>NC_136938.1:14518041-15118041 GCF_949987615.1 Pollachius pollachius | reverse complement strand
TGAGACAGATGCATGACCACATGAATTTTGAACTTCAACTGGCTCAGTTTATGGCCAAATAATAGGACTAATTCACACATGGAATAGCGTTTTCTTCTACAACTTCAGAAACACTGAGTCATGTAAATTTCGTCAAAGAGAACTTAACACATATATGACTATGCGGTCCTGTGGCTGTGTGTCTATTTAATGATATGCGTCAATACATTAACAAACATAATTTCTTACGAGTATTGTATACATTATCGTCGACGACTTGTGTTCATAATATGCATGTGTCCCCCCGTTAATATACATTGCCATGGACTGTATTATGCGATACGTGTTTAGTTTGCGTGTGTTTAAACAGATGTTTAAACGGGTGCACGCGCGCCAAGCATCACCCGCATTCATTCATTCTTTAAACAATCACTCACGGTAAAACTATGTTTTCTCATGATCGAATACTCTTTAATCCTAAAAGTTATGGGCTTGTACACAATGTCTGTGTCAAGAAAATATGCGTTTGCTGTACAGGGTTTGCAGATGCATTGTTTTAAAAGTACAACTTCTTACCGCTGTATCAGCTGTTCTTTCCCAAATAATTTAACCAACATTATAATTTACACTTAAACGAGATTTTGTTTTGAAAGGCTGGGATATAGCCTACTTTGCTCGAGTTTATTATTGTTATTATTTTAAAACATGGCATAGCCTACTACAGTGTTCATTCATGCAGCCAATATGGATTTTCTTTTTTTTTTTCACAATCCACATCATAATATTTCAATTAGGCTAATCGCTTACATGTTTGTGCTGTGTATAGCCTACTGGTGTGTAAGCTTATGTTGCAGTTCCGAACTGCAATTGTACGTCAAAATGCGAACACCAACTGCGCTATCTGCTAGTGCACTCACCAGACATTTGCAGGTCAGTGGCGCAATTAGTTTTTCGATCAGTAAAATAGCACAATGTATCATTAGCGCCGGAACACGCCTCTGCTTTTCGCCGACACGCCTCGCAGGGCACAAGTGTGAAGGCGCGAGTTTGCTGCGGGGGAAAATCAGCTTTATGGCAGGTGCAAACTAGCAACGATACATGCGTCGGTGTAGAAAGTAAATTCCGCTTGGTGCGCAAAACTGAGCAGATCTACACCGGCCAAAGGCTCTTATGTTTATAATGTTGTCTTCTGAGACTGGAATTGCAACGGAATTGTTTGTTTTTCGTCATGCCATAACTAGTATTGGCTCCCCTTTCCCTTCCTTTATGACAAACCGTTATTAATTATCAAGGCGGCAATCAACACTCAGTTTTACCAACTGATTATCATGACTCACATCTGTATATGTTTGGAATAAAGATAGGCTGTCCTATTATTATGTCGATTATTATGTCTAACCCTAAAATCAATAACATTGTTTTTATTTTGTGTGATGATTAAGCAATTCATACTTTTATCATTTTATAATAATTGTATTATTAATTTTGCACAATGAATAAATTCAAACACATTGAGCTGACGGATGTGCTCAGTCGAACAGAACTAAGCAGGAGGATAATAAGTAGAAGGATAATTTACCTTCTAATTGTTGTGTATTTACTCACTTGTCATTTACATGGGCTCTAATCTAAGGGTGAGGGGGCATGGTTTACTTTTATTATTTTTTCTGGCCCTCCTCTCGCGTTCCACCATGATATATTTTCGTCAATTAAACAAGTATTTATAGATGGGGGGGGGGGGGGGGGAGGTCCTCCACTGCATGACGAGCTAGGACCGAAAACCCTCCCAAGGAAAAAGGAAAAATAATTGAACACACTTGCCACAGACTACATGTCGCCCGGTTCCCTAGGCACTGCGGATGCTGTGCACGTGAATGCTTGCACGTGCACAAAGGCCTTTGTGCGTTGGCGAGACAGTGAGAAGCGTGTTAATTAACTCGTGCCGCATGCTGAGTTACCCCCCACGTTCCCGGACGCACACACAGTAATAACTTCACACAAGCCAAAGAATTAGAGCACCAGCTAGGCAAGTGCTTGCGTGCCTGCTTAAGGATTGCTGGAGGGGGTTACCGCACCCATGCGCCAAAACCACACCTGAGCACACACACACACGCACACACTTTCTTCCTATCGAGACCCTGTGTTTATGTTTTCTATGCCTTTCCATAAGAGCCTTTGCTGCAGCCGCTCCCTCCCTCAGGAATGCCCTCCCGAACGACATCCGCAATGCCAACACTCTTTCATCCTTCAAAACAGTCCTTAAAACACACCTTTTCACCCTTGCTTTTAACCTTTAAACTTTCTACTTGGTTTGTCTGTTTTTGTTTTGTATTTTATTTTGATTAGCATGATTTAGCTGCTATTGTGAAGCATCCTTGAGCATTTGGAAAAGCGCTATATAGATTTGATGTATTATTATTTATTGATTCTTAATATGTTAGTGGAAGCTAAATAGGCCATGCTCAGATGTATGTTAGCTTTCTGAACGGCAGAGACACTGTTTCTATTTAACAGCATTACCCCAGTAACAGACACACACACAAACACACATCCAGACCGTGTGCGTGCGGATATGCATGTGAAGGCGAATGGCAGTGAGTGGTGTGTGTTTGCTGGTCAACTTCCCCTCTGGCTCGGTTTGAAGTCTTGGTGATCTGCTCCCACACAGAGCGTCATGGTGCGCTGGCAGCCCCCGCCGCCTGGCACCCAGAACGGCGAGATCACGGGCTACAAGATCCGTTACCGTAAGGGCACGCGGAAAAGCGAGGCGTCGGAGACCACGGGGGGAACCCAGCTATTCCAGCTCATCGACGGTAAAGAAAACACGCAACCAAACTGCAACGGTTCTAATATAAACCATACAGAGACCCAGTCCAGGCTGTACGCCGACTGGTTGCTCCTTTCAGGTTTTTATGTGGCATGCACTCCTATCTTGCAGAGTTCCAGCATAGCGTGACTGGCTGCGTTATCTTTTGAACATCTAAGCGGCACTGCGTGGTGCCTTTACAATCTGGGGGCTCCAGGGAGTGTCTGAGAGGCTTTTTGATTGGGGGCTCTGGCTGTGTGCTGCTGGCTGTGTTCTTGTTGAGCTTTCTCTCACTCTGCCGAACTCCTCACGATATTAATTTGCCACTGTGACAAGAAACAGACTGTAACCAAAATAAAAATGGATTTGGAGCAACGGAAACCCTCAGAAATGAAGATTAATTTTGGATGTTGTTCCAGCATCGTTTCAATGTCAGACCCGTGCTGTGAGCTGCATCAAAGAGAATACACACTTAAAAGTCAATTCAGCTCTTTTTGCTTTATCTATTTATTTTGGGAGGATAGCAGGGGGTGAGATGTGAAAGAGGGATTGTTTATTCAAAGGCATTTAGAAAGTGATGTAGCCCTGAGGCATCTTCAGAAGCCAGTATCCCTCTGGGGCCACTGTCCCCTTGTAATGGGGGTGGGGGAGATTATCTTGTAGTGTACAGGCTGATCTCCTCCTACAGTGAAAAATTAAAGATTACTGCAAAGGAAAAAGATCAAAAAGTCTGGGTCCCTAATAGGCTCACGGAAGGACATACCAGAAAGAAATGGGTCTGAATGCTTAAGCACCTGTAGTACTATCTAATCGATGGAGCTAGTGGGTTTCGTTGCCTCCTCAAATGTTGCAGAAAGATATCAGACCTTCCATAAACTGCCCTTCACCAATGCACACTTCATTGATATAATGCACAGCTTTTATACCCAGTAACTTTCTCAACAACTTCAGAAAAACACTACTGAGATGGTCTGTAATATAGTTAAGTTGGCGGGGGGGTTACTCTGTTTCGTGGAATGCGCGCACACGTACGCAGACGGATATCACATTAACACACAGTGAATTCTGGGAAAGGCCTTTGGACAAAAGGCGTTCTATCGTACTTCCAGTTTGTTTACCTGCTATTAAGCCTTGGGTTGTGATCTTTTACACATGCTTCGTTTGACCTGGTGGTGTGTGTGTTTGTTGTTGTGGTGTGTGTGTGCCTCTCCAGGTCTGGAGCGCGGTACAGAGTACACCTTCAGAGTGTCTGCCGCTACACTGAACGGCACAGGGCCGGCAACAGAGTGGAACACTGCAGAGACGTTTGAGAGCGACCTCGATGGTAACGCAACACACTCGACCTGCACCTGGAACTCCCCTAGATAACCTCATTCCACCCCATAACCGCTTTTCCAATCAATATTGATTTGATTCATGTATGGCCAAAGTTCTATTTGAACATTAGTCCATATCAAAGATCTGCAACAAAACTGCCTTCAAGTGCCTTTAACTGGCAACTGATTGCAAAAGATACAAGATAAAATTTTGAAACTAGCACCGACCCGAAGAAGTCATCATACACATACTTGATCTGTTCTTTGATTTGAACTGGGGTCTAATGTTGCATTGTGATTTGGATTTGTAGCAAATTGATTTGGAACTGTAGAAAAGCAGAGGTGTCCCGTTGTTGGACCGTTATTTTCCAATTGGAATCAAGTATTCAGCAATACTGTGGTATGTTACATATACAGTAGTGATGCTTTATATATTATATTAATCGATCGATCACGACACTGATTGCGGTGCTGTGAAGCAGTGACGCTGGTCAGTAGAGAAGGTAAAGCTTAAGGAATGGCGAGCGGGGAGACAGCAAGCAGTTGTTTGATCTCCCAGCGTAATTTACGCTGGATTCAACATGGACAAATGCAATGGCATAACAAGTTACTGATTGGCCAGGACTTGCATTATGCCGCCCTCGACGTACAGTAGCAGGAGCCAATCAAACACGATGAGCCATTTATGCAGACACCATTCAAATGTATCTGGCCATGGCGATGGGGAGCCAAAACAACAGCTAACTAAGTGACTCTCCCTAGAGCTTTCTGCCATCCTTTTTCAACCAGCTCAGATCGATACAAAGAAATCATTAAAAGCTTGGGTGTGTTTATAGCTTTTAGAGCCATTTAAGCTTGGGTCTGTTTATAGTGTTTACGGAGATAATTTGCAGTTCAAGACACAGGATTTCACTTTATTGACCTATTTGTTTGATTTTCATTTAAATCTTTTTTAAAGGAAAGATATACAATTCATGTACGGGCATGGACCAGGAACAGAGCGTTTGATGCAATAGGGTCTATAGTACCAAACCCAAAAGTGCGACCAAAAGCTGTGTGAAAACTAACCGAACAGTGACTCACCTGAACTCACCCCATGAAGTCAGTCTTTATATCCTTTGATTCCCAATTCCTCAGGCTGTTGGATCAACTGAATCTAAAGGTACGGCCACATTGAACGCGTTTACGTTCTTAGGATTACGCACGTAACGCGCCTAACCTGCCGCTTGATCATTGTGTTTCACAAAAATGGTTCAACGCGCCTTACGCGCCTACACAGCTAGATGAGCCCGCCCAAAACCTTTTCCTCCACTACTTTTCTTTTGCTCCACAAACATGGCTGAGATCACCACCATCGCTGCGCTGTATTTGTTGTGGGAGTTCGAGGAGAGTAGGAAACCCAAACGCCGTCGTGTTTGGGTGCATGACATCCTCCGTAGGCGCTCACAGCTGGGTGAGTTTCACCACCTCCTCCAGGAACTCCGCCTGGATGACGGCCGGTTCCAGCTGTATTTTCGGTTGATTGGGGCTATGTTTGATGACCTGCTAGCCCGGGTTGGTGCCTGGATCTCCCGTCAGGACACCAACTGCAGGCACTCAGCTGCGGAGCGCCTCTCTCTGCCAGTGACGTCGGGTCAAGCCTAACGCTGATTGGCTATCGCGGCTAAGCGTCATGCATAGGACCGTTCAATTTTTTGAACTCTGTGCGTAGGTGCGTTGGGCACATTATTTAGGTGCGTAAAACCCGTCTAACACGCTGCTTAGCGTATTTAAATTATCTACGCGCCTAAACCAATGGTTCCCTATGCAAAAATGCTGATTTTCTACGCCTCTGACGCGCGTAACGCGTTCAGTGTGGCCGTACCTTAACAACAACAACATACAGCCCTCAGAAAGACTGTCACAGATGAGCAAGTCTTCTGCTGCTTTTTGTTTGTTTCTTGTAATCTCTCTCTCTCTCTCTCTCTCTCTTTCTCTTTCTTTTTTTATTTCTTTCTCTCTTTTAATATATACATTCCTATATATATACTTCCCAACACCAGAGTCCCAGGTGCCTGACATCCCCAGCTCTCTGCATGTGCGGCCGCTGGTCAACAGCATCGTGGTGAGCTGGACACCCCCAGAGAACCAGGACATCGTGGTGCGCGGCTACTCCATCGGCTACGGCATCGGTAGCCCCCACGCCCAGACAATCAAGCTGGACTACAAGCAGCGCTACTACAGCATCGATAACCTCGGTAGGAAGAACACATCCCCCTGGTGGGGATGTTTTGTTTTTTTATTCAAATAATGCAGTCGTTATCCCCCCCCCCCCTTGAACTATTGTCTGACATGTTCCATAATTGTTCCCGTTGTTCCTGTCGTTTTGTTGTGCTCATGTTTCCACTGAGGGGTTCCTTGGGATTGGGTTTCATATGTGGAATTCATCAAAGCAATAGTTTCGGCTAGATGTTTCCATTGTGAGGGGGGCTTTGATCTGTGGACCACTCCTACATGCTACATTTTAGCTTTCCAAAATAAACCAAATAAGCCCCATATGGTCATTGTGCTTTGTTTTTACCGCTCACTTATCTATGAGCAAATTACTAACTCAATGAAGATAATGCTAGTATTACATTAGTATTATAAAGTGAGTTTAGTCTTGGAAGGACCATTTTAGTGGTCTACCAACAAAGCTGGGTCATGTCCATGAAGGCTCACCTTTATGTATTTTTTATCCTATTCTGAATTGTTGAGAATATATAAGTCTTTATTTGCATGAGGAGTCTTTGAAATTGCATTTGACCTATGACATGTAATAATCCCAGCAGATGAAGACATAGAGACTGCAATGAGTGAGGCATTATCATATTCATAATTCCTAATGTTACATTTATGAAAGTGGCCCTCAGGAACTGCAGCACTAGCTCTCTTTTTCGCTATCTGTCTCTCTGTGTGTGTCTCTTTCTCTGCGCATTTTGCAAGGTGGGAAAGGACATACACCTGTGATTTACTCGCTGGGGACTCGTTTGGGAACGGGATTATTAAAGATCTCATATCATGCTTTTTTAGGGTTAATAATTGCATTTGGGAGTACTACTTGAATAAGGGTTACATGCCTAGATGGTAAAAATACCTCTTTCAAAAACCGTCTGTTTTGTATCATGTTGCTTGAAGGCCCCCCTCCCGAGTAGTCCGGTCTGCTTTGATTGGTCGAACGCTTTGTGCCTGCGTCTGCAAATTCACCCCTCCCGAGGAGTTGTTAACATTGTGGGTAGCCGGAAGGTGCGACTTCTGCACCTCAGCTCCTCACACCGCACAATTTGACCGTCACACTATTTTATGGGAGTAAAGTTCGAGCTATTTCATGCGCTTATCCAGGGGCGTTCTCGCTGGTTGCGAATACTCCCCCTGGCTCGGACTTAGAATTGTCTTGCTTAGCCGATGTAAAACATGTATTTATACAGCATATAACGGTCGAAAGCAAAGGGGAAAGTTGAAAAAGCATGATATCACCCCTTTAATGTAGCGATCAACAATGTGATTTTGACACTTGTATTGTGTGTGTATTTCCCCTCTCTCTCTCTCTCCCGGCAGACGCCAGCTCCCACTATGTGATCACACTGAAGGCCTTCAACAAGGTGGGCGAAGGCATCCCTGTGTATGAGAGCGCCATCACCAGGCCCCAGTCAGGTGAGCCCCTGCTAACGTTACGACCACAGCCATCAAGGCTTCACTTAACCCTCGGAGCCGTGTGGATGGCAAGGTTCTATTGATAATATCAAGGGCTCTGACGTTTCATCTGGTCCCCATGGCGGCAAGTTTAGACCATGTTCAGACGTGCATGCGTGCGTGCGTGCATGTGTGTGTGTGCGTGGACTCCCAATCACGCAGGTGCTCCGGGGGATCCAGGAGCTTGATTAACTCTCTCCTTAATGACTCCCATTGAGGGCCTCCACAGTTTGCAGTAGCTCTTTATCCAGCTTTGGGCGTTGGGATGGTTGGCCAGTTGTGAGCAACTCGCCACTGTCTTTTTGTGTGTTTTACCACGCACATGTCATCTTTGCGTATTAATTGACATCTTATGGCCGACGTCGTCGCTGTGTTATTTCGAACACAGCTGCTGAGACCCTAACTAGTGAATGGTCAGTTTGTGATGGCTGCCCGCCGTGACATTCTTCATCAAACACACACGCAAACACAAACATACACAAAACCTTGTCATCACAGCCCCACTGACACATGGCAGGCAAAGCTCCGCTAGCAATTCAACAGTGTCTCTTTTAAATAGTGTCTCAAACTTTTGGAAAGTTTTTACTTCAGCCGTGTGCCTGAGCTCACTTCAAAGAGCGTGTGTGTGTTTGTGTGGTAACTCAGCCGCACCCCTCCTTCGAGGAGGCTGGGGGTTGGGACAAGGTTGTCTTCTGGAAGCCAGCTGCTCCTCTTCCTGCTCAGCCTCCTCCGTCTGACGGTTTTGGTCTTCGAAAAAATCTGTCAAATGATTCACCCCCGTGTGCCGGGGCGGAGCGGGAAGCCGCCTGCCTTGAATCACGTCAGATCAGCTGCTGGAAGGCCAAGCCTGTCTATTCTGATGGCCAACACACACACACACACACACACACACACACACACACAAACAAACACACGCATGCACACACATTCTTCTTGACTGTACGATGTCGTTGACGTGCGCACCAGTGGCACTCACTGCAAGATCTCTCCTTCCTCAGAAGAGCTCTTTGCCTGGCACACCATGGCGTCCCCCCGCTCTAGCGGACCCCCCTCGGTGACTTTGGCAACGCTTTGTCAGTTCCACGCATTGCGTCTCAAAGCAGAGCCGCGGCCGTGCCGTCTTCTGCTGCTGCTGCTGCAGCGCCCTCGGGGGGCCGCGTTCCCCTTCCTGCCACTTGGTTGAAGCCAGGATTAAACAGCAAGGCTGACCTACATAGATAGAGCCTTTACATGCCACGCCACAAAACTTAAAAAACGATTTTTTTTTAAACTTCTTGGGGAACTTCTTCTTGAAAGACTTTGTGCACATGTCGGAACGCCTCGGTTTAAGAGAACAATTTTGTGGAGGGGGAGGGAGAAAAAAAACCCGAGGATGGTTATTTTGCTTAGTGGTAAGCCAGCGTATAAATACAGGAGAAACAATAACTCAAAGTTTGGGCAACAATAAAAAGATTTTCCATTTTCACCACAATCCCAATGCTACCTCGAAACACACACACACACACACACACACACACACACACACACACACACACACACACACACACACACACACACACACACACACACACACACACACACACACACACACACACACACACTGCTGTTGCCCAGGACCAGTTTGGGGGAGAAAAAGCAGTAAATTACCTGCAGGTTGATCACCAGAATCAGGCCGAGGCCTGCGCCCAAGCACCAAGAACACAATCACTGCCCCTGCCAACAGCCCCCTGTGAGTCATTTCTTGTTCTTTGTTGAAATGCATCCTTGCACTAATGCGTGCACGTACTCATGCACACACACGCAAACACGTGTGTTTGACAATATATTACATAGCAAATTTACAGAATTTAATCAATTTCCTGTGAGAGCTGACCCAATCGCTGTTGTTTAGCCCCTAACTACATGGTCTGCTAACTACATCATTTCCGGCGATACGCTTTGTATTTAAAAAGTCAAAGGCAAAACATGTAACTGTTGCATTCATAGTCGTGACCTTTTTTTTACGCTGGTAATCAGTAAAAAGTGGAGACGTTTTGTATTCGGTCTTCATAGACTTTGAATGTAATGACCAGAATGGACAACGACGACCAACTAGCCTATAACCTGTAGCCTATCTTCTGTTTTTGTTGCACATTGTTTGAGTTGTATTCAGCTTTTAAGTTGCTAGAATCCATACCCTACCATAATCAAAACTTCTAGTAGTAGACCAATTGTAAAGTAATGGCATTTACAGACAAATACCAACTATTTGTTCTCTCTTTACCACGGACATGCATAGCGACACGTAAACCTGACGCAGAACCATAAAGGTTCAAGACTAGGTCGAAGCGAGTGCGTGGTCATTGGGTTGCGTAAACGTGGAACCATAATCAGCCCTTTAGATCTCCTAAACACCTTAAATCTCTGTATGCTATGTGTGGGTGTTGCCAGCGTACGTTTATTACTGCGCTAGACTGGGGGACTGGCGGTTGCTCCTTAAAGAGAGGCAGCCTCTCCAGACTGCCTCTCTTGGAGGTTCCGTAACGGCTCACATAGGACTACCCTAGGGTCCTTGGCTCAGCCGTCCCCCTTCTCACCCATGTTCCCCGACACAGGCGCTGAGTGCCAGTGAACTAGTTTAGTACTAGTGTCTTAGTTTGTCTTCTATGATCTTCAACATAAGTCTTTACAATTGTGTCCCTGTAAAACTCAAAGAATAATGTTGATTAAACCGGATTAAAATCCTCTCTTCGGGCCAGTCTCCGCCCACCAGATTGTGAATGTTCTACTCTGGTCCTAACTCAAGTCCTGTTCTTTCTGTAATGTGTAAGTGACCCAGAGAGGCTACGCCAACGCCAGGGTGTGTGTGTTTGTGGATGTGCGTGGCTTCGTCTGGGCAGTGATTAATGTTGAAGGCTGCTTCTGAGAGAGGGCTTAGTGTCTCAGACACTATAATACAACGTCACGGTGTGTGGCATATTTCATATCATCTCATTATTACGCTAATACTCAACACATTTACAAGCTTATGAAAAGTAGCAAAAGTTGCTGGGAGTATGGGGATAACACCGTCCCCTCCTTCCTAGAGCTTTCAAAACAAAACACATTGAAATGTTGAGTGTACGAATTGGAGCTGAAACAGGGGGTTCCCTTATCCTTTAAAGGGATTGATATTGTCCATGCTGAGAATGTTGAGTTTAATTGTTTCTCTCTGTATCTGTCTGTATGTATCTCTCTCTCTTTGTATCTCTATATCTTTGTATCTCTCTATCTCTATTTTGCACCTTGATGCACTCTATCTTTGATTTTTTAAAGAAATGTATTGTATGATGTCGACTCAGTGTGATCCTCATCTCCTTAGCATTTCCATTTGGGTCACAGGATTTTTCCACCTCTGTTCTGATGACATTTAAAAACTTTGAACTGGGAATTGGCTAGGGATTCAGTCTCTTCGTTGTCGTCATTGCTTTAGGGTAGTTATTTTTTGTGTTCAAATATGATAGGATAGGATGAAACCTCTTTATTTTTCTCTTACAATTCAAACTGACTATTGTAAACCTTGTAAGCCCATATCTTTTCCTCTCTTTTTATATTTTACCTACAAAACTGGGTTATTCGAAAATACCAGAAGAATATGTAGTATTAGCTTGCCGCATAATGTAGCCTCTAGATGAATAGATGTATGTTCTGTATGTTTGTTCTAATAGAATATTCTATTTCTCTCTTCCTTCCAAAATCCTCCCAACCTCCCAACCCCCCCCCCCCTGACCCTTCCCTCCATTTTAATGCATGAACCCGATTCTGTTTGTGTCATCCCTGCATCTTGCTTATGACTTAATTTGTATTATTTTGGGTGAATTCTGCTCTTATCTGGTATCCATCTCCATATCTGTGTCCATGCCAACGCCTCTCTCTCTCCCTGACTATCTTGCTCTCTCTCTCTCTCTCTCACTCTTTTTCTCCATCTCATTCTCTCTCCTAATCTCTTCGCTCTCTCTCTATCTCTTTCTCTCTCTCACTATCACTCTCTCTATCTGACTTGCTTTCACTCTCGCTGTGTGTGTGTGTTTTTTAATTTTGGTCATCGTCGTTTTAATTTGCGTGTTTTCACGTGGGTTTTCACCTGCTGGCATGCAGACCCCCTAGACCCCGTTGTTGACCTGTATGACCTCTCCCATGCTCCATACACCCTAGTGCCAGACCCCTCCCCAATGCTGCCTCCCGTGGGCGTTCAGGCCTCGGTGCTGAGCCACGACACCATCAAAGTGACCTGGGCTGACAACTCGCTGCCCAAGAACCAGAAGATCACGGATACCCGCTATTACACGGTGCGCTGGAAGACCAACATCCCTGCCAACACCAAGATGAAGGTAAGGCGGAGAAGCAACCCCTTTTATTTTCCCTGTGAGGCAGACCCTATTGATTGCCGTGGGAGAGAGGACCAGTCCCTAAGTCAAAGAGTTCAAATCAACCCTCCGATCATCTCACCAAAAAAAGACTATTAGGATTGTGTGTGTGTGGGTGGGTTGATAATTACTCAACAAGGACAAGATGAACTGAGCGCTATAAAACAATTGAAGGCCTGATGGTGCATTCTTAACGCACACACCACTTTATGCTATAGCTGTAACTAGAGCCATTAATACCAAATGTATCAAATAATACTATAAGTATACTAAAGTATGTATTTTATATTATTATATTACTTTAATAAAATAATATCTTGGAAGTATTGATCTTAATACTATATCACTGTAGATAATTCAACCTTTCTAAATGGTTGCTGTCTAGAGACTTGAAATGAAACAAAAGGGCGTGACAGGGTGTTTTTGCCAAGAGCGCAGGCTATCGCTGCGGCTTTGTTAGAGAGTGTCTAAGACTCAATAGGCAAGTCTGTACCATTCTCCCTTTGTCCTTTTCTTGGCTACTGTGCACTGCACTCTCCATAAAACCACTGTATAGCATGAATACTCAAACGCCTTACACTATGAATATCTCAGCGGAGCACATTACCAACATGCCTGTACAGAAAAACCAACATGTATCTATGCGTGTGTCGGTAATGACTGGGACACACACACTATCTCTCTGACGCATCTCTCTTGCTCCTTCCCCTGAGCCAGAGAGCCTAGTGGGAGTACCTCTTGCATTATTAAAAAGCCCGCTGCTTCCTGTTCCTAAAGACCAGAACACTTTCCCCCGCCTTACCCTACTGCCCTCCGTTTGACACCCCCCTCGGGGGGGGGGCTCTGAGGCCCCTCTGCATCCCCGACAATGCAGACTTGTCATTCGTAGTTGAACGCCCGAACGGAAATGATGTGTGTTGATATTAAGCACAAGTTTGTGTTTTAGCAGAAGCCGTTCTTCTCTAATGACTCTTCCACTTATTGGTCAAAGTGTGTAACATACTGTGTGTGTGTGTGTGTGTGTGTGTGTGTGTGTGTGTGTGTGTGTGTGTGTGTGTGTAGACTGCCAACTCCACCAGTCTGAATTACATGGTAACGGGCCTGAAGCCCAACACGCTGTACGAGTTCTCCGTCATGGTAACCAAGGGCCGCCGCTCCAGCGTGTGGAGCATGACCGCTCAAGGCACCACCTTCGAGACCAGTGAGATATATATATATATATATATATACACACACAGGAAATATTGTTGTACACAACAAACATTTTAAAGGTGCATTACATTTTTTGGGGTACTTTATATGCAAGATTTTAAGCTAGCTCTAGTCAGAATTTTAGATAAACACTCTTGCTCCCACCCTATCCCTATGCCCTTCAAACCGAGCCCACCCTCAAAAACCAAGGCTTGCTGAAAACATAGCATAATATTTCTCTTGATGCTGCAGAGTTGACATAGATCCCTGTAGCCTTAGATTTAGCATCTACATGACTGACACATTTTGGCCACTAAACTACATTTATCAACATCACGTAACATCAAAAAGTTCTGTGAAAATATCAATATTGTACCTTTTAAATACATAAACCAGCAGAAAAACATAATGTATTCACAAACAATGAAAGCATTACTACATTAAGTAGCTCAGGGTCACAATGGAGTGTGTATTGGTGTTACACAAACTCCAATACACCTGAATATGTGCACGCGGGTAGGTTAGGCACATTGGGATTGTTATCGGTACAAACGGTTGTCCTGACGCTAACTCATCTGTCCTCTGAACTTCAGTCCCGAGCTCGGCTCCGAAAGACGTCACCGTGGTCAGCAAGGAGGGCAAGCCCCGCACCATCATTGTCAACTGGCAGCCTCCTTCTGAGGCCAACGGGAAGATCACTGGTCAGTCTCTCTCACTCACTCAGTCACATACACATATCTATTTCTGTGTGTTCCAGCCCAGCTCGATGTCTGTATCGGTGAACAATCAAACCATTCTGTCAAACGCTATCCCTCCCTCCCTCTGTCTGTCTGTGTGTGCGACCCTGCCGCAGGCTACATCATCTACTACAGCACGGACGTCAACGCCGAGGTCCATGACTGGGTGATCGAGCCGGTGGTGGGCAACCGGCTCACCCACCAGATCCAGGAGCTCACGCTGGACACCGCCTACTACTTCAAGATCCAGGCACGCAACTCCAAGGGCATGGGCCCCATGTCGGAGGCCGTGCAGTTCCGCACCCCCAAGAGTAAGGAGGAAGTGACTCCGACGCCATTTGCTCTCGATTTCAATTTGACCGCTATCCCCCCCGGCCCCCTTAATGTGATACAGTAAACATCTTTGTCGACAGTTATTAACATATCGCAGGTTGTATCTTGCATTGCTTCAGTAGCTAAGTAACAATCACTGCAATTATTACATGGAGCATTATTGCCGCCCTTTAGTGTCGAGCTAAATTTGTATGGGCCCACACAGAACGACAGATAATGGATGTTTTCCCTGGGATTCGTCTTCGTTATGGTTGGGATGCTGAAGGATTCAGGGGCTGTATGTTGTCTGTGTGTCTGGCCAGCAACCACCACAGCTTCATGTGTGAATCCAGCATCGCAGCAATTATGATGCGTCAGCCCCTTTCTGTGGTGAACAATTTTCCAAGACTGCATATATTTTGAAGTACAGTTTAAAGATACAATTTCTCACAGGGTTTTTAATAAAACACGCAGGTCTTCTCAATGCTCAATAAAAATCGATAGGTCATTATAAATCATTCACCTGGTCGCCAGCCGCATTCTTATCTTTTCCTTCAGATGTTTGCCTTGTAACATCTCTCGTACATACAGACATAACTTAGATATGTCGTGCTCGAGAGTTTAACTCTCCCTTCTCTCTCTTTTATCTCACTACCCTGCGACTCCCATCTCTTCTCTCTTCTTCTTTCCCTCCGTGCTCTGTTGTTGCCAGCCTTCCTCCACTGCTCTTTTCGCCTAACTGTTTTGCTTTATGTTCTCTCCCTCGCTGCTCTCCTTTGGCCTGTTAAGCTGAGTCATCTGACAAAATGGCTAATGACCAAGGTAAACTCCTTCACCACACCCTTTCTCTCCTAATCATCCCCCTGTATAATTGGCTTATTCATTAATTCCCTTACTCTCCACCTCAAGCTGGTGTGTGGTGAGCTTTCTGGCGCTGATTGGCTGCCGTGCGTCACCCAATGGGTGCTACACGCTGGTGGTGGTTAGTGAGGTTCCCCCCCTTCACTGTAAGCGCTTTGAGTTTCCAGAAAGCTCTATATAAATTCAATGAATTAATTATTATTTATTCGCCGGCTCTCTCGCTATCTCTGTGCGCACTGCTGACCGTATAATGTATGCATTCTTATCTTTCTGCCCAGGAACCTTATCTTCTCTACTGACTTTGTTATACACTCTATTGGTGTAGGAACTTGAGGATACTGTATCTGAGATAATGGATAGATATGAGAAATTACGGCACAAGCAAAGATTATTTGTTTGTCATATTAAATATTGTTATCCTTTCCCAACTGGCAATGAACTGAACACATTATATCATGATCAACCTATAACAATGAAAGAACACTATGTTTGGTTATTCACAAAAAATATAAATATCACTAGTTCATGGAGTTCTAACTATATGTTAGAGCCATGTCTTTGCTGAATCGTTGCCTGTTTCAGACGCACATTGCTCATTCATTCATATTGAGTGTGAACCAGCTTTTTTGGTTTCAGTTCATTGTCTGTTACTGTGAGACATTCACCATAGTCAGGTTGTCTTAATTCACCCAATGACTGCATCTGGTGTTTAAGTCTTCTTATATATCAATGGTTAAACTGCGAGGGATTTCCCTCGCAGTCACTGATGTGATCACGGGCCGGGGCTCTTTATTGAAACGGGCCTACCAGTAGTCTACCTCTTTCACACCTTCCAGCCAACCCTCCAGTAAAGCCGGGAAGTAACCACCCCCTTTCAGAAAGTTTTGGAAACGCAGTCGGTAAGATGCTCCCTTATTCATTTTTGTTCATGTTTGTTCTTGCCCATTAAAGTTGAGGAGTTGGCGATTTTGATTTAGATTTTTACAAATCAAACTAATAGCAAAGTTTGTTCTGCACAAACTTAACAGTGAGTTGTGATGTTGTCGTTAGAAACATATAGCAGGCTTTATCTTTTCGATCTTACTCACCGCATGTCACCCCCCCCCCCCCCCCCCCACCTCAGGGAAGCCCGGTGGACCTGACAACATCCTGGTCATCGTGATCATCATCTCGGTGGGCGCCTTCACCATCATCGTTGTGGTGGTCGGGGCATTCCTGTGCACCCGCCGCACCACCTCCCACCAGAAAAAGTACAGCGTCCCTCTTCTCCTGTGTTCTATGTTGTTCCCTCCCATTCACCCATCCTAGGTTGACCCACTTCTTCAGGAGGCTTCTTGCCTTTTATATTTGGGGTGTAGGGCCAAACACGTTGTCGCTCATGTCACATTTCAGGTCTGCTGCTTTAATATACAAGGACACCGGTAGGATACTTGTTTTCACCAGTGGTGTCTACTACCCGTTTCCTGGTGCATAACTGTAATCAATTCATGGATAGATGGATGGATGGAAAAATAAATGATTTATAGCCAGAATATAGAAATGTGTTGCCTTGTATTCTTGCACTCCACCAGATCTATTGTACCTAGACTGTAATTAGTGATGAAGAATGAACAGGTATACCAGTATATTTATCATCAGGACTACGCGGCTCATGAAACTGCTCTCTCTGCACCCACTCCTCCCAGGAAGCGTGCTGCGTCCAAGTCCACCAACGGCTCCCACAAGTACAAGGGCAACTCCAAGGACCTCAAGCCCCCGGACCTCTGGATCCACCACGAGCGGCTGGAGCTCAAGCCCATGGACAAGTCCCCGGACCCCAACCCAGCCATGACAGACACGCCCATCCCCCGCAGCTCCCAGGACATCACGCCGGCTGACAGCGGCCTCGACAGCGTGTCCCACCTGCAGCAGCAACAGCCGCGCCGCAACTCCTACCGAGGTCAGTGGTGCTGCAGCCCCCACTGGGGAAGGGGAAGGGTGGTTCCTCCTGTTCCTCCTATGAGGTTCGGATTTTACCCAATCAGTACCCAATCATCCCTGGTCGACTGGTTTGCCTCGTAAAAGACACCATCTCTAGGTGAGACGCTTGCTCCAGACCCGTCACCCTTTCACAGGGGAGTCATCATAGGATAAACACGGGTGTCGGTCGTAACACTAAGGATCTGCTACTCTTATGTACCAGGGCACATGTTCCGTGGTTAATGTGTGCAGTCAGTAGTTTAGTCTACTACCCGTGCCTTGGTATGTAAAAAGGAGCAGACCCATTATTCGTCTTATGAGTGACATCTTTGTTTGTACTACGAGTCCGTTGATGTGACACACCTGTCCTCCTTTAAACTATATCAAAGGGGTGTTAAGAGGGGAGTCGGCCGCCCTGCCAATCTAGAATGAACACTACCCTGGAAGATTTTTTTAAAGGACGGATTGGTTTTTCTTTTTAAAAGAGTGGTGAATTACAAACATGCTTGGGGGCAGGAACAGCAACCTCCCTGGTGAAATATAGGTTATTGCCAATGCTGGTCTTGGGGCCCTGGTCTATCATAGCTTAGGGCTATTCTTTAAACATGGTCAGGAGTACCCCTTTAGTGCTACCTATGTTTCTAGAATATAGGATATTATAATGGATGCAGAGCAAGAATACGTTTAATTATTTTGCCACAAATGTACACCTTCCCTGAATGAAACCATGTGCCATTGTGTTCACCCTGTTTGTCTTGTCAAGGTTTTGTCAGGGTTTTTTGATGTTGTGTAGGCTTGAGCACTTATCATGCACCGCATTTCATTCTTTTCATACATTATGTTATGGTGTGATCCAGATGCCTCCTACTGGTTTCCTAAAAAAAGGCTAATGTAGCTAACAATAACAATGACTAGCCAATGACAAACAGGATGGCTTTAAGTGCTGCAAGCCAGGAAATTACGTCACGTTCCGGCTAGAGCAGGTTGGGCATACCGGTGTACCATTCAAATGGATCGAAGCATTAGTATTCCAATCTTTCACTTCCTTTACAAACGATCCAAAACAACAATGTTAGCTAAAAAATAAGATGAATTACGCAACTAGAAAACAGGGATTTCTTCCTCACTGGTGTGAGGTCACCACATGCAACTCAAATTAATTAGAAAACAACTCTCTGATTGGCTGGTTTCCACCGCACCTTTTAGGCCACGAATCAGAGGACAGCATGTCAACACTATCAGGCCGACGGGGGATGAGGACTAAAATGATGATGCCCTTTGACGCGCAGCCGCCTCAGCGTAAGTGTGGATTGGTTGGTGGGTTTGTGAGTGGGCGGAGCCTGGTGCAACAAGCCCATCTCCCACGGCCTTCTCTGCCAGTCTTATTTATATCTGTATCGGCTCATTGTAGTATCTACTGTACAACCTCACCGGATGGGGGAGGAACAAGATTAGCATAGATTGTGCTTTCAGTTACCATGTCTGGCAGTTTAGTCTGCAGAACATAGTGCTTTATTTAGAGCAGAGTTTCGCTTCATCTCTCCCCACAGCTATTTCTGTTGACCATAGGGACTTGCATGCTTATGTCTTCAACAACATATGCCACCGAACGCCTTTACATCAAGTCAAGCTTGTCATCCTGTTTGTATGGGTGTGTGTCCATGTCCATTTTCACAGCTGTGATTAGCGCTCACCCCATCCATTCCCTTGACAACCACCACCATCACCACTATCACATGGGCAGCCTGGCCTCGCCGCCACGCGGCTACCTCTACCGCCAGGGTCCCGGGCAACCCCTGGCCCGCCCCCATGTCTGTGCCACCCCCGTCTCCCATCTAGACAGGGTGGACTCCTCAGGTGAGAAGACCCCCACCCGCTGGCCAGGAGCTGAACTGCAGGCCATGTTGATCACACGCAGTACATGTTTTACACATTGAAAAATGTTTTGGTAGATCTTATATTAGTTGCTTAATGTTATTATGTGTTCTGATTTATTTTTGTGATTGGACATGCTTAGATGGAGGTGTTGGGTTAGATATGTTTTGCATCTCTCCATGAACATTTATACTTTTTTTGTAGGGGTGTACGGTATGAACGGTATAGGAAGTACACCGGTGTGAATTTGCGCTATGGTATGGATTTTGACGTTACCGGTAGACAGTGTTGTGTGTAACGCGTTACAAAGTAAATGACACGTTAATACAATAACGTAAATACTTACAAAAAAATAAATACTTCGGCATCTATATCAAAATTAGAAGATAAAATTAACATACCATGATATAATACCGTTACCGTCTATGCATCAAATCATACCGTGATATACATTTTAGTCCATACCCTACAGCCCTACTTTTTTGCCTGAATAATCCTAATAACTGAACCTTCCGACTTTAGATAATTGTTCTCTATTCATTGTTGTTGTTTTTTTTGGTATGAGAATGAGCTTTCACATGTGTTGGCTTAAACTACAGCTTATTAATGCTGAATACCACATGTATTCACTTGTTGAATTTGTCTTCTTTGTTGCATTTATTCTATTAACTCAAATGCTTTGCCAAAAACCTTGGATTTCTTTCCGTTTGTGTTTTAGAAGTTCCATTCATGACTGCATCAAAAAATGTACCCTTCCATCCTATTTGCTCATACTTTCTATCTTAATTGAATATAAGTCGTCCAGTTGGTATCTAATTCTATATTGAAAGACAATGCATTTCTCTTTTTTTTTACATTTAACAGTAGTGGTAATCTAACCGATTTAAGAAACTGTCACAGTCAGCAAAGCGTCCAGAAACAACAAAGTAAAATACAGTGAAGCAAAAGGGAACAGTTGCTGAGTTACAAAACCCAATTTAAAGGTATGGATCCCTCTATGTGTGATCGGCGCCGTACCAGAACTCAGGGATGGCGGGCTTTGTCCCCCCTGTGTGTGCCAGAGGAGGAACACAGCCCACCTGCCGGGTGCACAGCAGGGAGTACACCCTACGCACACACCGCCAATCACGTTTATTCTCCCCACCCAGAATCTGTGCGGACCACCCCCAGCGTGGAGCCCCCTCCCCCAGCCGCAGCCTGCTCCTCATCGCAGGGCTCCTGCCCGTCCTCTGAGCTGCTGGCCGGCG
This sequence comes from Pollachius pollachius, assembly GCF_949987615.1. Classification (NCBI taxonomy): domain Eukaryota; kingdom Metazoa; phylum Chordata; class Actinopteri; order Gadiformes; family Gadidae; genus Pollachius; species Pollachius pollachius. The sequence continues at coordinate 15,097,662 of NC_136938.1, read as the reverse complement.
ACCCCGAGGGCAGCGGCAGCTACCACGGCTCCAGCACCACGGAGGAGGAGCCCAGCTACTCCACCAACCTGCCCCCCCACCGTCCCGCCCACCCGCACGCCCACGCACACCCCCTCAAGAGCTTTGCCACCAGCCACCCCACCTACGAGTCGTCGGCGCTGCCCAGCACGCCACTGCTGGCTCAACCTGGTGAGGATAACCGGAGACCAATGGCATGCTCCCATACCCACACCGCCCTGCTTAGTTTGAGTACGGAAGGCATTCCTATTACGAACGGGGCGATCCGCCCCCGCCCACACCCCTCACACACACTTTTATACCAATACCTGCTTCCGGGGACTTTCTACACACACACTTTTTTACCAATACATGCTTTCAGGGACCCCTTCACACACACTATTACCAATACCATAGCTTAGGCTAGCTGCCTATCTATCCGATACTTTGTTTTACTCTTGAGCAAATGATAATAATAATAAAAATATATGGAACTACTTTGCTCATGATTGCCAATAAGCCACCTGAAAACATCTCACTTATGAAAAGTTTAATGGTTTAAATCAAGTGAAAAGCTTTGAACGGAGTTCAAAAGTTTAAATGGAGTAAACAATGTAAACATGCACACATTCAAAAAAATTGTAATGGTTGAAAACAAAGGTTGGTTTCTCATTGCATGCATGTCTGTCTTTATACAGGACCCCCCACCCACCCACACGTCGTCAAGACAGCCTCCATTGGCACGCTGGGACGGACGCGCACACCCGTGGTGGTGACGGTGCCCAGCGCCCCAGACGTACCCGAGACCAGCAAGATGCTGGAGGACGTAGACAGCGTGAGAATTATTACAATGATTCTAGTCGGGCCCATGCCTAGTCTCAAAACTCAGCCACTAGATTGATAATCTAAAGTCTGCCATGAGACCGATCTCGGGGCTGGAGGAGGTGATCTGTAAGCTTGTAATTGGCTCACAGCGAACGCAAACTGGCCAGCCCCGCCTGGTCAAGTCCGGTGGGAAGACGAGCTGAAACATTCCGTCTGAACTAATCAACACGGTGTAGAACTATGCTTTTTAAAATCCCCTTCCAGAAGCTTCATCCACCTGAGAGATGAGCTTCTCATCAGTAGAATATCTCTAACATAACTTGAAATGAGGCATAACGCCGCCTCTATCAGATTCTGGTTTCCACCCCAGGCTCGCCCCAGACGTTCTGCTGGTGCATAGCAGGACTAGCTTGACTTGTGAGTGAATGAGAGATCATTATTTAGCAGGACATTGAGTGTATCCTGGAATTGGCCAAGGATTTGCAGCATTGTGGCCTCTTTTTGAGAAGGTAATGGGGAAGAGTGTGAAGTATTAATACAATGTAGATCATGGGGGCTTAGGAAAACGGATGTAATCGGTCAACTTATTTTTTTGGGGGGGGCAATAGAGATTGTGTGATTCCTATTTTCTCAGATGTTGATTTTAACCATGTTCTTTGATGTATGTTCTTTCTCTTTTTTCTATCCCACTTCACTCACTGTTTTGTGGCCTTTATGTCGGCTGCCTTTTGATCACTTAAAAAAAAAATGCCTGTTTGATCATTTGTTTTAATCCATTTTATAATTTAACCTGAATAATGCCCTTCATTTTTTTCATCCACCCCATAAACAATGTTATTTCTTCAATGCTTGGTTATTGACAAATCATTGAGAACTTCCTCACCATTGGCCTCTCCTGGCTGCTTGTTTCTTCCCGTTCATGTCGTCATCGTTGTGATTCACGCTTCAGCCCTACTGACCCCTTCCCCCTGCATGCTGCGCCTCACCTCACCCTACCTCAACCATGCGACTCCCTTCTGTACAAGGACCCTGACTGACCCTGACTCTCCCCCCTTCTTCTCCTCTCCCTCCCCCCCCCCTCCTCTCCCTGGCTTCTCAAATGCAGGTGCTTGCCTCCCTCCCACCGTGCCCCTCCCCTGCCCCCCGCAGTAACCCTGTTCCTCTCCCCCAGAGCTACCAACCCGACGAGTTGACCGAGGAGATGGCCCACCTGGAGGGCCTCATGAAGGACCTGAACGCCATCACCACCGCGCCATGAGACACACACACACACACACACACACACACACACACACACACACACACACACACACACACACACACACACACACAGTGACATAAGTGACATACACCCCAAGTATCATCCATGGACACATCAGTCTACTTGCGCCATTGGAACTCTCTAACCCCCCCCACCCCCCAGTGCAGGGAGAGCCTGCATCCAGCTGCGTATGAAACATTGCTATTGGCTAAACACTTACCCACTCTCAGGAAGGAGACGGCCATGAGAGGAACGCAGGAGTGTGACGTTTTACCCTTTTTATGAAGAAGAAGAAAAAATAACATTCTCAGAGACCATTTGATCGCTTTCAAGCTGAGGATTGTGAAGTTTGTCCTTGGCAAAAAAGAAAGAAAAAATAATAAAAATAGTCCAGGAGAGACGCGTGGCAGGTTTTGTTGTGTGGGATGACAGGAGGGCGCGATACACTTTTGGAGAAAGTCCAAAAATATGCTGGTATTGATGTTGGTGCTCATCGGGCGCAGTCTACAGTGTTTGTTTGATATGTGTCATTTCTGCATTTTTATATATCTATTGGGCTGAATCAGTGACGTGAACATTGGAAAAACACTCCTCTGTACAAGCCTACAGTATCCATGCGACGTCACGTATAAACCCCCGTTTCTTGTTTTGACCACCCCTCCCTGCCACACACATTGTGTCGTATATTGTGCCATGACTTTTTATAGGTTTCCATGTTATATGTATTATTTTTTACTCACATATCCTTTATAAACATGTACATATCTTGTTTATTTTAATTTTTTTCCGTTGAATCTGCCTCCTTTTTTGGGCTTCCCATAATTTCATTTCTAGCAAGGATGGAATACTTTTCATGTCAGAAGAGGTGATGTTCCTTTGGTGTTTCTACACAGTGCAGTTGAATGGACTTTTGAAAAACCCTTATTTTTCCTCTATGTACATTAAAACGTGTTGGCCCTTGTTTTTTGTGGGAGCTCTGTTTTTGAAAAAAAAGAAAAAAAGCCTTACCAACGTGTTTTCCAATGTTGGACATTTCAGACGCGAAGACGCAACCCCTCTTGAAGTTGTATTGTGACGAGGGCGCGATCGTTGTCACCCCCAGGCAGTACCCATAATGATTAACAAGCTATGACACAACATTCTTTCAGGTCAGGGGGTTGTTTTTGGTGGGGTGGTAATGAAAGCCCAGAGAACCTTGCATGACAGCCAGTGTTATCAATCATCTGATAAGCTACAACGAAGGTCCCAAAAGCCAATATTTGGTTTTGTCTTGGAGATTCGGATACAGTTTTCCTAAAAATAAACTGATTGTTTGCTGGATGTGTGTGGTTGTCTTTGAGAAACACCCACAAATTTCATGGCTCGTCGTTTTTCCCTCAAAATCTTACCAGATGCAAAGATGTCGGCCTTTTGAATGAACTCCCAGATTTTTTTTTTACATTGTAGTTTTTGTATGAAGAAAATAAAGTGTTCTGTACAAGTCCAATGTAAAGAAGTAAAAAATGAAACTAGTGATCTACAAAGCTGGTTTTTCATCTTACCCAAAGAAATGTTGTCATCAGTAATTTGGCTCTACTTTTGTGAATACCATGTTTCTCATTAATGTGCATCCTCATGAATGTTAATATAACTAAGAGATTTTAATCATGAATATAAAAGGAACATGTTCTGGGGGAAATGTTGGATTAATAACAGAAAATGGTACAGAGAACAGGACTTATTTGGGAAATAGTTGTTAAGTTGTAAACAGTTAAACCTTTATTGCACTTTTTTCAGTTTTTGAAAATACATTTCTTACATATTTTGTGTTTTAAATATCAAGCGGTTTGTGTAAAGTAGTGTCCTAGGTTAGCAGCAAGCAGCTGGACTTATGTTTTATTTTTCTTGTTTTGCTTTTGGTTTGTTTTTGTTATTGCTATGTCGAGGCTATGACTGAGTGGCAGTGTTTGCTGTGCTGCCTTGGATGAATTATGTTGTTGCTTGTTTATGTACAGAAGTCTTTGCTTTCTGTTGGAAATATCTGTGGCTTTAAAAAAAAAAAAAAAAAAAAAGTCTTTATTTTTTATCGGTGCTCCTATACATTGTGAATACAAACTATCATGAATACTAACAAAGTTAATTTACCTACTTGTCGTCTTTTTACATTTGGCTAAATATGCTGCAGGTTTTGATATACCTACACATTCAAGATTCCATACATGCATTACAAAGCTGTATTCTGTACCTTATTTAAAGGGATTTGGTTTCAAAGGTGGATGTGACGGTGTGAGTGAACAAGCTACATTTTTGCAGGCATTTAGGCACACATAGTTTTGGGGACAGGCTCTCAGAGAATCGGGTTGTCTAGACCATTATTTCGCAACCATCAAAGTCTAAAGGTGTGCCTTCATTTCTATTTGACTTATTTATTGCTTTCTATCAAATATTACGGATTCCACAACAATGTTTTTGTAGTTAACATGTTTGAAAGTAATTTGATTTGAATGTATTGATAATAAGCAGAATAATAGTTAAACCACTCGCCCTAATTTTGTAGATTCTGTAACATCAAATCAGCGCTGACAGAAGACCCCTTTGAGCTTGCAAAATGAGAAATATTAAAACATTTGTTGCTGTGCTGATTGAAACACATTCCTAGCTGTGGCTACATGGTATGACTGTGGGAATTTTTCTTACCCCATCTCACTCCTTCACACATGTCACATTTGGCGGATCAGATAATGCTAGAAATTACTGATTTGGCAGACGTGTCGGATCACTTTGTAAGGGCAGGACAGAGATCATTTTGTTATTTTACAAATAATTGTTCAGCTTGATTGTTTTTATCGGGATGATTCACTGATGTGTTGACATTGGACATGGGGGGGGATTATCTCTTGCGTCTCTACCTAAAACTATCTCAGATGAGTGGAACTTTTTTACTCTAAATATTGGGGAGCATGTGTCCCCGCCCTATGGATTACAGCTATGCTTTACAAACCTTCCAGGCTGTCTCGTCAGACATGTTGTAAACGTTTAGTTTATCATATTCAATGGAAAATAACATCAAAGGACTTGACTTTCCACACTAGGAATTGCTACAAGGTGGCACAGTCATTGCAATAACATACAGTAAAATTCCTTTGCCAAATTCACATTCACATCTGTGACCATTGACGAAGAGAAGCAAGAGAATCGCAAACACCAAGATAGTACAACAAACCACTGTACCACTGTTTCCAAAGTTACACATGATACTCATGTTTTGAGGCTACACAATTTGTATAGGTCAATAGATTTCCATATAGTAGATATATGGTGATACACTAATTGTTTCATCACCTGCACATCCTGTGATTGCAGGGTAGCATCAACTTTTGCTCATATAAAGGCGTAATTCCAGTGCACTTAGCAGCCTACCACAAGTCATTGTTCCCCATTGTACCCACTCTCAATTACTTTTAGAAAATCCTTGAACTCTTATTTCTGATTGCTGTGTAAAAGGGAAATGGGCTTATTAAAGTGACTTGAAAGCGACAGATGGAGATAAGGAAAAAGCTCTTATTTTGAGAAATAAATACATTCATAGAATTCCATGTTAGAATTCCATATTATTTGTCCATGGGGTCCTCAATTCTTCATAGAGCCAAAGAGCAGGCAAGGCCACCTATTTTTCTTTCAACATCTTTCACCTCTTTTAACTTGTTGCAAATGATACATATTAACCATTTCCATTATATCAGTACTTCAAAATCCAAACTTCATGGGACTATTTTCCAACAGTTTTTTTTCAATAACTTGTATTTTTATTAATGGGGTCAAGAGTGACCATCCATTACAAGCCACAAGGCTGTCCTTGGTCAGCCACACCCTGGGACAGGCCTACTTTAGAGGCATGCATACCTCCAGTTTCACCTGGTAAATAACCTCACCTATCAAACCTGTATACGAATATAATATTGCAACGGTTGGTTTACAATATTTAAGATATAATGAATTACAATTCTTACTAAATTATGACTTGGTATTCAACTAATTAGACATTGTAAATACATTTTCAGTACACAATACATCCTTATATCATGTTTTGAGTGGTTAACATTATTTGTTATGGACACAGTGCCTTGCAATTGATGCCAGTCGTTAGAGAAAACCATGCAGACTACATTGACGTAAAGAGAGGAAATACTGTATTTTCCAGTTTAAATATTGAAATGATGGGCGGGGAAGTTGAAGGAGAAGCAATCGAGAGTGGGGGGGTGATTGTTTCTTATATTTCCACGCCTATACTTTAAACGGTAACTGCGTAACAGATTTAGAAATTGGTTTGTGAATTATAATAATTGCCGATACCGAATACAGATACCAATACTTTTTAGATTTGGTTTCCATGAAAGTGCAATTAATTTTGAGGCAGATTTTATTTTCTCCTCTAGATTATGTCAAGCCTATAGTAAGGCTATACAAAATTAACAGAAGGCTATTTCAAGCCAAAAATAAACAGCTTTCTGGTTTTAACAAAAAAGCCTTCAAAGAGACAATGTCATCACATTAGACCATATTTGATGACCCATTGTGCAGGTAACCAATTAGTTGTTTTAGTTCAATGTCTTGTTAACGTTCCTAAATTCCACTCGTGGTGCAGCATTATGGCGCGTTCACATCGCTGGGAATTATTGGGAAAACATTTTCGCGACGTCGGAAAGTTCTCTTGAACGACACCTCATGACAGCAGAGTTCCCCAGTTGGTGACGTATGGCTTACTAGTGACATGCATGAACATGGCGGAACTTGAAAGTTTTACTCAATATAAAAGAATCAACCATCAAATATCCATACATTTCTGTTTAGGGTACATAACGCACGACCCCTGTGGTGCCAACTCGAGTTGAGGTTGTGTGCGTCGTCCTCTCTTCCTGCTCTTCTCTTCTCATCACTTCTGACATCTCCCTCTCGGTACACAGACAACCAAATTGTCTGTAACTCCTTGAAAATTTGGTATCAATTCAGGCGCCATTTTAAGTCATACTCCCCCTCTACCCTTATGCCAATGAACCGCAATCATCTTTTCCCACCTTCTTTTCTAGACTCTGCATTCCAGTTGTGGGAGAGAGATGGCATACAGACGTTCAATGACTTATAAATAGGCAGAGATTTTGGTAGCTTCACAGACCTATCGGCTTCACATGACTTGCCCACAACACACTTATTTAGATACTTTCAAATTAGGCATTGTGTCTTAAAGAGCTTTTCTGACTTCTCCTCTCGACCCCCAAGGAAGCCATGGGAAGGCCTCTTTAAACTCCAACCCAATCAGAGGTCACTTGTTTCCCATATGTATCGGGGTCTTCTGTCGTTTAACACAGAGCAGTGCTCTAAAAGTGCTGCCATCTGGGAGCAGGAGCTGGGCGTACAATTTGAGGAAGATTTCTGGGAGTGAGCCATTAACAGACACTGAGGACATCTGTATTAAGTGTGGAGGCACACCCTGCCACTTGACTCATATGTTATATATATGCCCCAAACTTGAACAATACTGAATCTTCATCTTTAATATCCTCTCAGAAATTTTAGAAATCACTTTGGAACCATGCCCTCTTGTATCCATATTTGGTGTTTCACCCGCCCCACACGTCCTAAGCAAGACCCACGAGAATGTTGTGGCATTCGCCATCCTACTGGCTAGGCATAGAATTCTTCTTAACTGGAAATCACCACAGCCCCCTGTTGTATCTGTCTGGTTGAAAGCTGGTTGTCAAATTCACCATTTGCGGTGACACAAGTAGATGTTTCAAGCACTGGCGTCCTGTTATACAATACTTTACTGACTTACAAACACTCCCATGATTTGCTTTTCTATTCTCCTTATACACCGGCCTAGTATTTATAGGACATGTATCTATTCTTCTCAATTGTAACTGTTAACTCTTCCAAAGCTTCACTTTGGGGCCTCTATGACTCTGTTGTCATGGCATTATCACAAACACACCATAACCACCAATGATCTGTCCAACATGTATTTCTTTTGTTTGTTTTCTTTTTTTGTGTGTGTTTTAGGCTTTACTGTGCTTATGATTTGTGTGTCTGTGATGTATTTTTATGCCTGTTTTGTCAAGGGAGGGGGACTGGGTGGGTGTGTGGGAGGGGTCGGGGTGGGAGTTTGTGCTCTTTGACTTTCGGATGAATATTTGTAATGTACAATTTTACATTTGTGCTTTCAAAATTAATAAAAAAAAAACCTTGGTCAAAAAAATAATCAACCATCATATCACATACTTTACTATTGATTGACGTGGTAACTGTCTGTTGGCATCAACTTTGCTCAGTTCTAAACGCTGTGTACTGGTAAACCAGCTAGTAGGATAGGCTACGTAAGGGATAATCACCAAGAAGCAGGGCAATAAACAGTTTGATATGCCCGGCTCGTGGACGGCTTACTGCCCGAGACGAAGTCAAGGGCGGTCACCTTCCACGAGCCGGACATATCAAACTGTTTATTGCCCTGCCTTGAGGTGATTATCCCGTTTATTCTACTTCTTGCTTGCCAACAAATTAAAACAATTCAAATACTTTAATAATAATGCTTTTTCTTATTCGTTTTGCATGCTTATTAAATGTATACTCTGTTTGAGTTCATCTCCCTCAAAAAGTAGTCCCCTTTAATTACGATCGATCAAACATGTTTTGGACACCTCGAAGGGCATTATCCCGCTTATACCATGGTCAATTGCCAAAGAAAAGAAATTAAGATCATTCATTTATATTTTCATGCGTTTTACAATCCAAAAGGTTTGAGGGTTTGACTAATACCTGGAACAATCATTACCCTCCCGTAAGGTTCTTATGCAACGGAAACGTTGTTCGCTCCTCCAGTAAATAGGACGGACCTTAGCTACGACTTGGCAACGGGAGGTATTCCAGTCCACTGAGCTATGAGCCAGAGAGCTAACGTTATGGATTGTACATATTTATAATCCGAAAATCGTCCCAGCCTATATACCACAGATACTCTAGGGTTTATAGCATATAACCGCATTGCCTGATTACAGTTTAATTCATTTTTCGCAATTTACCAGCTCTCGTTTTGAAGACTAATCACCGCGCCATTCGTTTCAAAGGGAATCGCGACAGTCTATACTTTCAACATAAAGTGTACATGTTTATAATTGGAAATTCGTCCCAGCCTTTATACCACAGATATTATAGGGTATATAGCAGAGGTCTTCAACAGGGGGTCCGCGGAGGTACTGCAGGGGGTTCGCAAAAGTTTTGGTGGATAAGACTTTTTTTTTATATTCCCCCCGCAATTTTTTCCACAAATTGAAATGTCTTTAAATACACATTAACATGAATCCAACACACTAGCCGCGTTTACATGGACAGTTTTGATCCGATTTCTAATTGGAATAGATCTATTCCTATTATGCGATCCAAATGTACTACAGGGACGTCAGTTTCTCGTCCGGTCTTTATATCTATCCCCTCCTCTGCCGCAAACAATACGTATTTGGATGAGAGTGCGCAGTCAAGACTGTTGGGAGAGAGAGAGTGCTGTTATGTAAGGGATAATGTACAGAACGCCGGTCATTATCGGGAAAATAAGCGATCAGCAGAGAAATAGTCAGCCAAAGACGTTGAAGTCGCTTAGCAACCGGACACGCTGGGGTTGATATGTTACAGGACTACTTGCGGAGTAATAAGAAAGAAACTAACAAGCATCACTAATTTTCGTTTCCACATTTATGTTTTAAAAATATTCATTTGAATAGCTTTAATGCATGATTGCATGCAATTGGCAGAGATTGTTGATCTTGGCAGGTATCAGTTTATTATGTTATGTTATGTTTATGAATGGCAGTGGCATGGCCACCCTACTCACTGTACCTTGCACATGAACAAAAACATGAATATATGAACACAAAACATGAATATATGAACCTGTGTATTATTTGAATATCTTGAATATCCAGTTTAATATAAAACCCAATTTTATACAATATATAAGTAGGGGGTCCCCGCTCCATCTCTCCATCAGTTTGGGGGTCCTTGGCCTGGGAAACCTTGAAGACCCCTGGTCTATAGCATATAACCGCTTTTTCTGATTACAGTTTAATGCATTTTTCACAATTTACTAGCTCTTGTTTTGAAGGCTGAACAGACAATTTGACTGGGACTACTTGCAGGTGTCCATATATCAGGGATCAATGGACACCCTGCAGCCAATCAGAATCAAGTATTCCAAAAAATACAAGCAGCGTATTGATCTACTATTTGATGACACTGTGCTCAGTCAGCAGCAAGTAGAACCGACAAGTCAGCGGGCAACCTGCCGGGTTAATGCCCTCCTCCCAGCCAATCAGAATCAAGCATTCTTAAAGGAGACATATTATACCACCAGGTGTGAGTGTGATTAGCCGTTTCGAAAATCTGCCCCATATGACATCACTAGTGGGCGTGTCCACCTAGATCTGTGCTGGATAGATGAGCAACGTTTACTTCAGTCCACTCGGTAGGCCTGATCTATCCAGCACAGATCTAGGTGGTGTCATATGGGGCAGATTTTCGAAACGGCTTGTAAGGCTAATCACACTCATACCTGGTGGTATAATATGTCTCCTCTAAATGAAGTAGAATAAATGGAAATAAAGACGTGCAAACTTGAAACTGATCCTACTAAGTTCTGTTCAGTTCTGACAGTTTTTTATGAAAAAACCCTGCTGTGAAGAACTTTTAGATTCTGAATACAGTACACATGAACGGGAGCTGTCGGGAACACGTGAGCGTCATCGCTGACGAGGCGTCTCATTATTACCAGGACAATGAACGCGCCTTCAGAATCTGGCCCCAGTTGCCAAACGGAAGAATCATCAGAGCGTCATGAGGGGTCGTTCACTAGAACTTTCCGACGTCGCGAAAATGTTTCCCCCATAATTCCCAGCGATCTGAACGTGCCATAACTATCTACATGTCTAGCCGGTCACGTCATTATTGCGTTTTACGTGCAATACCGTTGGTCGCCACAGGAGTGGAGCGTTTAGCTGTTTATGAGCGCTGTTTAGCGCGATTAAAATTTACAATGAATGTAGTGTTTTATTTGTATGTTATATGTCAGATTGACATAGTAATTGTATATATTGTTGGTTTGTGTTTATTAGTTATAAAACACACTATAGCCGATGTCTCTGGTTCTTCCACTTCCACATCAATCTGAAGTAGGCCTACAGACTGATGGAGGAGAAAGGGATTGTTGCCGTTTGCGGACTGGTACTTCCACAATGAGACTCAGTGGGGTTTATCTCGGCCATGGTTGAGAAGGAATTGAGGGAAAGGAACTTTGGCTTTGACTCCCTGAAGTCCAGATTGTACCGCGATATGGAGGAGAAATGGATTGTTGCCCGCGATTGTTGCTGAACTCGCTCTACTTTCAGAATAGCGAGTGAGCCCGACCATAAGGGGGCGTTCCTCCGTGGACCAGAGCCTATCACTCTGGCTCCGCCCACCTACGTACTACCGTTCAATTTTAATTTCCCCTCTATGCAAATGAAATTAAGTACGAGTCTTGTAGGACCAGGCTTTGGTAAGACTCTAGTACCGGCGTACCATACAAATGGATACAAATGGACTGTAAATTCGTTTCTAATTATGATTCGCTTTTAACAAAAAATACCACTCAGGGATGAATGAAGTACCCTAACTATTGTTCCAAAAGACAACATAGCATGGTAATTCGTTTTATATATGATGTTTGGACTATTGTCAATTGACAAAAAAAAAACATTGTTATCCATGATGACTGCATGTACTATTCTCTATTTTGTTTACATATTCTTATGCATCACATTTGCATAAGAAACGTTTTGCATAAACAAAAATAAATAACGGATGCAACTAAAACAAACCTCCCGATCAACAACCTATACAGCTCTTAAAATGTAAAAGAAAGGAGCCAGAATCCTCTATATTTGGTTCGGAAGATGAAAGATAATGAAACTGTCCGTGAACGACTTCCGAGACTTGTCTGTTTCAAGAGAATATCTAATAGGAAGACGGGCTCTGGTAGCTATGCAGTTGGATCGGGGGGAGACTTTCCCAGTGACACAGCCGGAAAAGGAACATTTTCCAACCACAACAGCCAAGCCGTGGAGGAAAAACAGTCGGCAGGAAATTATCACTATTGCAATTTACGATTTGTTGCTATACAAAATAAATTATAGGCATATAGGCTAAATCAGCAATATATCATTATATACAGCAATTAACCTTACCCTTGATTCGAATTTCTAATAGGCTACATCCATGAATCCTCCACCATTCCCTGACACAGAGGAGCAAGAACCGGTATTTTCTGACATGGGGGATGGAGATAGCGATGAGGGAGAGGATATATTTCTTGGTTCTGTGAGTACGATTTTCATATACAGTATGCCCCAGCAGCCTTTCTCTGCGTGCTTGAAGCAGAAACGTTAGCGTTAACCAGTCCAACAAACAACTCCCCCTTCTGGCATCCCAAAAATGTGTCTACAACAGATGGAAATTAGGTATTATTGTTCGCTAATCAGTTAAATAAACAAAATTAACAAGGCAACCAACATTGGATCAATGTTGCAACACATTAATGTTAATTTCTAACTTCTCACCAAGAGTACCTAATATAACCTTTGTATTCGCAATCGCCACTTCCGGTTGGAATCGTCGAATACATTGGCGAATACACGAATACTTTTTTATTTTTCTGTATGGCTATTTAGGTATATTTCACCAGATTTCCGTTTTCTGAAAGTTACTTTTAATTAATATAAACAACCATGTTGCGTCAACAACAGCTTGAATTTGGATGCTGATGCCAACATGTAACCAGGTAGATGCGTAGAACCGGCTCTATAGAACTGACCTTTCATTATCGTATTACGACGTTCAGCTGAATTTAAAAGCATGCTGACACTCCTAGACGTAATTTTATCTTGTCGGGCTATAAGAACTAAGCTATTAGTTGCAGTTCATGCACATGTTTTTTTTCTAACCGTTTAATAAGGTCAGGACCAAGAACGTTTCGTATCTGCAGGGAGCATCTCTTCAAAGGGCTCTGCAGAATGTTGTACAAATGCTGTCAGTTCATATATATATATAGAGCAAGTCTTTTGAATACGTTTAGAACAAGTTTTCTTTCTTTGCGGTTTAAAGAGTAAAACTGGAGCTGAGAGTCCAAGTGTTCCCCAGCTAAATATAAAGGCGGAAACTACAGACCTGTTCGGCGAACAAGCCAGTAGCACAGCCCCTACCGTCGGCCTTGGCACTGGTGGCAGCTCCAATGGGGTCCAATCTGATGACGACAACGATCTGTTTTCAGGTTTCGGAACTCACTAACCTTTCCGTGCATTTCAGTAAACTCAACGTTGCCATTACCTTTGTTAATATTAAAAGATAATGATACATGTAGATTGATAGGTTTTTCTTTTGTCAAAAACCACAGGGGGATGACTGTCTTTCTATTCCATAAAACACAGATGCCCATGTTGAGTTTCCTACAGAGAATGCAAGCAGCTCAACTCCATCTGGTCCCAGACCTGCAGCAACATTCATTCCTGGTACAGCAGACATGCAGACCAAGTCTATGGAGCAGGTAAATGACACAATTAAGTGATCTGTCATTATCTGCAGTCTGGTTTAATTACATTATATGTAGTGTAGCTACTCTGTATTCCGAACCCGTGACGGTTACACCATTTGTCTATGTTTTAATGGTACACAATTAATAATTTTAACTTAACCCAACCCTAACCCAGTTGAAACAATTGCAAACCCTGCATGAGGAGTTGAGGCTCTTGAGAAATATTTGTATAATGTGTTAAAAAACATCCTCTCCCTCTGTGCTCCTTCCCTCCCTACACTTATCTGACATGTGTTGCGTTTCAACACGTGTTGGAGAAAAGATAATGCAGTGTGTGCGAATGTGATTGACAGGCATGATAGATTCCATGAACCAATAAGGGAAGAGATGCCCTGTTTGGTCTGAAATGACCTGACAGTGCCCTTAAAATGAAATGGTCACACATTAAGGGAGGAAGTCAGCAGAAATAGATAATCTGACATTTGCATTTCATTCAGTATTAGCTTACAGACGGTAAATGGATTTCTAACCAATTATACTGAGATGATAGCTCTTAAATCTTTCTAACAGCAACTTAAACTGTATTGTCTTTGTTCTTTACTTTATCTAACCATTAAAGTATTCCATGAATCGAGATAATTTTATAAAGAAAAATTATGCAGAAAATATATAATGCTCACAATTCCATTTATTTAACATATACAATTGCAGCTGGAGGAGGAAGAGGCCAAAGATACCTTTGATGTGGATGTGTCTGTGACCAACCCAGAGAAAGTCGGTCAGTTCACACCAATACATTATTCTCTGCACAACGTTTTCCACTATCAAAGTCCAACAATAAAATTAAATGTATATTTGTGTTTGAACAATGTCTACAACAATGCAATACTTCCCTTTTATCATTATAACTGGAAGTTGTATTTATTTCTCTCTCCAGGAGATGGCATGCATGCGTTCATGGCCTACAGAGTATCAACAAAGGTATGTGGTTTTACCTTAATCCAGATCGAGTTTTTACTATGACCCGAGTATACGATGTAAGGTACGGTGATTGTGTTGCATCTGAATTCTTGCTCTTAAAATAACTCTAGACATTGATATGTTTCGGCTTGTCCTGTAGAGCACCCTGCCAGTGTTTAGAAACAAGGAGTTTTCTGTGAAAAGGCGGTTCAGTGACTTTCTAGGTCTGTATGAGAAGCTATCCATCAAGCAGTCCCTCCAGGGCTGCATCATTCCTTCACCGCCAGAGAAGAGCGTTGTAGGTGGGTCTCCCATGAGCACCGTCTATTTTCTCTATATGCTGTATTTTGTTGGATAAAAACATCAAAAGGATATTACAAGTTTATTTTGTGTCTATGATTCTGCCTCTTCCCGCAGGCATGACCAAGGTCAAGGTGGGCAAGGATGATTCCTCCTCTGTCGAGTTTGTGGAGAGAAGAAGAGCAGCTCTGGAGAGGTAAGGATGAAACAACACATTGGGGTCCTATACTTTCTCCCATTCACACTGGCAATTCATCCAGCAATGCAAGGATCAAGTCTAGACAGGATAGCCCAGTGGTTAAGTGGTGATTGACTCCCAGTCAGTTCAGGTTTTGAAGTTCCCCAATGTCTTCAGTGAACCTTTGCTTGTACCCCGAGCAAAACACCTAGTGCATTGTTAGGCTTGGTAAGGCTGCATAGTTAATTTCATATTATTCTAAAATGGTTGACTCTGCAATTCGCTAATCTCTATATAATATATATATATACAGGGGTGCACGCAACTGTTTTAGTGAGTTACTCAGATTAGTTCCAGGAGATCGTGTTTGGTACTCACCGCACATGTAGTCTTGATATTTTTAACAGTGTCATGCCTCCATGCAGACCATCTGATATGAAACTTACCCAGTTTCACAAAGGAGATCCCATTTTCAATACAGAACTTCTTAAGCACAGCACTGTTTTTTGCGCCACCTTTTCGTATATATAAAACTGCAGCAGCTTGACCACGGAGCGATTGAATATCTCACAGTAAGGAACGTTGCGATCAGCTGATCTTGTGAAGTTCTCAGGTGTGTGCTTGGTGCACAAAATATGCACAAGGGATATTTCAACCGCAGCCATCCGGCGTAGCTTTGGCATGTTTTGCACCACATTTCACATTTAGATCAAGAAGTTGGCAAAAAATATTAATTGCATCTGTTAATCACAATGAATAATAGCAGCCACAATATTTGGCAAATAATCCCAATTCCGATTTTTTTCAACTTCATTCAGCAGTGACCCAGCATTGTATGCGTGGTCAGTGTTTACTGGATGTCCATGTTTAGGGTCATGTGTTCTAATTAGAAATGACGTATACTTGCTGTTCCCGGTCTGATACTAGGTACCTCCAGAGGATTGTGGCCCACTCTGTGTTGCTCCAAGACGCTGATGTCCGGGAGTTTTTAGAGAGAGACGAGGTAAGGGTGTGGGGGGGCTTCTCTGATCTTTAGTGGTGGGGTAGAGTAGTTATTTTCAATTTCGATGCTAAAAGGTTTTCAAGATCTTAAGATATTGATTAGCCACGGTTGAGATCCTTTACTGCATGTACATACTACCTCGTAAGAGATTTATGTTTTGTTGACATGTTGTGTGTGTTCTCAGCTTCCCAGGGCAGTGAACACCCAGGCATTGAGTGGTGCTGGTTTCCTTAAAATGATCAACAAGGCATCTGACGCAGTGAACAAGATGACCATCAAGATGAATGAGTCTGACACTGTAAGACGAGAAAATCATGGTAGACTGGAACCCAAAACACACGTGAATTTGATCCATGTTTTTTACACAACCCAAAAAATAAATAGAATCAGGATAACGAAGAAATCCACACAGTGTGCGAATCTAGCAGGACTACATTTTCTCGCTCGCTTTGTAAAGGACACAAGTCTGTTTTGGAAAGCGTCCTGACACGGCCGTGTGCTTTCTACCTAAGACTTGTCTTTTCACGCATGACAAGTCAGCTGCAACAAAATTATTCATGGATGAAAACCTGTAATACATTTCCAATACACTTAACTAGATTACCCTTTAAAAGTAATAACATATAATGTTCGATTGGAAAACATATTTAGCATTTAATATTAAGAACAAATGCTCCTTTACTCTACTGAATTGCTTTTAAGTTATTTTTATGTATGCTGGTCATTAACCCTTTAAATATATCACAATGGAATATACATCCCCATAAGCTCATGCTTACTTATTTTACCTCTGAGATGCACGATCGGAAAATGTTCTTCTAATTAAACAACAAGGTACCTATCTCATTGTGTGTGCGTGTGTGGGTGTCCAGTGGTTTGAGGACAAGTTCCAGGAGGTTGAGAACGAGGAGCAGCAGCTGAGGAAGCTCCACATCGTGGTTGACTCTCTGGTCAACCACAGGAAGGGTGAGCTTGGCACTCTCACCAAACACAAACCTCAGATATGTTGATCTAGCCCAGGTCTGTTAGTCTCCCTTGGGCCAGATCCGGCACCCCTGCAATTTTTCTGGAGTTACTTTGTTATTTTGCCAATCACTGTGGTTATTCATGACGACATGGATTTGGATATCTAGATAAATGTATCCGAAAATAAAATAATATCAGTGTAAACGTAGGTTAGAAATTGTTTTATGCTGCATATAAGATACTGTATACTGGGAACAACTAATCTAATTAGTTAGTAATGACCTGAGTGAGTGAGAGTGTGTGTGTGTGTCTGGCCAAGACAATTTGCCTCTCCGAATTTGGTCGCAGGTGAGATCCATTCGAAGACCCCTGGGTCAAAAGGTTTCATGTAAACAGATCTGTGCTTTGTCTCCTTCCAGAGCTGTGCGGCAATACGGCAGTGTTTGCCAAAAGCATGGCGATGTTGGGGAACTCTGAGGACAACACTGCACTCTCGCGGGCACTGTCCCAGCTGGCTGAGGTGGAGGACAAGATGGAGCAGTTGCACCATGATCAGGCAGCCAGCGACTTCTTCATCCTGGCGGAGCTGCTGGGCGACTACGTCCGCCTGTTGGCCACTGTGCGGGTACGCTTCGCAAGTGGCGCTTCTGCCCATAACGCAAGCATGAGCATACTACATGCAAATAGGGCGTCACAAATAATATAACTTCTGGATAAGGTGGTCGATTCCAGTTGGTCCATGTACATTTGGGTTCGAAGACGCTGTACTGCCCTCTTGTGTACACATTAACCTAACCTGTGAAGGTCTGCGTTGTTTCTCTGTCGCAACATGGATCTTTGTGGACGCAATGTAGTAGTAGTAAGACTATTAATCTAGCTTCACACGTGTCTTTCTTACAAAGGAAATAAGTCTTTGTGACCTTGATGCCCTTGTAGTATTTGGGAAAGGGGTTTAATCGCACAAGAGTGATTACTTTGCGAATAACTCTTCTTGCGGCTCTCTTTCTTGTACTAGAGAACTGTTTAAGTGCTTTCCTCCGGATCCAATTTGATGTTTGATTTGGGCAGTCAGTGCAACAGCCTCTCTGCAGTCCTCATGTATCCAGAGAAGCCTTCTTTGTAGAACATTGGGACATCCCCAACCCAAACGTGTAAACACGGCTGCTGTGGTCCTTCCTAATGCGATAGTGTGTTTGCGTTTGTGTTTGTTTTCTATCCTATGTAAATGCCTGCATCTACCCACAGGGCTGCTTTGGCCAGCGCATGCGAGCGTGGCAGCGCTGGCAGGAGGCTCAGAGCACGCTGCAGAGGAAGAGGGAGGCGGAGGCCAAGCTGCTGTGGGCCAACAAGCCTGACAAGCTGCAGCAGGCCAAGGAGGACATCAGCGAGGTAGGTCCAGGTCCCGGAGCCTGGCCAGCCCAGGAACGGAAAGCATAGATTGGCCACATGATGGCCGGGGCTTTTAATCGACAGTTGTGGATTTTCGTTGATGTTGGATTCCAATGGAAAGATTTAATTTTGTATTAGCCATTACACTCCGTTACAAGCCATGTCAAAATTCACCCGCTTATGAGATCACAAGTGGGAGTGTTATGGAAGCAAATCACTACCGTAATTTTAAAAGCAATTGAATTTTGTAAATGGAAATGTGAACACCTTTTGAACTCACCTTTGAAATCCAGGTAATCTGAAGGTATTAGTTTTGAATTAACCTCTTTTAAATAAAAATGGCATTTCAAGTTGTACCATTTGCAAAACCTGATTTCAAATATATTATTGTCAATGTTCACTAATTCAGATACAATATTTGAAGTTGCAGATAATCTGATACAATTTAAATTTCCCCTATTCAAAATGCGTGTCAGAAAATTAAATCCAAATTAAATTCAAGGTGCGGCCTAAGCATTTGAGACGTACTGTAATTGATCAGACTGTTGGCCTAGGGCGAATAACACAGTTCCGGTAAGTCGTAAGCCTAATTTAATACAAAAAAATCAATGAGTTGAAGACACAATATGATAGAATAGCTCAAATGCAATCAGAAACTTTCCATCAAAGGTTGTGAAAATTATTAGTTTACAATCAAACGACTTGCCGGGAACAGATTTAATGACATTTATTACTTATTTCCTTCCAAGTAGGTAAGATACCGCCTGAACAATGTATGCTGGTCACTTCAAAGGATTAACTGGGTTATTATTCCAGTTATGAAGATGCTTAGTAATTCTTGTGTGTTTCTGTTTTTCTGTGTGCTGGCTACTTGTGTATAAAATCATTCTATTCATTCCATAATTGTTTTCATGTCCACAGTGGGAGTCAAGAGTCACCCAGTACGAGAGGGATTTTGACCGCATCAGTGTGACAGTACGCAAGGAGGTGCTACAGTTTGAGGTAATTTCATGTTTCTAGATTACACATGCCTTGTAGCATTCCTTCATGAAACCTTAATGAAAATCTTGGGAACTAAAATACTATCTGCTTTTTTGTATTTTCAGAAAGAAAAAGCAAAGGACTTCAAGATCCAGATATATAAATATTTGGAGACAATGCTACAGTCTCAACAGCGGGTAGGCTACATTTAATTGGATACTATATTTATGTATTTTAATGTTAAATCCATTGAATCTTAAAGTAATGGACAACTGTAGTCTGAGGTTTAATTAACATATTCAACATACTTTTTTACAGCTTATAAAGTTTTGGGAGGCATTCTTGCCTGAGGCTAAGGCCATCGCTTAAGATTGAAGAAAATGTTTCCAAAATCAAACCCCAACTGCCTTTTTGAACACTTTACCTCCTGACCAGGGAACTGAATGGATTCCTTACACATCAAAGAAACTTCACATTTTTATAGTGATTTTGTACAGTTTGTACAGCATTACTGTTACTAATGTAAAGGCTTAAAGGCAGCATTATGATGAGTGGTTTTTTTGCTATAGTATTTGTAAATACCACTGTAAGCTTACAGCGGTGTGCGTATGTGTGTAGTTTGAAAACAACGAGCGGAACGAGCAACATTGTCTATTATGGTATGAGATGGCAATATGCACGCCATTCCATCCAGTCTCAGTCTTATTGTTGTAGGAGCCATGTGGGGAACTGACAACATGGGATGAACAAAACTCATTATACAGCTATAAATATGATTATAATTGTTTAACGTTAATGTTGCAAGTGTGCATTTAACATACTATAACATTGTTACAATTTATTACATATATATATTTGCAGGCGTACAGCTGCTTAAAATACTACCACAGGATTTTTCAATGTTGTGTAGGATTGAATACTTGTTAGAAGTATTCTTGTATGTGAATTTTCCACTATATAATGATATAGTTGTGTGTATGCCTGAAACTGAAAGATGGGCCAACAAACGTTATCTGGAAGAGTTGTAGAGATTGTTGACTAAACCATGTAAAATAAGTTTGACTTGTACCTATATATTTTATGTACTTTGATTAATCATGAGTAATATTGTCAAATGTAAATTACGTGAAAACATTTTTTACAAATTGTTTGATCAATCATACAAATCATGAACACAATTCAATATTGGCTTCTATTTTCTTATTTTACATTTCAGTGCGGTTTACAATTACCTGAAAGTGTATTTAATTTTTGTAACCACTTGCATTATTTCAGACATTTCATGATATTTTTATAGGCTAACGATGGTGTGTGGAATGGATAATGTTTTAAATGTTAAATAAATGCAAACATAGCATTGTTAAGTTTATCAAGAGGTCCATTGTAATATCTTCATACAATATGTTGTGTTATGTTCGAATCTTCGTATTCTTCTTGTACTTACACCGTCGAATGCTTTGATCGGGAAATGTTCAACTGTGGTCGAACCATCGGATCAATGATGACTTTGTTATTTCGTTTAATAAAATAAAAAATAATTGACATGCCTTGAAATGAATGGTATCACCTGTGACCTGGAAATGTTTATTTTAAAGCGGGCGTGTCTTGTTTGTATATCCGGTTTGTTCGAACCTTTCCCGAGCGAAGGCAGATTAACAAGAAAGAATGGAAAGGTTCGCTGCTCGTTTCTCGTCGTGAAAACCATAACAATCACTACAGGGAGCAACACAGTACCGCAAACCGCTGTCTAGTGTCTGTGCCCTCGGAAGAGTGAGCGTGTTGTCTGTCGTCTGGAGTTATCTCAACGAAGGTGAGTGTTTGTTTGAGACGATCCATCGAGGCAGCTTCCATGGCGATCAGATATTACAATATTGTTGTAGCTAGCCATGTAGCTTGCTAATTTCCTTGTAGCGATACAACTGGCTCCTAGTCGATGGTAGCTGCTAGCTAAGGCGTAACGATAAGAAAAGACTCCTCGTTCCGGCTTTCTGCTGACTAACGCGTCGTGGAATCGTGATACTGAGCTTCTTAATACTTCATGATAAATAAATTATTGTAAATCAAAACCTGTCATTGTTACTCTGTTGGTCTTAATATAGTAGGGGTGCAATGTTCATTTGGAAATTGTAGCTCATTTGGCTAACGTTCGTTCGCTGTGTAACTAATCGATGTGCCCACCATGGAGTTAGTACTGGCTTTGTCCATGCATGTCATAAATGTGTACTAACACTGCTGGTGGACTGTGTAAATTTGGTATACCACGCCACTGTGGGCATCAAAGCGGCATACCGATTGTCTCCGGGTATTGGTGGCAAACACGATGAGCCTATAACTCTTACCGTTTGCCCATTTTACGGATTTTGGTAATTCGAACATTGCGTTTTTTTCTGCTTAACACAATTGAGACTATTTATTAAATTGTGTTGCTTTTGTAGAACAGTTCAACTTAATTCAACTCGTTATATGATTTATTTGGGTTGCCTTTGATTTAGTAAGTAGAAATTCCAACAACGATTAACTCTCAATAACTTCAACTCTATATCCATTATAATCTCGTTAAATTAAATGATGTGGACAGTCCAACCAAACTAACTTGCATAACCTAGCCAATAAATGATTTACTGATTTATGAGAACCTAATGTTTAACTATCTGAATGTTGTTTAACCATTGAATATGGCAATGTCATATTCGGGGTGTGGCTGTCAGTCATGTAAATATAGAATGTTAAGATGCCTATATAGTTAATTAGTATAAGGATAAAGATTTGCTTGAACTTTTGCTGTTCATTATAGATGTTATTATTTTTCCTCGATATTATCTCACTAGTTAATTTGTGACTAGCTGTAAAATATGTATTCTGTGGGTCTAGTCCCACCTCCTGTATGGCTAATGACTTAAGCATAAACGCTAGCACGGTGAAGTTTGAAATGCACAGCAATGTGTCTAAGGGATGGTAATGGAGAAACTCAAATAGTTTGTAAGGGCTGTCGTTTGGTAGAGAAGCAGCTGCTCAGAGGCACTGCCACAGGGGGAGTCTGTAGTAGGGGCAGGCCCCCCTCATGGCTGATCTTTCCAGAGAAGGTTAATCACTCCACCAAAGAGAACCTTTTATGCTCAATCAGAAGTGGTCAATAGTGGAACTAATTTTATGATGGTAGTGATTACTAATTTTGTCAAGATCATTTAACCAACCTTCACTGTTGGTATCCCCTTGAGACTTGAAATTAAGCTGTGTTCACCTTACAGAGTTTTGCGTCTACAATTACCACTTGAGACATAGCCTAGACAATCTAAGGGACTGTACCGTCGTTGGATAAACATCACTAAGGAACAAATGCAATTACACTTTGACCTGATGCGTAGAAATACGGCCAGGTAACACCAAAGATTAAATATCTTTGGTGGTGTGGTAGAGATTGAATATTTAATAACTCATCATTAGTCATTAGAGCTAGGGTGTTGATTATCAATAATTCAGTCATTCACTTTTACTACTGGCAAATATTAATCATTTCCTTATATTTAATGCTTTAATTGTATTGATAAAGCTTAAATGACAAATAGCAACTGATCATGACTAATTAATTAAAACCTGGTTTTAATCAACTAAACCTGGTTTCTTTGATTTGTTTATAGTTCAACATGTCAAACCATAGTGTACATGTCATTTTATTGCAATTATACAATTTACAAATATGGAGGCAGTCTGCTTCGGAAGTGGGAAAATTGCAGACATGCTTTGAGATTGTTGACAAAATACTCTTTTTGAGTGCATTGGTCCCCTTACCTGTCAGAAATGGGTTAATTGTTGATTTGTCAGTTTCTGCCACATACTGTTTATTTCACTTAATTCAAACGCATCCACAAAGGTGCTGATTAGCTCTGTTGTTAAATATCCTGGATAAATCCTTATCTTCGTTCTTGTAGGTAAACTGGGTGGCTTTCCATTGGGCTGCATAGTCCACCAGTGCACTATACGCTGAAAATCATTGTGTTAGCATTTCAATGCCAGTGCATTGAAATGCTAACATTTTAGCATGAATGGTTACCCTTGTAATCAGATTACGAGGTAGAATATTCCGCAGGAGCAGTTCTGACTACAGTTCTGAGAACTTGCAGTGTTCTTATATTGGGCGAGTATACAATAACATTATTCAGTAACCTGAAGTGGAAATTACACTCAGTACGTTAACACGACAGCTTAATCTGAATAAAGGCATAGTTCGACTATGCTCCTCAATTGGACAACTACAATTGTCCGATTTTACATGACGGTGAGAAAGTCGATTCATTGGCCGAAGCATGTAATATCACGGTACGATAGGTGGCGCTGTAGTGTACCCATTTCAACTAGTGGTAATAGAGCCACCGGCTGACGTCTTACGTCACCAGCAACCACAAACTCGGCATTTGAGAAAGATGTTTCAGTAGACAGCTGTCATTTCTCTGACGAGAAATGACATGGACCCGAAGTAAACTGACAGCTGTCTCCTGAAAACATCGGCGGAGCCCCTCCAGCGGGAGTCCGCACACGGCAACAATCCCTTCCTTCCTTTGATGCTCAGATCTTTGCAGGCACTACTGGACATGACTCACCCGGAAGAGCTAACACACAAATAGTTTCAGAAGAAGCCTTCTTAAGCTCAACCATGCTGCCATTTCACCGTGGGCTTTTTCTTCTTGTTTTTGTTTTCATCCACAAGTTAAATGCTTGTTAGAATATGTCATTTCTACAATCGGCGTGTGGAGTCGTCTTTGATTTCTTTTTTAATCGATTGATTAAATCTACAATCCATCAACATTGTGTTCTCGACAAAGCAGTTGGCTTCCTGCTGGAATGTGGGCTGCCTCTCATATCTCTATTCCCTTAAGGCTTGTGTGGAGCTTGTTGGCAGAGGGCATCATCATCTTCCATGTGTTTGTTTAGATGGAGATGTGATAACAAGTCAATACGATTACGGTCAGGTCGTCAAGTAAAATAAACCAGGCCTGCCATCAAGAGGCACACTGCTGCCTAAAAGAGCCTCTGCTAATGAGCTACGGTGCTCAGCCTCCCAAGACAAAACCTTCCTACTGGTATCGGCAGCGAGTCCGAAGTGTTACCACTGTCTTTTAGAGACGTGACTAATGGTTCCCACCGGATTGACTCCTCCCATTAGTGTTAAATGGAAGGACCTAGAATTTGTCAGAGCACAGTTGTGCGCTTTCAGTCCTCTCTCGCTACAAAATCTTTTCATTTTGCTGAAGGAAATATATGCTGCTGTACCGTAGTCCCATCAAGGTGCTATAATGTTAACATGGTGTATAGCTAATTAAAATGACAAGACATGAAACTCCTTTTGTCTTCCATGGGATTTTACTCCTAAAATGGTAGTCGGAGGCTTTTTGGTTTGTGTATAGTTTTGTATTATGCGATTGTAGGCTTGGATTTCCAGCCACATCTGATTAGGGATGTTAAGTTAATGACAGTAGCCTAAATTAACGCCAATCAAGCTTTGATTCTTGATGTTTCCATTTCACAACTCCCATTAGCTTGTGTTGTATCTAGTTGAAACAGTGACCCTTTCCTAATAACCAGCTACTGTGTTTCCGTGCTTTTGTCCTAGCAGGTTTTCCACGGCATCGCTCCCAAGACCAGCCCAATGCTGAGCCTGTCCACTGAGTGTTAGGCCGTGAGGGGGGAGCAGGATCGGGATAGCCAGCCCTTAACCAATGACAGTGGCTGCACCACCCTCGGGCTGCCAGTGACCAGGTGGGGTGGTGGTGGTGGTGGTGGTGGTGGTGTCTGGCCCAGGCGGGGTGGCCCTTCGCTTCAGTACTTCCTCCTCAGGCAGCCGCCAGCCTGACCCGCTCACACCATGGACCCGCAGAGAGACAAGTTCAGTGAGCGGCCGGCCCGGAGCACCAAGGTCACCCAGGGCAGCCGCAGCGGGCACTCGTCGAGGCCCTCTGGCTCCTCCAGCTCGTCCGGGGTGCTCATGGTGGGACCCAACTTCCGCGTGGGCAAGAAGATCGGCTGTGGCAACTTTGGCGAGTTGAAGCTTGGTGAGCTTGGCCCGAGCCCTGTGTTGTGGGGAGCGACGAGGTGTTCTGACTTGATATGAGGGATTTGGAATGCTACAAAAGACATGAAAAATACTGAAACATAAGAGCCCTGAAGCAAAAGTTTAACCCGGAGTAAATTGATATAGCCTCTGTTTTGGACTCATTGCTAGCCTTATGATCACACTTGCTCTTCCTCAATGTGTTAGTACACATTCACATCAAATATGACCAAAAACAAGTCCTTGTATGGCTATGTAATGTAGCTTAACAACAAGCATTAAATTTACATTAAATATAAATATAATGTCCTTTAAGTATATAAGGTATTTTTTCATATGTATATGGCTAATATATTATTTGACTTTGATTGGTTTCAGGTAAAAATCTCTACACCAATGAATATGTTGCTATTAAACTGGTAAGTACACATTTTATCAATTAGTGTTATTAGTGTTATCTTGTGTTGATTGGCTATAGCTCCATCCATTGTCAATTAAATTGGCATTTATGGGATTGTTGTCTGAGATTCCCAACATGTGATCCATTAACACCTCTAGGAGTTAACTCTTTGATTTTCTCTATTGCATGGTGGTAATTGGTTTTGACCCTTTATGGTGACAATCCAGTATGACATGAAACACCTAGCTCAGAGAAATTCCTAAGAAATAGCTGTAGCGATTGGGAACTTTTGATATCACCGCTAGCATTAAAGAGCCGGTCAACCCACTGTTTCAGCTGGAAATTGAACACTGAGATTTAAAATAATGTGGCCTAACCCTCACTCGGTGAAGGCATTAAATATATCGCTGCTCGGATAGAGTTTCACCATCCACACACACAAAAGCGTTATACTAGATATATATATATATGTCCAGGAAGCCTATTAAATAAATCGCTGCTCAGGCTGTGCTTCACCATCCACCCACACACCGTGGCGTTATACGATAAATGTCAGAAAATGCTAATCTTTCTCTCTGACGTCGCAGTCAATCGCTGCCCAGACAGAGCTCCACACGTCCATACACACATCGCGCTGCCGGTGCCTCCCTTGGTCGCGACATCTTAGTGGCTTCTCCGAGGAACTCAGGCATCACGAAAAGAATGCCACATAGTGGAACGTTCATAGTGTTTTTGGGAGATTCTTTTTATTTTCTTCTAAATTGGGGACTAATTTTGGTAAAAATACATCGATTACTATGATGGTCGTGTTAGACATTAAGTTTAGGGTTTACTTGCTCTTTAACAATGCTGTGCTAAGAGTTGCTAAACAGACGGTAATTTTAGGAATTGAATGTGGAATTTCCGTTAATTTCGTTGTTGTGGTTACCCATTGGAAGGAAAAATGGAAAAAAATATATATACATATTGTCAAATGTACATGGTTTTTGTTGCCTTTTATTTATTTCAGAACAAAGCATGGTTGTTTTCTGCTCTATAGGAACCAGTGAAATCAAGAGCGCCACAGTTGCATTTGGAGTACCGCTTCTACAAAACTTTAGGAAGTACAGGTAACGTCAAAGTGTGCGCCGCCACTCTGTTCATACATCATTTCTTTATAGTTTATGTTTTGGAAGATGAGCGAAAAAGATTGCTTTATTTCCACAACAAAGAATTAGTTGAGTTGTGGGTTTATACTAGTCATTGACATAAACACTAAGCACCTGCCTCGACCTGCTGCTAGCTTATAATTTTGTTAATCCCTTCCTGACCTTTCACTGGGGTATACAGTATATTATGGTATTTGTATAATTATTATTTTTTTGAAGCTGAGCTACTGGTGAAAGAAGTCATTGGAGCATGTATGACATTTTATGGCCTTCAATGCTTTGTCTAATGGGCAATATTCAAACTTCAACAAGTCTTGCTCAATTATATGGCCTATTGAATAATAAATAGATAGGGCATAAGCGTCCTTCTTGAATAGACTCAGGCCAAATATTAATGATTAGGACCTACTTGTGCACTCCTTTGTTTTTATAGTCGTGTATGTTGGTTTCTGTCTATGTCACACATGGAAATTAAACCTGTATTATATAGTCTATGTGTGTAACAACCACACTAGAGCTCCACTGGCCAGGCCATTGTTTAGGACAGGATACATTGTAACTTTGAAAATGACACACTTTCAAACATTAGATGTGATTTGTTTTAATACACCACCACAGCAGCAGTATGCTGCTATAAATGTCACTTTCACTTTTGATGTAGGGAGGTTCCTGGCGGGAGGTCATTATTGGATAAACTGGTCATTTGCAGGGGAACTCCACCTACCGGGGCCAGCCACTAATCGTTGGCGAACAAACCGAGTTCAGTCTCAAAAACAATGCAATGTCGAAGACTTTATTTTGGACAATTTTATATTTTAATTATATATCCTGCTTTAAAACTTTGCCAAAATACGTATTAACATAGAGCTGGGCGATTCATCGAATTTTGCTTGCGATTTTGAGTTTTATAATAACGATCACAAAACTAATATAATCGAGTTTTCTTTTAATGTATATATTAAATGTTTTATAAAAAGTGCAGAACAGATGGATACATATCTGTACATTATTTTAGATTTGAACATTTTCTTTTTGACCATTTTCCACATTTTTTTAAGGCGAAATTTCAAAGTTCTCAGTTACAAATTGTTTTTTGGGAGAGACATGCTGAATAAATACATCATGTTTTCAAACTCAAAAATAATGAATAATCGTGATTTCAATATGGACCAAAATAATCGTGATTATATTATACTAGCCCTATATTAACACAATTAAAAAAATAATTATGTACAATTCTGGTAGAAAATAAAAATAATACGATTTCGGAAGAAAGATTAAAAAAGAGGTGCTTTTGTATTTTTGACCGTATATAACATCATACCCTTGTATACTGTAATACCGCCCAAGCCACACGCACACCCAAAGAGTGTGGGTGTGGTTTATTGGGAGGTGTTATGTGGGCAGGGAAAGGAGCAAACCTGGCCTTCCCTTAGGTAAAATATGTATGGTGGGTGACTACTAAAACTAATCACACAATCCTGTAATTTACCTTCATTTACGGAAGAGGTGTTGTTGTGACTGGAACAACCAAATCAATAAAGGAGTGCTTTCAGTCCCATTTTCCTCTCCATTACAACCCTGATGTGATATGGTTTGTCAGCGACGGGCCTTGTGTCTGCACGTTGTCCATATTTCCCCCTCCATCATATTGTCCCCCTCCACCGTACAAACGCACAACACAGGAGTGTAAATAAGACCTGGTGCTTAGTCCTGCTTTCTTTTGGAAGTCTCCCTCATGTCACCCAATCCAATTACAATCTAGGTACCTTTTGGGTAACAACGCTGATTTTTACCCCTTATCCAAGTTCCTAGTTTAACTTTATATATATCTATGAATTATACAAGTAACAAATTCAGAAGCTTTTTTTTAATGCATTTCAAAATAGTTTGCAATATGTCGGTTATCTGCGTGACGCATGAACATATGCTATACTGACAAATGAGGAATAATCTAATGTTTCTTGGGAATTTCGCTAAATCAAGGAACCTAAAGAGGATGTCACCAATATGCTCCCTGCTGAATCGGATAGGATGTATGCATTTCCTATTATTTATTGTCATGCCTCGAAAGCTTCCTCACAAATGGATACCAGTCATACAAAGCATCAGCGGTGTAACGGTACCTTGAAGTCACGGTTTGGTTCATACCTCGGTTCAGGCATCACGGTTCGGTACGAGTTTGGTACAATGAAGGGAAAAGAAAAAATAAAAATGCAGAAGGCAATTCTTTTTTATTGGGCATGTCTCAGGTTGTACCACCTAGTGTCATACAGTCTCTCCCCTGAGCTAGCTGCAACAGCCTGAACTGTGTAATTTAAGATGTAAACAATAAGTACCCCACATCATCTCCAGACTCCATCCTAACTTGTAAACAAAATAAGACAAAAAAACTATGCATTTTCAGTTATAAAACTGAAAATGCAGCATGTCTTATTTATGAATGTGCAAAGTACACAGAATAGCAGCCACTAGGAGCCAGTCCCCCAATGAGCTTTCCACAAACGGGCCGCTTTTTAGAGGCGGGTCAAGGTGGAGGGTGGGGATGTGGCCGGTGGCCCTGAGCAGCTTGCGCCCACGGTACCATGCGCTCTGTTTACAGGGGATTTATCGCAATGGCGAGGCGCACACAGCTTTTGGCCGTGTTCTGTAAATATTGTAGAACACTCTGGGTGCTCCAGCGGGAGTCCTGGAGCTCTATCTAAATAATATCATATTATACATGGATATCTAGATCACATAATATATATTATCAGGGCCAAAAGCTATATGCGCCTCCAGACAATGTTATGAATCTCAAACGACTGCGTTGGGTTCTCCGACGTCTCTGGTTCTTCCACTTCCACAACAATCTCAAGTAGACTGAACCGCGACATGTCTGGCCCGCCAGATTATTCTGAAGTTATATGATATATATATATATATATATATATATATATATATATATATATATATATATATATATATATATATATATTTTTTAAGAATATCGAATTTCTATATCTGTTAGCTTAAATGTAAAGGGCCAGATACAGTGAACTCTTTTTTCTTTCACAACCGTTTCTGAATTTAATTGTATCAAATCCTGCTACTACTCCTGGAAGGTTAGAGACACATTAGTCACGGTCACGCGTAAGCTGTGAGGGGCTGAGCGGGAGTTATTGGAAACTATGCAATATTAAATGAAACGGAACCCCCTCTATAGGCCTATATACAACAACCATGGCGACCCGACATTACGTATATTTGTGTGATACTGCACGTAGAGAAAGGCAGGAGCTGTTGACAAAAGTCCACAAAAGATTTAAGACGCCAAGCTCTGAGACTTTGCTGTTTAAAGCAAGTAGTCTCTGATGACACTACTTCGCCTACAGCTCTTCTAACGGTGAGTAGGCTAGGAACGGAGGTTTGTGTGTGTGCGCAGTCAGTCAGCACCCGCCATGGTGTGTGTATATGTGCGTGTGTGTGCGCGCAGTCAATCAGCACCCGCCGTGTGTGTGTGTGTGTGTGTGTGTGTGTGTGTGTGTGTGTGTGTGTGTGTGTGTGTGTGTGTGTGTGTGTGTGTGTGTGCAATCAGTCAGTCAGCACCCGCCGTGGTGTGTTGTGTTGTGTGAAGTGTTTTAAGAATGGTTGGCTGCTTTTTTAGGTGCGCACTACTGCCCTCTCTCCAGGATAAGGCCTTTCTACACTGCCAAACCGGTTCGGTCAAGGCTTGGCACGCACGGTGATTTCACCGTCTTATCTCAAGATTCCTGTGTAAAAGCGAAGGGGTAAAATCCTCCGTTGATCACGGCGCAGGCTTTCTTGGTTCACTGGAGAAGGCGGGGCTGCGCACGGAGTCTAGACCTCTTTTGAATAATTTGCATACTCTCGAATGTTTGTAATTTTTTATGAATGAAGACACCCGCATGCAAGAATGAGTTCACGTCTGAGTTTAGGCTACAAACGCGATTAACTATTTACAAGTGCAAAAACGCCAACATATTCTTTATTATGCTGACCACTTTTGGGTTAGGGACGGGTTAGGGTTTTTTATCCCGAAAAAAGCCTCGTAACGACAGTTTCACTGCGTCTCTCTCATAGATCGCATTATCATCTAGTGCTTGGTAGGCATATGACTAAGCCAGCTGACGGGCCTGCGTCGCAGTTCCAGATGCACTTTCATTAATCAATTCCTTGAACTAGCCTTTGATAATGTTCTGGCCTGCCACCTACTGGCTGGAAGAAAAATTGTCCCGAGGCCAAATTTAGTTGCCGACCCCTGCACTACAGTATCTATGATATA
This sequence comes from Pollachius pollachius, assembly GCF_949987615.1. Lineage (NCBI taxonomy): Eukaryota > Metazoa > Chordata > Actinopteri > Gadiformes > Gadidae > Pollachius > Pollachius pollachius. The sequence goes on along the minus strand of NC_136938.1, from coordinate 15,066,336 downwards.
AAGGCTAGTGCGAATTACGAATTATAAATATGAACAATGCATAACGTTAGCTCTCTGGCTCATAGCTGAGCGGACCAGAAAACCTCCCGTTGCCAAGTCGTTGCTAAGGTCCGTCCTATTTACTGGAGGAGTGAACAACGTTTCCGTTGCATAAGAACCTTACGGGAGGGTAATGATTGTTCCAGGTATTAGTCAAGCCCTCAGGCGTTACCAGGGAAACAAAGTTATGGCTTGTGAAAGACTTTATATTTGGATTGTAAAACGCATGAAAATATAAATGAATGGTCTTAATTTATTTTCTTTGGCAAATGACCATGGTATAAGCAGGATAATGCCCTTCAAGGTGTCCATCATTAGTTCCGTCCGTTAATTCTTGTTTATAAGAATGGGAAAAAAATGTAACGGTCCAAATGTTAAAAACTGGCTTTGACCCTCGGCAACGAATAATCAAATATTCTGACCCATCCCTATTATGTATCTGCCTGTCATCAAGCATAAGTCATGGCCCAACATTTCATCTAAGATCATGACTCAATGTCTTTCTCCTGCCTCTACTGAAATCAGAGACGTGAATCTTAAAGGGTAAAAATAATTGAACAGAAATGGAGTAGGGGGGCATGTAAAATACCGCACTGCCTTTATTTATGGAACTTTAATACAGTGTAGATGTCACGTTGATCCCTTATCTTTATTGGCCTTAGTACTAGTTTCACTCAGATTACGAGGTAGTCAGGTATTTTACTTCTGATGGCCAGTCTGAGACAAGAGACTTGACAGGGCCAGTAGTTCAGAATCTCATGAAGTATTTAGAGAGTGGAACCGCCCCTTTTAGCACTAACCTGCTGCCTCAGTCCTCTCCTCCAGATGGGATAATATGACCCCATTCCTGCATGGCCGACTAGTACACTATGCCCTGTCTGGCATTGTGTACACCCGACTTAAACAACTATAGTAGAGTGGTCCACGCAACACAGCAAGTTGGTTGACATTATGGAGAGTGACTTGTATGCGTTGTTGTTATTGTTGTTGTTCTTCTTCACTTTTTTAATGCTTAAGAGGGATGTGGTCAAGTGGCTCACTGGGGCTGGCCTTCACCTGACTGCAAAGCATTGTTGATCTTGGACCAAGACATTCTCACTCTGTCTCTCTATCCCTCTCTTTGCGTCTCTCTCTGGCTCTCGAGTGGTATTGTTTGTGCGGTGGATGGAAACTGGTGAGTCATGTAAAGGCAGCCAGGCCTAACGGTGAAACTCTACACCAGCTCTCCAGCCAGCCAGCCAGCCAGCCAGCCAGCATGTAAAGCAGTCCACATATTCCAAGAGGATGGATGGCTTACCAGATTTCTACCTTGCACATGGATTGGGAAGGTCATGAGGTTTTTCCTTTCTTTTTCTTTATCACATTGGTAATAAAGGAAGTTCCTGCTTCCCAAAAGTATTATTCACTTAACTCAATTAATAACTAATTCTATAGAATGACCATCACAACATTGGATACAGTCAATATATAAACTGCTCTTTGCTGTAGGCCAGGCCTATGTGTTATGATGAAATAAGATGAATTGATGCATGAATTTATATTATTAAATCTAAAATTATAGATTTATAAAATTTATAAACAGCCAAAACATGTGCGGGCGGTAAATCAAAGCGTTGAGTGGCAAGATGTTTTCTTCCTCTACTGCTCTCAGTTGCATTTAACGTGCGCGCAGAATAGCATTTTGTGTTTCCGATTCCGGCCCTCTGGTTCGATTGTGTAACATTAAAACAAACTTCCTTTCTTTTTTCGCAGAACAATTTTAAAATTGTGTTCTATTTCATTGAAATGTCGGTATGATTGCGATTAATTCTTCAGCCCTAATGCAGCATATCTGTGACATCACTCATACGTATCTTTGTGGAAGTTCATTCTGAGGCCTTAAGATTATTTTACCATCTCTGGTTACTCAAATTCAAAACGGGATCAATTGTTCATGAATTACAAGTTTGTTATTTGTGGTCCATCAGAGATTTCCAGGATTGACCTTGTGGGGCAGTAATATGGTATGAGCTGTTGATTGACATCTACCAGGTCTAACGCTGGGCAAGCAAGGTTTTATTCTGTATTCTATATTGTCCCTGACAGCATTTAAAAGTAACAATTCATCATTGTTGTATGGACACGCACAAAGTCTGCTGCCTATTTATGTCATCTGCGAAGGAGTTCTGACTGTCGGAACAACCAGGAAAGAGACATTCAACTTTTTGATAACTTAATTCCAACACTTCCTATATGTACCAGGGCCGGGACTTATCTTCACAATTTATTCTTCTACCCATGCCCTGGTACATAAAAGAGCAGACCCATTATAATGTGTTATGAGTGACATCTATGTTTATCCTAAGATAATGCCTCTTTGAAAAGCTAGCCATTAAATTGTGCGGGACAAGTAGGCTTAAGTTAGTGATTTGTCAGGCTAGTGATGGCTAGTGGCTAGTGAAATGCCATTAGGTTTGTTGTCACTCCTAATTGTAGACATCCTGCCTCATTAACCTCCAGTTACAGTTAATGCCTTCATTTTTATTTTCTTATGTGTGTATCTCCAGATTTACCTGAATTTTCTTGAGCAGTTTGACGATGACTTTGCTTCAGGTATGAGGTTAACATGCAGTTTGCAAACTATGGGTTTGGGGTGACCAGGAATTCTTAATGCTGGCTGCCATCACAGCTTGGAGCCTAGTGGGCAGTAGGAGAATTAACCATGAGTAGCATGGCATTCCAAAGTTGCTTGGCTTGCTGTAGTTCTGAAAAGACGACCCTATTAAGAGGGAGGTCCGCCCAGCTATTCACCTACCCATTGGAATACTATAACTACTCTTGAGTGTAGGGTGGATACTAGCATATGCACAGCCACAAGATTTAAATGATGCAATTAAATGAATAAATTAGGCTATAGCCACTTAGGCTATAATTGACCATGGTATATACTACATAATTTTTGAAGTTGTAACCTTTAAATAGTTGCATATTTGACCACCAATGACCCAGCAATGTAGTTTGTTGTGTGGCTTTGTAAAGTTTGCAGTGTCCTGATTGAAATCCAGCCAGCCAATGCTAATCCAGTAATTTACAGCATTCCAAATCCGACACCTTCTTGCCCTCCTACAGGCACACATCGCACCCCCGGTATCATGCAATTAGCTGACTACAGAATAGCATAATGGGGCAGAGGGATGGGCAGCGCTGTGGACAATCCCACCGCGCAACCAACTACCACTCAGGGAATAGGTCTTTGAAGTGACTACTGCTGCTGTTCAGTCAGGTTTACTGGAAGTCGGTTGTCTTGGTCACCACTGAATTACTTTATTCTTCTCCTTCCTCCGTTTCCTGAAAGGTCCCAGCCTGTAACATTTTTAGCTCTGTGTAATGGTGGTGCCAGTGAAGCTTCCCCCACCTTCCCCTTCCTCATGGTTTGAGTGGTGATGGCAGTGGGTGGTGTGTCGGTGTGAGGGAACAAACACAGACAGTTTCAACAAAAAGGGGTCAAACAAAAAGAAGAGAATATGAACTGACTGCATTGTTGAAGTTCAGTCCCTTTTTGTCAGTCTGTCAGACATGAAGGTGACTTGTATCCTTGAAAGGTTAAACTGCCAAAGGAGGGGTGAAACAAGTCAATCAATAAGAATGTGAAGTTATTACGTTATACTTATCAATGCTGTTATGTATTTATCTATATGTTAAAACTTATTTATATTAATTATAACTATATTAAAGAAACCTCCTTGAATTACTTGCATCTCCTCCTATGTGTAAAATTATATTCTACCAAAATAGGAAAATCAATCAACCACGCATGAATCTAACCACGTTTGCAGTGGGGCTCTGGTCCTCTTGACCCCAGGCAGCTTAAACCAGCATAGCAGAAACTTGACTCAAAACTTTTATTATAGTATGAAACTTCAAATGTGTTATTATATGAACCAGTTTTGTGGATGTGCATAATGAATGTTAACATTAAGTAAAATATTAAATCATTTTCATCAGATCATGTGTCTGGAACCCCAGCCCTCTGTTGGGTAGAATTTCTCAATGTAGAATTCACATTAAGGATATTCTAGGTTTTGAACCAATGACTAATAAACGTTGGTTTCAGCAGTTCATTGGAGTCAGGGTGTGTAGGAAAATGGATGATGGGATTTAGAGAAAGAAGGTGGGTTGCATAAACACAAGATGCATGCAGCTCCATGGGTTTCTGGTAATGCTACTAGTTAGGACCGGGTAATCTAGTAGACATAACAGTGCTTGGAACATAACTAGCTTCTTTTTTTTTTTACCAAAAAATGTATGCCAACCTTAAACACTAGCTTTTGCTCCAGAGTATGATGTCAAGGATCTCTTGATTACTGTTCAAGTGGACTCCATCCCATACATAATCCTTTGTCATAGGAGGCAGGAACAATAAACAAGCTCATCTTCCTTGGCTCAGTGTCCAAGGTAACCTCTTCTTCCTCAACCTGCAGCTCAGCTCCTCACAGCCAGCACTGACCCAGCTGTGTAGGCCGTGCTCCTGTGGATCCCTAGCTACACCTGAATGTGGTATTGTTTGTGCGGCTTCCTGCGTGTCTCATGACTCTTTCGTCCCGCTGTAGCCGAGGGCCTGCCCCAGGTCTTCTACTTTGGCCCCTGTGGGAAATACAACGCCATGGTCCTGGAGCTGCTGGGCCCCAGCCTGGAGGACCTCTTTGACCTCTGCGACAGGACCTTCTCCCTTAAGACGGTCTTGATGATAGCCATACAGCTGGTGAGTTCCACACCCCACCAGGCTCCTCACGTTCCCCAAAAGCATGAGATTTGTTGTTCTGTTTTTACATATCAATAAAGCATTTGCGCTGTTCTAGATGATCTGTCTTGATCATTAGGGGAAGTATGGTGTGATATGTTCTGTTCTCTTGTTTCTCCAGCTCTCTCGGATGGAGTATGTGCACTCTAAAAACCTAATCTATAGAGATGTCAAACCAGAAAACTTTCTCATCGGGCGGCAAGGGAACAAAAAAGACCACATCATCCACATCATTGACTTTGGTCTGGCCAAAGAATACATCGACCCTGAAACTAAAAAACACATTCCATACCGGGAGCACAAGAGCTTAACCGGTACCGCAAGATACATGTCCATCAACACACATTTGGGAAAAGGTAGGCTTCATTTTGGTTTGTTCTTCTCTTTTGTTTTTATCCAATTCAACTTTGATTGAAATCATCTAATTTCTATGATTTTCTTTAATCAAAGAGGCATGTTTAATTTCTGCTCATCTTTCATTTGACTCCTCTGTCACTAGAGCAAAGCCGACGAGATGACCTGGAGGCCTTAGGTCACATGTTCATGTATTTCCTCCGTGGCAGTTTACCATGGCAAGGGCTAAAGGTATGCTTCATAACACCTCAACCTTAAGCGCGTATAGATGAGAACCTATCTAAGTAACCCTCAGTGTAGTGCCACATTCTTGAATATTTGTCTGATGCGCAGGTATTCGACTCAATTACATTTTTGAATGCTTGGTTGTTTTTAATGAAAAAAAAGCCACTGAAAGCCACTGGTGTCCGTGCTGCAGTCCTATGGGATGTTTTGCTATTTGCGTTTTTAAAATAAAATTGTAGAAATTGAAGTAAAATTATCAGTTGATAAAAACGTGATATTCGGTCAGAAAATCTAATGATTATCTTTCTTTAAAATTAGGTATTCGGGCCAGCCCTACTCGGATTACATGACATAATCACAATCATGCATTTCAGGAGATAATGGTATCTTCCGCTTTTCGTTCAGGCGGATACTTTGAAAGAACGATACCAGAAGATCGGAGACACTAAGCGGAATACTCCTATCGAGGTCCTGTGTGAGAACTTCCCAGGTAAGCCTGTTTGATGCAGTGGCAGCCACATCACAAGATCAATGTTTTTTTCCAAATGTTTCGCTAAATGATGCCACATACTCTCCTGTATGTGCCTTTTTGTTTATGAACCAATGAAAAGACTTCTCAAATTTGAATCTCCTTGGGTTTCAGAGGAGATGGCCACCTACCTGCGTTATGTTCGGCGGCTGGACTTCTTTGAGAAGCCAGACTACGAATACCTGAGGACACTTTTTACTGAGCTGTTTGAACGGAAAGGATACACCTTTGATTACACCTATGACTGGGTTGGCAGGCAAATAGTAAGTTTCTCTCCTAAGGGGACTGAGGTGTCTCATTGCTGTCCTCTAACAGTGATTGATCTGTGTGTTTGTCTGCTGTGAAGCCCACTCCCGTAGGTTCTGTGCACATAGACTCCGGAGCGTCTGCCATTACGAGAGAGAGCCATGCCCACAGGGACCGGCCTTCACAGCATCAACCTCTGAGGAACCAGGTACCGTAGTCCCATCGGGTCCAACTGTCCCACTTGGCAACTGTATCCAATGTGTCACCTTTGATTGTGGCATTTTTGTGACCGTGTATATTTGGCAATAAAATGCATAACATATCGGATAAAACAAACTTTAAAGTAGTAGGGGTGAAATTATATATGTCATATATAAACGAATGAAACATTTACATACAAAATACAATGCCACAGGATTGAAAGAGAAAAAAGTTTGGGCTATTTAATACAATGAATTAGATTAAACTCTTGACAGAAATACATTCTCTTTCTGGCCTGCTGGGAGTTGCACCCTAAACACCAATACGGTCTTTCAAGCTGTGGTTAAAAATCTAAAATCAATTAAATGATCATTTCAAATGTCTCAATTCATCAGTTTTATCTGACAGACAAGCGGCATTATCTTGACAAGGAGAGTCTGAATGCAGTAGTCTGCAATTACTGACTGCATTAGCAATTGAAATTACAAACTTTTATACAAAAACAAATAAAGTAAAGCACAGATGCAGACTGTCAAGTTATACATGGCTGTGGACAGCAGTTTGTTCATACATGCTGCAATTGATTTAAAGAAATACTTGGCCTATAGTATAAAAACGGATGTCAGGGGAGCAGACTGGTAATGCTTTATTTTGTATATAGTATTAAGTAGCTATATTTTTCCATTCACTGCCATTGCCTCCTGCTGGTCAATAGCAGCAGCACTGTGGTCAAAAACCCAGGTGGACATATCAAAGTGCATGGCTAGGACCATTCTTCTCTGTTATCGGTCCAGCTCCTTGGCTTGAGCCTTGCTTAGATTTTTAGTGCTTCCTTTTTTGGGTTTACTTTTACTTTTTACATACATTTTTTTTCATATCACGTGCTGCTTCTGCATGACCACTGGCCTTTGCACGCCCACCCACTCATCTCACATGGAAACCTGCTCCGCCGCCGTCCCCCTGCCCCTCGCTGCACCCCGGCCCCTTCCGACCACTGCGCAGACGGCCGCCTCGGACCGGCGAGGAGCATGGGAGGTGCAGCCCAGTCGCCAGGCAAACTCCACCTCCTCCTACCTGACTTCTCACCTGGCCGCGGACAGGCACGGGGGCTCAGTGCAGGTACACTACCATCACTCAACCGGCGGCGCCCGCAGGAAGCTCTCCTTCAGGCCCTTCTGTCCGGCCACTCCCCTCATCCAGGCACAACCATCTCATAGGTCCTTCGTCCACAACAGGGATGGCTGAAAGGAGAAGGTGTTTAATACATCAAATCGCGGTGGCATTCATTAGACCAGCATTATTACATGGAGTCAGTCTTTAACTTGGTCACTAGACAGGAAATCTCTTGAGCCCCCAAGACTGGGGCTCTGACTCTGAGGTGGAGTGAGGGTCATTAGCAGGAGATGTTGGCCATACAGGAATTCATGTGTAGCTAAAACAAAGTGTCAATAGTATGCCATGAATGAACTAATTAACAATTAATTGACTGTGCCTCAACAACAGGATGTTAATGTATATTCACTGAAGCAAACTCAATTATGAGTTCCTCAAAAAGCCTATCCACCCACTGCTAGATCAACCCAGGGATTACCTCTCCAAGCCAATTTTGTCTTGAGAAAGGGGCAAGAAAATTTAATTTTGAGTGAAATTGGACTAAGTGTGTGTAAGGGGATGATGGGAATATTAAGACGGGTTGGAAGATGGAGTATATGGTCCAGCTATTTTAATTTCTACATGGAAGGCAAATCTGCAACCATAAATCTTCCTTTCCAGAGACTTTCCTGCAGGCACGTCCACCCACAAGACTCACAGGGCACAGTAGCACTCCATGGCGTTGAACACCCGCCTACCTCAAACCACATTTAGTATTTAGCGTCGCATTATTAACATGCAGCCACACTGTTGTGGCATCCTGTCGCAGGGGCCATTTCTCATTGCCTTTTGGGATTTGAAAGTCTAGTTGCTGGATGGGCAAGATGCATTTGTTTATTTATTCAATGCATGTTTTCAAGTCTTTGGGAGATGGAGAATCAACATGCATGACAAGTCTACTCTGCTTAGCTGGCTTGTTGCCTGCTAAAACTTCATTACAAGATTGATCATTTTGTTTTAATTTCTTGTTTAGGAGAGGAGGGGTATTTAATTTAAACATGTAAAGGAGAAAAAAAATACTTACGCTTTTTTGCATTTCATTTTCCCATCTTTGATTTGCATCTGTTTGACGTGAATGGTAATGACGGTCAGTCAAATGCAAACAAATGCAACTTCGGGGTTGACCAACAGTGTTATGGGTATGGACTCTTTGAATTGGGTGCATGTCTACATTATAGGTAATGTGTAAAGATTGTATCAGCGATTCTAGGCCGAAACATAAATTATCACATTCATCTGATCTTTCCTCACGATCCACTAGCTGCCCACCACATAAGCAGGCCATCCAAAAAACCTCTGTAGGAAGCCTATGCTCCGAGATCGTACACAAAAACAAATGGTACTACCAACCACTCAAAACCAAAATAAATAGTATTCCAACCAATCACTGACAAGGGGTGGGTGTTGTGGGGTTTTGTGCTGCGTTCATGACAGTTTTTACTGGATGCTGGCTCTGTTTGTTTGAGATCTCGCTACAAATACCAACAGAAGTTACGTTACCCAACATCGCTGATACAACCTGTGGCAATCTCGATTTTGTTTTGGTTCTCTTTGGCGACACATATGGTGTGAAGCAGTAAATGCAGGTGTGTTTTTGTGATGTGTGCGCCGCTTGTGATTTTCTGGGGATGGTTGTCACCGACACCCAGTTCGTAACATTCATCAAAGGGAATTGCAAAGGCTTTCATCAGTGGGCCTTCAGCTCAACCATCATTGTGTCTCCTCATTAGGCAAAGTCACGTGTTTGCTTCATTTGTAGCATTGGCTCTCTATACCACAGGTGGTCAGCTCGACCAATGGGGAGCTGAATCCAGATGACCCTATGACGGCCCATTCCAATGCACCAATCACGGCTCAAGCAGAGGTGGAGGTGGTGGATGAGGCAAAGTATGTATAATTTGGTTCCCGTTCGTTTTATAGTGACCACGCTTTGCCTGCATTTTGCTATGGAGTTGTGGCAGTAATCTTTACCAGCTTTCATTCAATTTTAATGTGCTATTTTTAGGCTTTTCTTAGTAATTGTGGTCATTTGGAGGCATTTAACTTGCGTCCAATAATGTTGAGCCTTATGTTTATATATTTATTTGGCTCATTTCGAATCGCCCCTGCCTGCTTCACAATGGCTGGCTACGGGCATTCACAAAATGCCCCTAAAAAAAAAAAATATATGGAAAGGGGGCTGGTTGTAGTCTTTTCGCTCTGTTCTCCGTCCCAACAGTAGGGCTGGAACGGAGGTAAAAGACCAGCTCCCCTTTCCGTTTCCGGTCAAGGAGCAATGAGTCTTCTAATCGAAATCAACAGATTTACAAAATGCCAAATAAAGCACGACAGAAACTGTATTTCGCTACGATACTTGATTTGGAACATCAACAAACACCACTAACCACTCGGTAAGTTGCACATATCTGAAAACGAAAGTTTAGGGTTGTTTTAAGGACAGGTTTGTGAATGCCTGTAGCCAGCCATTGTAAAGCAGGCAGGGGCAATTCGAAATGAGCCAAATACCCGAGACAGAACCAATAGTCAAAATTTCGGTGTCAACCACTCTATTTTATCCTGGCTCAATGTTCAAAATACCGGAATTGTCCTTTAAGGCTTAGAAAAGAACAAGTAAAGTCGGTATCTTTTCTCCTTAATATTGTTTTCAATAATAAGTTGACAGTATTGATGTGATGACGTGATGCCTGTCTGCATAAACATAACAAATGTCATCCCAAACGGCCTTTTTGCACCCTGACGTTATCTGGTTCTATAATCATTGTGTGATCATCTATTCTAACTCTAAACCATATGTATTTCTGAAATCCATTTCAAATTTGGCATCTAAAATAAGCTCTTCCGTCCATTTTCATTTGGTTCAGTAGCTGTTTTCTTTATTACTGTTAATTATTTTCTCTGGCACAATTTATCAAATCCATTATATTAGGTGCATCAGAGGTTCCATAAATAATTTTTCAAATGGGCATTAGTGCTTTTCTCTCCATTTATGTCTAGATGAAATCGTGAGTGCAAGCATCTAATTTCCTACTAGACCCGAGTCGTTTCCCCCTCTGGTTCGGACGCCATTGCCTCACAAACGGTTACAGTTATTCTTACTGGCTTCATCCCCCAGAGTGCCTTTCCCTTTAGAATTTGTCCATGTCCAGGTCTTTCCTGAAGGACGGCCTCTCCCCTGCACTGCTCCTCATTCACATGGTTGTTTGATATGATGATTGGCATTTTAAATGGCCAGCCACTCTGATACCTTTTCCAGCCCACTGAGGTTAATGCTCCAGGTCCACAGCACAAAATGCAAAATCAAATCCCTTAGTATTGTGCTACACAATGCCAGGTGTCCTTGGTGATGAGGCAAGATATAATGCATTTTTTTTAAGATTCCCCCCAACCCTTCCACCAGTTTACCCACACAACTCCACTCCGGAGACTGTAGTTCTTCATCAGCATGTTGTTGCGTTTTAAGTTGAGCTGGTAAGTTAAACTACCGAACAGGCAGGTCCTTTTCCATGTTTTTTGGTGTTGTATTGGGTCTCTTTTCCATGGCACTTTCAAATGTCTCCATGGCACTTTCACTTTATCAACGAGTACTAGCCAATGAGAGGTAGAGTAGGGCGGGTCATGATTTCGCCCTCTGTCTGCTAAACTGCGCTGCTGTTTATAGACCGTCTCTTGCCGCTCGTTTGACCGCGCAAACTGCAAGCTCCACTTCAAGGGAGCATGCGAACACCGAGCAGCCTGTTTTATATAAGTAATTATTTGGGTGATAAGGTAAGCTTGTCAACTTCAAGGGTTATTGAATCTATGATTTTATCTGGAATTTGAACACATTTGAAAATGTGTTTTTTGATTGAGAGTTAGAGGAAAGAGAGGGGCGTGTTATCGCCATGGTAACGACCCACGAAAGCGTTTATACTTTTTTAGTACCGTCGTTGTATGAGCGTTATAAGCCTAATCTTCACTCAGACGCGGGTACCAAATCGCTGCTCAGACGGAGCTTCACCATCCACACACATGTAGCGTTTTATTATAATAGAGACGGAGCACACGGTTCCCTTTGTAACAAAAAGAACGCTGAACAATGGTGTTTTGGGGAAATGGCAAATGCATGCCTCTTTTTATTATTTATACCTTTTTTTTTCTCTAAATTTGGGACTTATTTCAGTCAGTGATAAAAAAGGCATAGATAACGGTTGGCAATCACTTAGAACAAATTACCACGTTTAAAACCAAAAATCTGCTTTAGTTGGATATTGTGCTTCTCCGTCGACCTGAACGTGATACAAGAGTCTCTATCTGACCCGTGCCGTGTCGCCTGTATTGGTGTTTATTGTGACCAAAAATTGTTGGAAAAAAGAAAAAAAACACATACAATTTCTTATCGATGCAACTGAGTTTTTCTTATTGTTAGCACTGCTTCATAAAGGAGGTCTGGACATCACTAGCAGGCTTTTGTGTGTCACTTAAACAGAGTTTGTTTAGAAAATTGCACCTTTTTTGGCCAACAACAGTTTGCTCACCTGAAATGCGGTTATTAATATAATGTGGTGGACTTGAATATGAATGAAATGAGCAGGAGAATGTGCTCAGGGAGGCTGACTTAGAAGAGAGGATATCTCTCAAGTTCTCATCTCATTATTCCCATCATCCGTTTCCTCTTTATGGGTGGAATGAGGCCTGTCCCGCCATCTGGGTCCTGCTGTAATGTTAATCTATCTTTTCTCTCTTTACACTGTCTTCCATAGCTGCGTGAAAATGCTCAACCTGTGGTGAGTCCCTCTCTGCTAGTGCACATCAGACTCATGGGGCAGGGACACATTAATAAACCATGTGGTCATGCAACAATGAATCAGTGCGCATCACCTTCCATGTATTTGGCAGCGTGCCATGGTGCATTGCTCATATTAAAAATCAAGCCTCTGCTTAGCAAGTCCTTGTCCTATGTCTTGATCTACAGGTGTTTGTTTATTTTTTGTCTCTGCCATTTATGTGCACCATGGTAGCCACCTCCTCCTTTTCCCCCTTCATCCAGTGCCATGCCTGTCATTCGAGGCTCAATAACGGCATAAACATGCAGTCCATTGCAAAATGTTTAGCAATGTATGCTCTCACAAGAGTTGCCATGATCCCGTCTTCATTGATGTTTCGGGATTGTTATTGTTAAATGTAACATACAATTTATTTGTCAGTTATTCTAGCCAGTGGTGAGTGGTTGGAGGGTGGGTGTTTGTTTGTTCTGTGTTTTGTATTTACGTTTCCCCCTCCCGTCCCCTGCAGGTGCTGCTGCTTCTTCAAGCGGAAACGGAAGAAGAACACCCCGCGACATAAATGATGGTCTGCCGGCCTGAAGCACTCGGCCTGCCTGGCTCGTCCGTCACAAGTTCTTGAGATCCAAGTGAATGGCAAAGGGAGTGAGAGCTGAAATCGCATTTATTTCCCCAGGAGGGACCAATCAAAGTGTGTGTGTGTGTGTCCTGTTGATGGAAGGCCTTGTTTGGAGAGGGGTGTATGTGTGTTTGTGTCGTCAACTGGCCAGAATGGATTTTTTTTATTTGTATAGTGAGTATCTGGAGGAAAAGAGAACTTCTTCTCTCTGAGATGCACTTTCCTAGCGCGTGTATACCGTGGACGCCATCTCTCCTATCCCAGTTGAAATTGCAATGGATGGAAGTGTCTTTCAGCCGGGATCTCCCCTCCTCCTTCTCACTCTACCTGTTGCATTCTGTGGTTTACACAGTCCTTTCTTGCACTCATGAAACAACGTAACTGCACCCAACCCAGATGTTTTTTTGTTTTTTTGTTTGGTAGAACGTTACTTTTGTCATTCCTGGCGCGGAACTGAATGTAATCTTAAAAAACACAAGTGGAACCCATGAGTGTCACTGCCGCATTGTCCACCCAGTGGTGGTGTACTGTGATACCCTGTAGAACACTGCTGAGGGGAAGGCAGAGAGCGGTGCCTTGGCCCAGGGCTGGTGGCAGAGCACCGTGCTCTCCAGTGAACCGGTTGGGATACACATGGCTTGCTTTCAACACTCCTCCCAAAACCAAAAGAAAAAGTCTAGTCACTTAAAAAAGAAATGGTTTTTTTTTTTTTTCTTTAATTTTTTTGCCTTGTTTTAGTCTTGTTGGCCTTGTGATTTATGAAAAACTGGACACTGTAGGATGGCTGGAGTAACAAATATAATTGTATTTATGCTTATGTATGTCTTGATTGCCACCTTTTATCGAACCATTCTTAAACATACACATTAAATGTACAGACATAAAAGTGTAAAAAGAAGTGCATGGGAATATGAACAGTGTCCGATAGAGACGAAAAACCGACCAATCTAATGTTAGTGGAAAAAATAGACATGGATAAGAGTCTGAGAGAAGCAATGTTTTTGATCCTCAACCGAACTGGACTTTGACCATGTCTACGCCAGTAGACGAAGTGGGAACGTTGCTTTGGGTGCAACAAGAGACATTGGTGTGATGTGCTTTCCATCGCCGCCTCTTTGCTAATGTCCAATGCCTTAAACACACATAGACACACACACACAGATGGAGAGAGAGTAGAGGGACAATGTGACCGGCTGAGGGTGTACTCGCAGTTGGACCTGCAGTTTGAACCCCTTGTTTTAAGAGCCACATGGTTACCATAAGTATAGAGCAGTCAGAGTGGCTCGCCAGTGACAGAGGTGAGCAGGGCCAAGTGTAATGATGCCAAATGGAATGTTATGTTAACCCAGAAACACTGAACAGAGGATGCTGGGCCATGTGTCCAGTGCAGCAATGTTACATAGCTTGGAACACCACCAGTCAAACGCGGGTAATTTTCCTTGACGTTAATAAACAAACAAAAGGGGATAGACCCCCAGGGGTCTTTATAAGGGAGAGTCTTGACCAACTTGGAGGAATATGTGTTAGCCATTTTAATATTATAATTCTTAGCGTTTTATCTTCAATGTAAAGTGTCATGGAAGGCTGCCTTGAAACACTATGTATAACAATGTCACCTTGCCTATCCTCTTGACACCTTCCCGGAGTCCATTTGAACGTTTTTAATTGTATTTTCTTTTTTACTTGTTAATATGAATTTACAGATGCACATTTTATTTTCCTTTCCAAATTAGCCATGTTTTTTATTTAGGGGAAAGGGGGTGGGAGTACCATTAAACATGGCTGCACTACATTTATTAATAATGGCCACTTTCACTATAGAACCACCCCCTACATGGGTTTAATTATTTTGGTTACCATGTTTCTCTCCATATTCTTGCACCCATGCACACCAACTTACTACGTGCAAGGTTCACAGTGGGCAGCCGCAGCCATTAGCGGCACATTCTCATCCTCACATCTTTGATGTGAAATCTCCGGATGGTGCAATCTGTCCCACTGAGTCAGTAGAATGGGTCTCATTTTGCAACGTGTATATTAACACTGTAAAGCTCTGGGTCTGGCGTTACTTTTTTCACTCCCTCTGGGGGTGAGGTCTAAGTTATTGTGTTATTTGAAATTACTTGAATATCTTATGGGAGTTTGTTTTGTTTTAGTTTTGAATCAGATGATGAATCAAGAGAAAGCATTGGGAGGCATTGGAGGAATAGGCTATTTGAATGGCAGGTATTCATTCCTTGGTGCCTCTTAACTGTTCGTGACGGGGGACGATGGTAACATAGTCTCACCTTTAGGATCCTGTATAAGAGGGGTGAATGAGTTGAATGAACCGTATATTGGCCCTTTTTCTTTTATTTTGTGTTGCAGTGCTGGCTTTAGTTTCAAACCTGTAGTTGATTTAACTTAAGCTCAGTCTGAAAATATAGCGGGCTGTTAGTCAAGTCAAGTTATGTATATTTCACCATCAGTTATAATGGTGAAAGTCTCTGGATGGGCAAAACCCTCTTTTTCATCACAGCACAATGCATCAATGTGTCAAGCAAGCGAAGATAAAGGTCCTATACATCATATTTAACGGTGAAATTTTCCCTGTTCACCAGAGAGTTGTTTTTTTTTTGGTTTATCAGATTCTTGTAAAGAGATAGATGTAAAGAAATCCAGAAGATAACCTTCAGCGTTACCTTGATCTCCCATAATGCCATGCGCAAGACTACTAAGCCCATGCCTTTCTACCTGTGCCAGGAAAATATGAAGTTGAATGTTTTTCTTTTTTTCTTTTATAATCACTGCATTCCACATTGTGTCCTATTTTTCTGTTTTAAAATGCATACAATAAAGTGATTTTAAATGTTCCCAACTGTTGTAACATGTTAAAGGATTAAATAAGGTCAGACGAAATTGCCTTTTTATCCAACGTTTTAGCTTAATACCCATTCCTTTACGTAACACCAAAGCAACTCTACTTTAAGGAGTTCGGCTGTTGCTCTTTGCAACCAGGATCTCCCAACTTAAAAACCGTGCATTGCCTGTAGTCGCTTAACTTGACTGGCAGCGATGGTAGGTATATTACTGTGTATTTACATGTTTCCTTGCAGCCTCATCCAGACTGACTACTCTGCATAGTTTATATCTGCATGGCTTGTCTGGGGGACTTGCCTCTACAGTGAGCTTTATAATTAATAACTACGGCTATTGGTTAGGTCCGCTAAGTGCAAGGGCTTCCGGCCCTATTATGTAAATTACCCTCACGTCGTCTTCACGGCCCACACTGCACATCAGGTCCCGCTCCTTTGATATTGTAGCTTACTCTTACTGAAGTTTGTCTTTCTGTGCTCGTCGTTTAAGCTTCACTTTGGTTTTGCGCGACCCACATTCCCCCGTTTGTCATGAGGGTGTTGTAGCCAGAAGAGTGCTGCCATGGTCCACAGTGGCTTTGGGTCTCTTGTGGGCTTCTTCTTCACTTCTTTGCTATGTTGCTGTACTGTAGAGCCGTCCTTGATTTACTGTATATTTTTGGAGGGAATGTTAAGGGAGATTACTGCAATATTGTGATTTATTTGTAACATTGTACAGAGTTCACTGTTGTAGTCTTTTAATTTCTGTGGAATTCCAGCATATAAATTGTGTTCTTCTTTGACCCCTCCTCGCTCTGTGGAGAACGGAATTGTACAGCATCTAGAGTTTATCCCGACCCTCCCTGACAGAATTCTCCAAGGCTACGATTTAAGAGAAATCTTCAAAGTGTAAATAAATAGTGTTCAAATATGAATGTCACTTCAAAACTGTGTCCGAATGAGTTCAAGGGCTTCTAGAATGAAGGACCCAATTTTATTTGAATTATGGTATATTGTTGTTAATTTGCAGGAAGGTTAAAACGGTTCTTATCTAAGATGCCTATTTTCTTCCTTTTTGGATTGTGTCAATAATGGACCTTACAAAATCACTTTTTAACCGCTTAAAATATGGGGGAACTCAAGTTTGCACCCTTTTTTATGCAAAATAAAAATATATCTTCACTTTTATGGCTTTGCCTTCATTCGATTTATGTTTACGATTACGGTAAGATTTTGATCTATAATAAGCTTGTTTTAGTTTTCATGCGTCTGTTTCCATCAAAACCCATGTCTTGTATTACTCACAGTAAACCGTGGCTGTATGGCATGCAGACACCCACCACTAGACAGTGCTGTTGTATTTGGTGACGTGCCTCATTTCCAGCTATAAACTTCCGGTAATAACTTCCCGTGTTCTCTTTCACCAGTCCGATTCAACATGGTGGGTATCATTTCAATATCTCCACTTTACAATCCTTCTCAATCCTCATCTTTCCTCACTTAAACAAACGTATACACTCAATGAACTAGACAAAAAATATTTTTACAATCAAAAATCTGCATTAGTGATGTTCCTATACTTTATCAGTCTTGTGAAAACCTAACATTTAGCTCGGTGGTGAGCGGTGGGAATGGGCTAGCAACCAATCAAGCAATGCGCTAGAGTTCTAGCATTTAAGCTAGTGATCTTGGTGTTCCGATTGTCCTTATATAGTTAAATACATTATTACGGAAACTTCCGCAGGGTGATTCGATTTACTAATAAACAATTTAATTTTTCTATCTTAATCGGTAGTTTTCTGTACGTCGCTAAATCGTACCTAGGTGTAACGTACCCAGACAAAATCTAGTGAAATTGTCCAACATTTCAATCACGAATAAGGCTTTTATTGTGTCCTTAATATTGCAATATACTTGGAATTCATGTAATTATGTCATTGATGTCCTCACTAGGGCCGAGTCAGGACCAAGACCGTAAAGAAGGCCGCCAGGGTCATCATTGAGAAGTACTACACCCGGCTGGGCAATGACTTCCACACCAACAAAAGGGTCTGCGAGGAAATCGCCATTATCCCCAGCAAGCCTCTACGCAACAAAATTGCTGGGTAAATTGGCACCGTCTTCGTTCATTTCTTTGTCTCAGATGTGTGCCTGTCCAGTGTTTTGCTATCAGATATGGACTGTCGATTTCTGACAGCTTCCAAGGGACGGGTCCTGTAGACAGGGTCCCTTACGTGGTCTTCATAGTTTTGTATGGAAAAGGAATGCAATGGTTGAGTCTAAATTACTCTAGGCCCCCACAAGCTCATGATATTCAAGACATGGGTGAATTTTATGTTGGCAGCCAGAGTATTTGTATATTAACTCATAATATACAGGGTAGTTTTCAAAGACGGTAGCAATATGTTATGATGATCTATCACACTTCCGTCAAATGACTCTAATCCAGTTTGTTTTGCATTCTACCTTGTTTTGTGAACTGTGTGGAAGTGGCTAGTCTTACTACGTATTCCAACTTGGTTGTGATTTCCTTGCAGGGTTTCTGAAGATCTGTATTGCTTAAAATCGAACAATTTGAATAGTAGGCCTTAAATGTCTTGAATATGATTGTGACAGGTCTTTAAAATGTATTGGATTATTCAACCAATAAACAGGAATGCAAACTGGTAAAAATGTACCTTGAGCATACCCAGCTAGTGTATCGCCGGGGCTAGTGGTGTCTCCCCATCCAAAAATTGCTACTTGCTACTGTTAACGTAAATTTAATCTACTATGGGTAAATGCACTTCAACTAGATCTGGCTTGAGAACAGCGCTGCACTTGGTGCAAGAAAACGCTCAAATTAAGAACTTTGGGTTTAGATGCATTGAGTCGCGTGGGATGATGATAAAACATAAAACCACTGTAACAATCCACCAACAGGCACGAGCATATTAACCCAGATGTGGCGATGCTCGCGTCAGCATATTCGTTGAAATACATAAACCTAACCTAGTTTGTATCTTTTCGAATCTCGTGACTGTTACATTAATCTCGTGACTGTTACACTACATTAAATGCACCTACAACACTTGATTATATTGATTATTTGTAATCTTACTTAAAAGAAAAAAAAAAGAGGCACAAGCTGGATCGATCATGCTCTCCAATACAAAAGTATTATCATACGGGCTGCTGCAGGTGGTCCAATACCACAGACTACCTTAATGCACCTGTTTAGTGTAATGACAATAACATGCATTACTATTGTGGGAACATTTGGACCTCAGCTGGTTTAAGAAATATGGTTACCTGTTTTCACAATGTTTTAAAAGTCTAAAACATTTAACTTTTTTGCAAGTATGGTGGTGTAATGGGTCTTCATATGCATGCATAATAGTGTTGAGTCTTAAATGTAACTTGTTGAAACCTGCAGGAACTCTGTCCTTGGTTGTGCAAAGAACTCAGAATGGATTCAAGTTCCAATGTGTCCATTTTTTTCCCCCAGCTTTGTGACCCATTTGATGAAACGTATCCAGAGGGGCCCGGTCAGAGGAATCTCCATCAAGCTGCAGGAAGATGAGAGGGAAAGAAGGGACAACTACGTCCCAGAGGTCAGTACAGTCTGCTGCCTTGGCTCTTGCTGCCGCCCCTTGGAGATATGTATTGGTACCAGTAGTGTAGTCAGGTTTAAAGGACCCGATTGAACACACTGGTACTGAGATTGTTTTTAGATATTAACTTCCCTTGAATCTCGGAAGTAATATTATAATCCGTTATAAGATTTTGTTCACAAAACGAGCCAGGGATTACACGTTTATCACTTGGCAATGTCATGTTTTGGCAGAAGAGTATTTTAACAAATGGCTTTTCAATTTGGAAGAAAAAATCAAAATGGCCATAACAATTATTTAATGCAACTTGGAAAGTAAAGTTTTTATTACTGGAAAGTTGTATTTTTGGATCTCTTTCGCTCTATTCTAATGGCAGGCTTAATGCGTTAAACCAGTCCCTGACCCTGTAAAGTAGTTGCTTAATACAGCTGTAAAAGATAATGGAATTTTGGACAAACTAACAAATACATAATTGTGTTTGGATGATGCCTTCTACCCCATCGTTGTTGTTGGTTCACTGTACTGATTCGGTCCAATAAAAGAAAACCTATACAGTCTTCACACCTTTGTCAACAAATGCTTCATTATTTGAGTTTAAGCAAAAGGTTCCTGATGCTGAACATGCAGTTGTACATCATGTGCGTTGCCCAAGCTAACTGGTTGTGGTCACTAGGTTTCCGCTCTGGACCAGGAGCTCATTGAGGTCGACCCTGACACCAAGGAGATGCTCAAGATGCTGGTGAGTCTCAAACATGTACAGTTAAGGTTTGGCTGTGCTCACACTGCCTACTGCATACGTTTCCTCCTCCAGACCAATGGCACTAATGGACTGTATAAGCTTTTGCCTTATTGATGTTTGATATTAATCAGTTCACGTAGAGAAGGCTAAGCAATGCTGAATATTAAGACCATTCATATGTATGGATAACCATAATCTGCAGGTAATTTAACTAAAGCGTGTGTGTTTCAGGATTTCGGCGGACTTTCCAACCTTCAAGTTACCCAGCCAACTGTTGGAATGAACTTCAAAACGCCACGAGGAGTCTAGAAAATGTACCCTATTCCTTCAAATAAAGACAAATGAAAACTCTTTTGGAATTCTGTTGTCTGCTCTTGCAATAAAAGACGGTTATGAATTGATACGTTCCATTCAATACAACTTTGAATTATCAATTGGATAAAAAAAAAATCAATCTCCCACCAGAGCACTGCAGAACGAGGTAGCCTCTTCCCAGGTGTCTTGTCTCACTGTGGGAGTATGGCTTTATTAGCAAGAAGCATGCCGATGCTGTTAATCAGGGTTATGCCCCTGGATAGATATGGATACCATGACTACCGGGAGTTGGTAAGAAAGTCAGCAATTTATTGCAGTCTAGGGTGCCGCTCAAGTGTAATCTTAATTGAAATTGCACTACTCTCAACATTACTTTAGCCTAATTAAACTCATTTATAATAACCAACTCTAAATGATGTAGAATTGAAGCATTTTACCCGGTTTTTAGGTAGTGACCTTGAAATATTAAACCACTAAAACGGACTTGATAGCTTGGTCCCTCAGCTAACCAATGGATGTACAGGTGCGGTGTATTGAAATATTGCGGAAATGTTTATTTTGAATAATTCAATTTAAAAAGCACCTCATGGATTCATTCAACCAAAGTGAAAGTTATTAGTTTCAATGTAGATGATTACGGCTTACAGCTCATGAAAACACAAAATAAAGTAACTCAGATTTTGAATATCACACAACATTTACATTTAGGGCATTTAGCAGACGCTTTTATCCAAAGCGACTTACAATAAGTGCATTTGTCAGAAGTGAAACAATATATCGCTGTCGGTACAGTAAAGATGTTCATAGTACCAAGTGCAAGTATTACAATCGCTAGGCTAACCCATTCCCCGTGTAAAGCAATGATAGCAGCTACTGTAGATGCTACACAATTAAGCACCTTGAATAAGTGCAATGTACAAGTGCCAGGACGTACAACATTCAATGGTGGCTGTGCATTGGTTTCTATGCAGAGTCGAGGTGAACTCTGAACAGGTAAGTTTTGAGTATTTTGCGGAAGCTGGTGAGCGACTCTGCGATCCTGACACCGGTAGGGAGCTCGTTCCACCACTGAGGTCCCAAAACAGAAAAGTTGTGACTTTGCTGATCGACCTTTGCTTGCTCTTAGCGATGGCGGTACCAGACGTCCAGCTGAGGTACATAAGGTACACATAAGACCAGTAAAAATGTACACTGTACAAATGGCCTCTCCTTTTGCATGAATTACTGCATCATTGCGAAGTGGCATGGAGTCAATAAGCCTTTGGCCCTGCTGAGGTGCTATGGAAGCCCAGGTTGCTTCGATTACGGCCTTCAGCTCGTCTGCATTGTTGGGTCTCGGGTCTCATCTTCCTCTTGACAATACCCCATACATTTTCTATGGGATACAGATCAGGCGAGTTTGCTGGCCTATCAAGCACTGTAATCCAATTAAACCAGGTATTGGTACTTATAGCAGTGTGGGCAGGTGCAAAGTCCTACTGTAAAATGAAATCAACATCTCCATCAAGCTTGTCAGCAGAGGGAAGCATTAAGTGCTCTAAAACGTCATGATAGACAGATGGCTGTGTTGATTTTGGACTTCATACACAAACACTTCAAACACAGTGGACCAACCCCAGAAGATGACCTGGCTCCCCAAATCATCACTGACTGTGGAAACTTCACACTGGACTTCAAGCAACTTGGTTTCTGGGACTCTCCATTCTTCCTCCACACTCTGGGACCTTGATTTCCAAATCAAATGAGCAACAGACCACTGAGCGACAGAACAGTTATCTTAGCCAAGAGAACGTCAGGAATTTCTAGGTAAGAAACTTCTGACGTTGTCTCTGGTTAAGGAGTGGCTTGACACAAGGAATGCAACAGTTATAGTAGCCCATGTGGGAGCGTATCTATGTTCCCCAGGTCCTATGTTCCCCGCTTTGTATGTGACCGGGGAACATAGGACCCTGTGAGCAAATCTTTTATTTGTAGGACGGCAGGGGTAAGTACCGCCTTTTTCGCCTCTGATTCGCCTCTGATCGGTTAGAATGTCTCTCCTCCGATTGGTTATGGTTAGGGTTAGGTTTAGGGTTAACCCTTACCCTCACCCTAACCCTAACCATAACCCTAAACCTGACCCTAACCCTTTGCACACGGGGAACATAGGACCTGGGGAACATAGGGATGACCCCGCCCATGTCCTGTATGCGTCTGTGCGTGATGACTCCTGCCTCACTCCACTTCTTGTGAAGCTCCCACACATTTTTGAATGGCCTTTGCTTGACAATCCTCCCACTCCACTACAATTTCTGTTTCCATTGTCGGAGTTAGGGTTAGGGTTAGGAATGGGGGCATGTCTGACTAGCAGCATGTCGGAATGGCAGCATGTAACCCTGAATGACTAGCTTCTATTGCGAGGACCATTTGAGGCTCAGCCTCCTTGTGGATGGCGTCAATGACTGTCTTCTGCGCAACTGTCAAGTCAGCATTCTCCAATGATTATGAAACCTACTGAAACAGACTGAGAGACCACTAAAAGGCTCAGGAAACCTTTGAAGGCATTGGTTGATTTAATTAGCTGATTAGAATGGGACACCTGGAGTCTACAGTATTGAAATTATTCACAATATTCACATTTTCTGAGATACTGATTTTTTTTTATGAGCTCTAGACCATAATCATCAAGATTAATACAAATAAAGGCTTGAAATATTTCACTTTGGATGTAATGAATTAATATAATATATGAGTTTCACTTTTTAAATATAATTATGTAAATTAATGGACTTTTCCTCAATATTCTAATTTATTGAGATGCACCTGTATAAGCTTAAAGGAGAAATCTGGTGTAAAATGGATCTGGGATATGTTTGGTATGATAACGAGTTGGAATGTTCGTTTGGGAGCAAAAAAGCGCATATAAACGTATTCTTAAATTGGCTGTTTTTAGCCGATTCTACCAAAACGCTTTAAACTTGGAACGATGGGGGCATGGTAAAAACTAAACCGCTATTTTAAACCACTTACAAGGCTAGAAGTAGCCCGACACTTCTTTAGCATTATAATAAGGGTCTTACCATATACAACGAGGCATTGATAACTTTGTAAGTGTACAGATTGTTTATTAAAAAGGACATATTATACTGATGGTAGTTAACCCGTCAATGGGTGAACTACCATCAGTAGTTCACCTGTCGACGCCATCTTGTCTTTAAAGGGGACATATTATACCACCAGGTGTGAGTGTTATTAGCCTTACAACCCGTTTTGAAAATCTGCCCCATATGACATCACTAGTGGGCCTGTCCACCTAGATCTGTGCTGGATAGATGAGCAACGTTTACTTCAGTCCGCTGGGTAGGCTGGTAGACTGATCTATCCAGCACAGATCTAGGTGGACACCCCCACTAGTGATGTCATATGGGGCATATTTTCGAAACGGCTTGTAAGGCTAATCACACTCACACCTGGTGGTATAATATGTCCCCTTTAAGACTTGATAGGTAGATTGGCGAACACAGAGCTTGTGACATCCGTCAACAACACTCAAGCTCTGTGTTCGCCAATCCGCTTGTCGATACTTATACTACTAAAGAAGTGTTGGGCTACTTCTAGCCTTGTAAGTGGTTTAAAATAGCGATTTCGTTTTTACCATGAGACATGCCCCTATCGTTGGCTAAAAACAGCCAACTTAAGAATGCATCTATGCAATTTCTTTTGCTCCCAAACGAACATTCCAACTCGTTATCATACCAGACATATCCCAGATCCATTTTACACCGGATTTCTCCTTTAATGCTACGCTCACGTCTATGGACTCGTGCATTATGGGTGGTCCTACTCTGAAGTCAGTGTGTCGCCTCAGAGATCCAGCCTTTCCAGTCACGTGGTGAAAATGAACGGAGAGGCGGATACTAGTGTGGTTGACCTCGATGCCAGGGTTTTGAATCTCTGTGTGAGAGAACAGAAGGAGATCTGGGATGTAGCGGTGGATTCGTACACCGTTACATCACCTTAGAATTCAGTTTTTAATCAAAAAGGTAAATTATTGAAATGGTACAAAATAAGGTGAAACAAATGTCTAGGGATAATAAATGTTTAAATGCAAGTATATGGTTAGTGTGTGAGTGGATGCGTTGAATGTGTCTATGTTAGATGGGATGCTGCATTCCAGGGACACTCTTTAGCCCGTAACTTACGAGCTGGAACTGGGAGTACATCGATCTGGTGCGAGTTCACGGGTAGTGAGTTGCGGGTTTGCCTGCCGTTACAAGGCACTTTCACAGGTTGTGAAAACATGGGCTATGGGTTGCCTGGAACGCACCATGAGACTATATAGAGTCAACGTGTGAGGATGAGGGGAAAGAATTAGATAAAGCAAAGTGCCCATGTGAAGAGTAAATCAATAAAGTGCCTGTATGAACCGAAAAGAGTGCCCATCTGAAGGAGAGTGTAAACCGTTTTATTTCCGGCACGTTTCGGCCGGCGGGTGCGCCTAGGCCCAGCACGTACATCATATTGTGCGGTTTGGCCCAGCTCAGTTACGGCTTGTGCTTCCACCGCCGACAGTACTAAGCATCGTGACCTCATAGCAGCCCGACACAGTGTAGCCTGCTAATAAATCCAAGGAAGAAGAAGAACACGACACAATAAACAAAGACTTTTGTGCAAAATTTCATCTGTGTGAAGGATAATGGGCCAGGTGGGGTCGGCTGCGGAGAGCACCGGGGCCTCACTCAGACATGGCTCAGTCCACACAAAGTCCAGATTTTTCTGTAGCAGTTGATACAGGGGGGCAGCCATGCTGGAGAAACCCCGTACAATCCTCCTGTAGTACGAGGCCAGGCCTAGGAAGCTCTTCAGCTGCTTCTGGTTGGTGGTGGGGGGGGGCTTTGACAGTCTATGACAGCCCGCACCTTCTCCTCCATGGTGCCAATGTCAATCGGCCCTAATCCTGTGCCCCAAGAAGGTGCCCCAAGAAAATACTTCCCTCTACATAAAGTGGCATTTTCGGGGTGAGGCTTCACACCTGCAGCTCTTTTCCTCTCCAGCACCTGCCGCAGGGACCCCAAGGCAGCCTCGAAGGAGCCGCCATGCACCAAAATGTCTAGGTACACCAGGCACTGCTGACGGGGAATACTAGAAAGCACCTTGTCCATCAACCTTGCGAAGGTGGCAAAACTGAAGTCCTTGAACTGCCACAGCCCCCGTGCAGAAGGCTGTCTTGGGTCCGGCCTCTGGGAAGAGAGGTACCTGGTAATATCTGCTGCGAAGATCCAAGGAGGAGAACCAGAGGGACCCCGAAACCAAGTCCAGGGACTCGTCAATGCGTGACAGGGGTAGGAATCTTTCCTGGTGACCCTATTCCCCGGCCTTTAGTCTGAGCAGAGTCACAGTACTTCCTCCATACCACCCTCACTGCAGAAAGCGTCCCCTCATCCCCTGTCTGCGGTAGCAAGGCCAGGGCTGAGTAGCCCATGCCGCTGAAGGATGGATGTGCTTTTGAGCTGTTGCAGGGGGCCAAGATTTTCAGCAAGCTGGATCTCCGCAGTGCTTACCATCTGGTCCGAGTAAGGGAGGGGGATGAATGGAAGACTGCGTTTAATACTCCTTCAGGTCACTATGAGTATTTAGTCATGCCTTTTGGTCTCACCAACTGCCCAGCTGTGTTCCAGGGTCTGATTAATGATGTCCTGAGGGATATGCTTAACAAGTTTGTTTTTGTTTACCTAGATGACATTTTAATTTTTTTCTCCTTCGGTTTCCCAGGACTCCCAGCACGTTCGGAGTGTCCTGCAGCGCCTTTTGGAGAACCAACTGTTCGTTAAAGTGGAGAAATGTGAATTTCGCAAGGAGACTGTTTCCTTCCTGGGGTAAGTCATCACAGCAGGAGGCGTCCAGATGGATGGTCCGAAGGTAAAAGCAGTCCCCGATTGGGAGCGTCCAACGTCTAGGCGGGAGCTACAAAGATTCCTGGGATTTGCTAACTTCTACCGGCGATTCATCCACAACTATGGTTCAGTGGCTGCTCCCCTAACCGCTCTAACCTCCCCCAGGTTGAAATTCTCTTGGCACCAGCTGCCGAAGCAGCGTTCAACGACCTGAAGAGTCGGTTCACATCGGCCCCGACCTTGAGCCAACCTGACCCTGACCATCAATTTATCGTTGAGGTGAATGCCTCTGATGTTGGGGTGGGTGCTATTCTCTCTCAGAAGTCTGGGGCAGATCAGAAGATCCACCCCTGTGCATTCTACTCCCACAAACTCACCCCCACTGAACGCAATTACGACATTGGGGACAGAGAGCTATTGGCAGTAAAATTGGCCCTAGAGGAGTGGCGTCACTGGCTGGAGGGAGCTAAGGAGCCATTTTTAGTTTGGACGGATCATAAGAATCTGGAGTATCTCCGTTCGGCTAAACGTTTAAACCCCAGACAATCTCGTTGGTCTCTGTTTTTCTCCCGTTTTAACTTTTGTCTGTCCTACCGACCTGGCTCCAAGAATGGTAAACCGGATGCCCTGTCTCGTCAGTTCCCAGATTCGGATCCTGCTCCTGCACCTAGCACCGTCCTGTCTCCACAGTGCCTCATAGGAGCTGCTAGATGGGATATTGAGACCATTGTCCGCACAGCCCTGTCTGGTGAGTCCGGCCCCAGGGCTTGCCCTCCTAACCTTCTTTTTGTACCACAATCCGTCCGCCCCCAGGTCCTGCAATGGGGTCACTCATCCAAGCTGGCCTCCTGCCCTCCGCCGCATCCACCCCACCTTCCATGTGTCCTGTGTCAAGCCCTTCCGGGGTAGGCATCTGGGTCCCAACCCCGACCCCAAACCCCCCCCACCCCCCAGACTCGTTGATGGGTCTGAGGTTTACACTGTTCGCCGCCTGCTCGATGTCCGCCGTTGGGGTCGGGGCCACCAGTACCTGGTGGACTGGGAGGGCTACGGCCCCGAAGAGAGGAGCTGGGTCCCTGCCCGGAACATTGTTGACCCCTCGCTCATCAAAGACTTTCACCGTCAGCACCCTGCTCCTTCCACGGTCAACGCCAGGAGGCGTTGGTAGAGGAGGGGGTACTGTCAGGATTCTCGTATGGACTGTTGTTTTTGTCTCCCCCTACCTGTTGTTTCTCTGTTCACCTGTCTCTCATTGGGTATTGATTGGTGGAGTATTTGAACACTGCCCTTTCTGTTCACTTTGTCAGATCGTCACGGTATGTACTGTTTGCTACCTGCCACGTGAGTGAGACTAGCGTGAAGATCTTTAAAGAGAAGCTATAGTTTACTGTTCTTCCCGGTTATGAACCCTGCCTGTTTTGGACTAAGTCTTCTGCCTATCGGTTTTGGATCTCTTGCCCGTACCTGTCCGTCTGTATGTCTGCCTGCCTGCCTGCCTGTTTACGAACCCTGCCTGTACCTGGAAACTGATCTGCCTGCTGGACAGTTTGGGAATAAATCCTTTTTTGATCTGCAATTGATTCCCGCTCTGAGTCGTGACAGGTAGACGTAGATCACGAAAGTACTTACTCTGAGATTGGCTTTAGTAGTTACTTCTAACTATTTGAAACAATAGAATATGTAGCCAAATGAGACCATTGTATTTTGATGGTTACCTCGTTTGTATCACCACCCACCATTTTTGTCTGGATACATATCATATGATATCACATGAATGACTCACAGATCATGAAAAGCGCAAAACACATGTTTGATGTACTGACTATGTATCAATGAAAGTGATTGATAGCATACACGGTTTAAAGGAGAATTTCACCGGTGGAGAATAGTAACATAAATTTCTAATTTGATGACTTCTTCACCGAGAAAATGCAGACAATGACTTTTTGGTGCTTGTGGATTGAAGACGACTCCCACAATGCCAATCAGCGTTCACTCCCTGAGGAGAAGTGATTGTTGCCGTTTGCGGACTCCGGGAGCTCTATTGTCGAACTGTGTTATTATCTAATCTATCACTATTATCTAGTGTCGAGGAAACAATAACGCTCACGCTTGTGTTGCCTATTTCGTTCTATATTATTGCCTGACATAAAATCTGATTTATTTGTTTAAAGCGCAATTAATAGGCCTATACCATGGTTTCTCAATGGGGGCGGTACCGCCCCCTGGGGGGCATTCGCACAACCTAGGGGGGCGCTGGGAACGAGATTTTTTTTTCATTTGTTGGGGGGATTTTAAACTTTAATGGTTTTCAAATTTTTTTGTGAAAAAAAAGGCTGTCTGAAATAAATAGCCTGTTTTCATTTATTGGTTTCTAACCCATCTACCGTCTCAGCTACTTTTTACTGTCTATGCGCAGTGTAACAGTGGTCATACAGCGCGGTTCGGTCCTGCACACGCCCGGACTCCCGTTCAGCTATCGTCATGATCTGTGGCGGACTCAGAGTATTTGAAGGGCAGGGTTGAAAAAATTAAAAGGGCACATTCTTGCTCTAGAGGGCACATGTCATAATTTATTGTATGAAGGGGCACCAGAGGGCACCCAATATTTTTTTCACATGTAAAGGGCAGCCAATAAGGCACTTTCTCTCGTATTCGCCGCTCTTGAGGGCACTTTTTCAACCATGGAGGCACAAGGGGGGGACTTCCTTCCCCCCCCGCGGGTTAACAGTTCAATAACCAACACAACACAATCAAACATGGGCGATGAAAAAAAATACAACTAATTTTGTTTCATAGCCCGTTTTCCTCCTTCCTCTTGCTGTTGTTAGGTTCCAGCTGCTCTGAGCGTAGTCTCCACGAAAAGAACGTTGAATTTCAAATATAAAAAAAATATATAGGCCTAATTAGGCCTCTGCGTGCGATCTGTTTTCGCGGTGCCCGCGTTGCCCGGGCCGCGGTGCCCGTAGTTCCAGGGCTGCGGTGCCCGCGTTGCCTGGGCCGCTGTCAGGGTGTCGCGGGAGTGCCGTGGCCGCGCTCGCGCTCACGATGCCCGCGGTTCACGGCCGCGGTGCCCATGGTTCCCGGGCCATTCATTCATTCGTTCACGGGGCACGGCGGGAGTCGCGGGAGTGCCCGCGCCGCGGTCACGGTGAATGAATGTTCAATCCAACCATTTCTTCCTCAACTCTTCTTTCCTGGCCAATGGATCTCTCTCTCGCTCTCTCTCTCTCTCTCTCTCTCTCTCTCTCTCTCTCTCTCTCTCTCTCTCTCTCTCTCTCTCTCTCTCTCTCTCTCTCTCTCTCTCTCTGATACATTTGCATGTCATGAATATTCATTAATATTTATATATTTTTTCACCAAAACCGACTCAAGAGGGCATTCATTGCTATTAGTGACCACCGCAAAATCAATGAAAAACGATGCAATGACACCTTTAAGCAATATAACACGAGTGTGAGTGGGGCTGTTAGTTTATTTAATGTTTTTTATGGGGGGGGGGGGGGGCGCCAGAGGATCAGGGTAAGGTCAGGGGGGCGTTTGAAACCCAAATACCCACAGTATTTGGGTTGTTTCAGACGGACAGCGAAAGACACAATGATATCAGCATTGATGTTTTCAGTTTAACGTTCAATGTTTCCCGTTAAACTTCCTAATCGCAATAGGTCATCGAGATCCGATTTATTTTTATTTCAACAAGCCCGTGTTTAATTCATGCTGTCATAGAGAACTAGTGGCACCCATGTTTTTTTTCAAGGAGACTTTATTCTCAAGAAATCTCTGTATAACATTACAAACCAGGCAGGTGTCCGCCCACTCACAGCTAGACCCGGTCTGCAGAGATATCGTACTGAACATACTTTTTCTTTGGTGCCATTACTTTGAATTGTAGAATTCATTTTTTATAAAAAAAATAATATGTTATAAGAACACAGGAAAAACACCTATTGGTCAACGGCTAACTAACTAGTAAAGCCTCTTATCGCAGAGGGCCCATTCGCAATCAGGGGTCCCTGGGCATGTAGATCCTGGCTTGCATCTACTCATTCTGATGTCCAACACATCTCTAACAAATCTCACAAGCAAACAAGCTCAAATATAGTTCAACGGTACAATTCACTTTATTGCACTTACATTTTCATTTCAAACAATAATGGATGGGATCTGTAAGCGCTTAATTGGCTGTTAAAAGCAAACACAAACTCTGCAAACACTGGTACACTGTAAAACAGTGTCTGTAAAGGTGTCAAATAAACCCTATTTACACTTGCCACTGTAGGAATACAATCAATAAATTCACCCTTTGAAAGCTTCTTCCAGTCACGCAATTGAGTTTCTCTTCAGTATGATAGCTCAATAACGAAATGGGAAACAAGATGTAACACCAACCCATTCATTTTTGGTTTCTGGCCAAGACTGTGCTGTCGCCCCCAAGAAGTTTTGCTATAACAAAGTAGGACTGGTGGATCAGAGAATCATACCAATCCAGAAGGTTCACAGCTCTGAAGCACAGGGACATCATGGGAGAGGTCCAGTACAGGCCGTGCGGGCCATGCTAGGTTTGCCTGATATGCTGCGGGTCAATCCCAAAGACCTTTCATGGACCCCAAGTTGGGTTGGGGTAGACAAGAGGGGGTGAGGCTGGGTAGTCAATCAATTTCAAAGTGCAGATTCACCATGGAGCTTGGCCTCATATTCTTCAGAATTAGAAAGAATACATTGGATAAAAAACATACAGCCAGCAAATTAAATAGTTAAATAAAACCAAAATGTAAAACAATGTCAAAGGATGTACGAATATAAATAAAACCACATGAAAAATAAAGTTTAAGGGATATAGTAAATAAAATGAAATCACCTTGAAAACAATAATGCAACGTTCCAAAAAGGGGATAGACCCATCAAAATGCTAGGGTAGGCTGTAAAGAAGTGCATAAAGGTAGGATACAGCTGTCAATTGAATATGCTTCTTTATGTAATTTGAGGCCCAGAGATGAGAAGCCAATTGATATTTGTTAACTGAAGGAATGACCAGGAGACCAGTGTCAAGAGAGCGTAGAGGGTGTATATGGTATAATAAGCTCAGCTAAGTAATTTGGTGCAAGTCCATGCAAGGCCTTAGAACTTATGTTGATTATTTTAAGGGAATATTTATAAGGGCTCTCCTGGAGAAGTAATCCATGCATTTAACACCAAAAATCACCCCTTACAATAGGGGAAAATGGGATGAATAAACCCTGAATCATTAGTCCAGTGAGTATTCCAGGTTTTGAATTATATATCTGAAGACCCAGTTGTCACAACCATCTTGGCTCAAGCGACTGCATTATTTCAGACTCACAACCAGCTTTGAGTGTTTTTTTAAAAAGGTGCCCTTAAAATTAGACTTTATGAAACGTAAAATGCTGCACCTAAAATCCCACAGTCCATAGAGGTTGGTTAATGTAATCACAAGAATACTGTGACAAATCTGCCAACAAGCAATGGTTAATCAAAAAAGTGGTACTGAAATCTGGTCTGACCTATGGAATATCTTTCTTGGTCTTTTTAACAAAGTCTCACATGGTACCCGTCAGCTTACTAGCGCCATGTAGATTGTATAATGCACTAATACTTTTAGTACTGCCTCTGCAAAACAGGGTCCCTTAATAATCATTGGGACCCTGTACAAGTCATCGTTGCTGTGATGTACTAAAACCTAGACCTACCGAACCCAGTTGCTATGAATTCAACTTGTTGTCATAAAGTTTAGACCTTGAAATGAAAATAATCCGGTAACACTTTAAGGTGCCATAATAGCAAACTAGTCATTACCTAACCCTTTGTTAATGTTAATTGTTACTTTATCTATTTGGCACAAGTTTGTTTTTTCATCATTGTTTGCATAACCCTAACCCAACCCTAACCAAAACACACAGCCCTAACCAGCGACACTCTGGTCAGTGAAAAACTATTCACTTGTGCCAAATAGATATTTTAGTAATTAAATATTACCAAAGGGTTAAGTAATGACTAGTTTGCCATTTATGGCACCTTATTATATAGTGCTACCAATAATCCTTTTGTAATTACAAATTGCGTTTTAAGTTTGAGAAAGCGGCTGCAAGCTATGCTCAGCTTTCTCCTTTGAGTCTGTAAAAGGTTATTTTGTCACCAATGCACAAAAACATAATACAAATTAAAGACTTGAGAACAGTGGGGAAGTTACACAATGCAAGTTCAATAAGATTGCAGAAGCAGAGTAATGCTTAAACACCTTTATTGTGCCCATTCAGAACATACTCCACACAACTATAAGTAGCGTTGAACTTGGCAGACCACAATGAGGTAGACTTTCAAAATACGCTAAAAAGCAACTGGGCTTTAGACAACTAGCTCAGCATGTCAAACTGAATAAAGAAAAGACTGTCTTTGGCACACAGCTCATTATGAATTTACATCCAAATGGAACAAGTGGGTGGTTATGAAAGTACAGGGTTGATGAGTCATAGTAAGGTCTACTCAAGCCATAGGTACACTTAAAGCAAAGTGGAAGTTCTTACAATCAACAGGAAACAAACAGCCACTGTAATCTAGGCGTGTGCCCAAGACTGCCAGTCCCTCTGCTGATGTACAAAAAGTGATTAAAAACCACTGCGACCCCTCCTTAAGTGCAAATTAAAGTAAGATCCAAAGTAGATTTGTTTTTAAAATGATGGAACGCCAGTTGAAGTTGTCCAGCAAATGTTACACTTGATCTACTCTAGTATACTTCCGGTTAAATAACGTCGACCAACACATCAAGGGTAAAGAACTACTTCAACATGTGTCCATTAACGAGAACTTTGGAGAGAAAGGCTATGAAAACCACCAACTGCCAGAGAAATGCACGGGTGGAGAAAACTGAAAAGGGGAAAAATTAAAAAGCCGCCTGGTAGAATTCTGTTCAAAATTTCCATGTCATGACTTAAAACCGTTTGTGTACAAATTAGTAAAAAACTGCGTAAAAATGTCTGAAATGCGACTGGTTAAATGAAGCCGAACTCATCTCCCAAAGTAAAAAACACCAGTTGGCTTGCACAGGAAAAACAGCAACCAACTGGGGGTGAAAAAAAAAAAAAAAATGAAGAAAAGAAAAGTAAAGGCACTGTATGGCATCTGCCAATGAGACTTGCGCGGTCGCTCTTCCAATATGCAACACATGTAAATTAAGAAAAAAAGGCATTTAGTCTTCTGAACCCTGGGCTGGTTCCCATTTTCCGCCTGGCCACAAGTCTGGGAAACTGCATAAGAGTGAAGGTCACTGTGCAACTGTGAACAAGTAAACAGCAAAAATGTAGCAAGTGCAATAGTGAACATTTCCAGTGTTCTCCCCAGTGCCTGGTGGGAGTGCCGTGGTGCCCTCACAGCGTGAAGGCGTCTGGCACTCGTGCTCTGCTCGGCAGGCAGCTTCACCCTTTGTGCGGGCCACTTCTCTGGCCGCCGTCTGCACTCATGGGCTGTATCATCTAGCTTGAGTCCCTGTTCTTCTGGTTTCGCATTAGGGGCCGGTGGTTACTCAGGATGTCCATGGAGTGCTGCCAGTGCCAGCAAGCACGACAGTAGTACTTGAAGCAGGCCTACATACACAGACACATCAGGATAAGGGATGAGCAATATTTCAAGTACATACAATAAACATAGGTGTCCCATAACATTGATATGGTGTTTCTAGTAAATAGAAGATTGATCAGGCCAGTAGTTTAGCCTACTACCAATGTAGTAGATAAATGTAGCACTTTACTAAAATGAAGATTCATTCTCACTGACCTGGTCTCTGCAGAAGAAGGGACCGGCCTGGCGACTGCACACCTGACACATGGAATCTTCCAGGTAGGGGTCGATCTGGACCTGGCCAAGACATATTGGCAGCAATGAGAGAGTACAAGTTCAAATTGCTTCCCTGCACAACAGTCGAAAGATTCTAGCTTACCTTCTTGGTGAATTTGGGTGTTTTTATTTCAACAAATGCAGCGCATACAGCTTTGAGATAACTGCGTTGGTTGTTAAATGTGACACGCCCAGAGCCTGTCAAAGAGTTGTGGGGTTCAAATTAAACAGTTGTGATTTGGACAATAAGCACATTATACACTTCTTGCACACATTAGAAGAGCCATGAAGATTTATACAATTCAATTATACGGGCAGACACCAAGCGGTAATTTTGGCTGAACACCATTTTCTTTTGGGGGGGGGGGGGGGGTGGGCAACATTACCTATGGGGTACTTATGCTTGTCTGTGTCGATGCCAGCATACATAACCCCACCAAACAGGTCGTTCATGATGCTGGCGAGGGCCTCGGCGTTCAGCATGCCATGCAGGGCACCCACAAACACAGTCTTGCTGGGATCCAGACGCTGGGAGGGGCTGCGCACGTAGTTGCTGTCCGAGATGACCCATGGGATCACTTGTACCTGAAGCCCCAGAAAAAAAACAAAAACGGTAGACATTCAAACCGGTAGACACAATAGAACACAACCATGGGTTAAACAGCCAACCAAATGGGTGGTATTGCATATCCATCTAACAAAGAAAAAAAACATATGCGCAATAGCTCACATCCTTGCATCGCATCCTGCGGCTGGACATCTTAAAGTAGTACTCCCCGTTGTCCTCTGGCTGGAGCAGGTCCTGGGTGCAGGCCTGGAGAAGGGCCCTCACAGACTTCTCATTCTCAAATACCAGGTAAACGTAACCTGCCAAGGAAAGCAGGAGTGTTACAGTACAAAAGCAATCAGCATATATACTGCTTTGCAAAAGTCAACGGTATTTGTAAAACAATTACTGAACAGAAAAGATTTAATCTGTCTGTACGCCTTGAGTGGTATTCTAGGGTACCACATGGACAGACAGCAAGGTGTTTCATGCAAATCTGATGCCAATCAGAGTATTATTTTCCATTGGTTGGCAGCGCACAAGTTTAGACTATCTTTGAACCATCAGCATGCAGTGTGCTCACCATGGTGCCACCTCTGACCCAGGAAGTAAAAAACATAGCCTACCAGCCTGCTGTTACCTTTGGGCATATTACCTTTAGGAGGGCAGCGAGGGTGCTTGCCATCCTTACCCGGCCACTCCACACTCAGAGGGCCGTAGCCACTGAACGTGTTGATCAAGCCAGCTGATAGGGAGAGAAAGGGGGGGGGGCAGTGGGCTTCAATAAGCTCGTTTGAATGATATTGGATGCAAAAAATTTGTGTCCAGGGTGGCATGCAAATTGATTCATGCAATCCATTTTAAAAATCAAATCTTGGACCACAATTTTAATTAAAATGTTAATATAGGCATGAATGGAAACAAATTGACTTGTTCAATGAGCATGTAGTCAGTGTTAACGTGACTTACCATTGAAATGTTATTAATTACAGATATAGAAATAAGACAAACAAAATTAACATGCCAATAGACTGCATGACCAATCCCTGAATGCATAGTTGGTTACATTTAGTAACTTCTTAGATTACAACTAGACTAAATGGTATGTTCTGGCCAGTGTTTTACCTTCAGTGATGTCCCAGGGCACTCCTCCGAGGAAGACCTTGCAGGAGAACAGTGGGTTCTTGTTGTTTCTGGGAGGCAGCTGTCCGCTCCAGGTGAAAGTGGCCTCATTCACCGCTGACAAGAAAACACTTTTTTAAAACCCCAAAAAAATCCCCAAAAAAAACTAGCACAAAGCATTCTTGTTCAGAACGCCTATAACAAAATAAACAGCAGCACTTCAGAGACAATCTATGGTTAATGACAGGTTCTAGCAATTTCCCTTTCTGACCTAAATTGCCCTTGAAGAAATTCCTTCCAATAATCTAACTTTTGTATGGCAAGGGAGATCCCGTTGCACCCATTTTGTTTGGCGTCGCGGATCGGTTTCAATGTGGTTCATTTTTATGGCTGATCCAGTTTACCAGCAGCCTGTCTGTGCAGACGAGCCTCCCTTTCGATGCTGAAGGTCTCATCAGGCTGGTCCAGCAGATCCAGGCCAGGCCAGAGGGAGCCGGTGGGCCAGCGGCGGGACAAGGCTGAGCCAGGACTGGTGCTGGGGGGCGGAGTCAGAGGAGAGCAGCTGTCCTGGTGTTCCAGGCGAGAGCTGAGGCGCAGCGGTTCCTTCTGCATGCTGGACATGAGGTAGGGTGGTAGGGGAGGAGAGATCCTCAGCGTGGACTGTGGGGACATGAGGAAAATCATTCTCCAGCGCGGCAAGTGGATGCAATGTTACATTTTTAAAAAGATTTATTATTGGACTGGCAGCTTGGTATGACATCCACCAAGCATAGCTAGCACCAGAACAAATATCCCTAGGGGGAAACCATTAAGAAAGACGTGAGGAAAAGCAGTCCATACCAGCAGGTCACAGACTCTCTCTGAGCCAGAGCTGAAGCCACTGGTCTCAGAGTCGGCGGGGCTGCTTGAACGCGAGTCCAGGAAGGATCGGGAGTCCAGGCGACTGGCTATGCGGGCCATGCCAGGGAACTTGTCCAGGAAGTCTGCAGGCGTGCCCATTGCCTCACTGGGATGGTAACCCAGGGGCTTACCCAGGATGTTACCTAGGGGACTGTTGAACATGCCCAGCACTGGAGTGGACAATGACAAAGCATTTACAGACTGGAATAACAATGACTGACCAAAATCCCCTCCGCTTCCCTGAGAAATAGCACTGCAGGGTTAGCCTACGCAATTTTAGCAGCACTAGCAGTTGCCAAACAAATTGCCCTGAAAAAATCTCAAATTACAATTTCAGACAACGTTGATTTTTGAAACTATATACAAATCATGAGCAGTACAATTCAAACTAAAGTTACCAACCACCATCAGTTGGTAACCAAATGCTAACAAATAAACAAAAGCAATATTCAGCTGATGGCAGTATTCAATTGGCTGCCCCACTTAGCAGACCCCTATTAGATTTCTCTCAATGTCTTGTTTTTATGGGTAAACTGTTACAACCATAGCCCCACAAAATGGGTCAGGGCAACAATGGTGCAGAGTAGCTATTAAAAGTGCTGGCATTTTCCTTAAAGACAAAAGCGCAGGTTGGCATACGCAAATACCATTATAATCTAGTGTGTGTGTATACACACACACACACACACACACACACACACACACACTAAATAGAAGCTGGCTATACAATGAATAGGTTACCCTTCATTCAGCATTCAAACAACCACAGAATTATACAACACAAGTTCAACAAGGCACACCTAATAAATACCGAAGATTATGCTAGTGCCGGTGTGTATGAAAGAATACAAAGAAAAAAGTTTCAAATTCAATGCTGTGCCTAATGGCAAGTGCTGTAGCTCAATACTTAGAAACATAATCAAAAACTGTTTGAGCAATGCACCAGCAAGTAACCTTGGCATTTGAGAATCTTATCAGTTATGATCCAGCAACTCAATTAGCCTGTTGCCATGTTTTCCCCAAGCCACCTCCACTGCCAAAGATGCAGCAGAGCAAAACTGCCACATCATCCTCCCCAGCGACGCTGGTGCCAGTTCTCACAGACTGACACGAGGACAAGAGCCACATACTTTAAATACTGCTGGCAACATTCGATACCATGAAGACCAATCACAAAGGCAGCTTCTGAGCAAGTCCTTTACAATGGAGGCATGGATATTTCACAATAAATAAATACATCCACTTTAGGTTATGCCTTCTTCAACCACAAGCCTATCCTCACATCTATGGAACATGATGACAAATCAATAGTTACTGTAAAGTTGTGGTACTTGCCAGTGGGTGAGCTGCTGTGGCCCTGTGAAGAAACAGTGGTGTGCGTGTCGGTCTCCTGGCTGCTCCAGGGACGATCCCAGCTGGACAGGCTGAGAGATTGGAGCCCCAGGCCCAGGTCAGAGACATCCGGAAGGCCCCTTGATGTTGAGGACATGTCCTGGGAGAGAGACATGCCACTTCCACCACCACAGTTGGGGAATAGCATCCTGCTGCCAACTGCAGCCAGCTCTCTGTCTTTCCCGTCTGAGGTTCAGTTCAGAGATAAACACAGCGAGAAACAAGTGTTAAGACATTGAGAGCTGTATGCCGTTCTATTCTACATTCAAATTTCAAGAGTTCTACGACAGACGTCTGCGAGGCTGCCCCGTGTAAAATGATGTCCTGCTGCGATTGGTGAAGAGCAGTCCTTCCCGGCTGGTGAAGCCAACCTTCCGCCTCTGTGCCTGGAGAGACTGACCGGCATCTCTGTCTGAATCACTGACCCACCTAGCAGCATGTGACAGGGCTGCTGATGCACTCACACCCCCATGCTAATGACATCAGCCTCCCACCCATACACACACCTCCCTAATTTCCTCTCCTAACTAATGAAAAATATCCGTCTATCGTTTCTGTTGGCCGGTACAGGCACTGCCGCTTTGGTCGAGCACAGCACATCTCAGAGTCAGCAGAAGAGCGCTACTGCCATGGTGGCTGCTGCTGCCTCCTACAGTTTGTCGAGCCCTGCTTCCTGAGTGAGCTGGCAAAAAAATAAAAAAGGATACGAGTGGGTGGGGGCAGCTTGGCTGAGCTAGTGTAGCTTAGAGAAAGGCTATACAGCAATGACTCAGCAAACTGGTTAAAAAAGGCTTGTCAAGAAAGGGTAGTTTCAGTGAAGTACACAAACACCGACCATCTGTCAAATAAAAACTCAAACTGAATTAAAAAGGCATTTGATATTTGCTACTGAGGGAAAACGACACGAGCCTCACAGGAGCAGCTGACTGATCAGATGTTGGGCGCTGGTAGAGATTTGCACCACCAGCTCCTCCCATCCCTCCCAGACACTGGACAGCTTCCAGCTACAGCCCTGATTCAGCATGTCCCACAAGGCCACAGGGACTGTTGTGAGGTAGGACAGCCCAGATTTACAAAAATAAAACTAGTGTGTGGTTCCATTTGGAATTACACTAACTAACTGACTCCACATTGTGTCAAAATATAGTTCTAATGAGGAAAACGAGTTAAAGGGCATTGTGCAAATTCTGCTGGCCAGCTTTTGAGACAGCTAATCAATTGGTCACAATCTATAACCTTATCAAACTATGATACAATTTGAACACTTCAGCTCAAAGATTATTGGAATAGGTCTAGCATATGGAACATTTATCCATTTTAAACAACCCTTGACATTATAATTAAGACTAATTAAAAGAAGGACCTTCTTAATTCTTTACATACGTTTCCTTAAATAAATAAAGACCGTTCAATTGCTGCGACATGGCAGACTATTCTATTCGGCGTGAATCAGCTGTCGGCATTTCAGTCGGTTGGCAATTGAGTCGGTGAGAAAGACAGAATCAAGTCAGTTTCCCATTACACCTTTAACCTCCTGTTGTCTCGTGAGCAACCCAATAAGCTAAATGCAATCTCCTAACGCATACAACGACTTTACCACACTGGAGGTCTCGCTTCCCCTTGGTGTTTGGTGTTGTGCAGACGCCAGTAAAATCGAGAGCATTGCCCAGCATGGTGTTCATTCGGCGGAAGATCTCTGCATTGCTGCAGGTGGACAAGGCCGGAGCCTCCGGGTCCCAACGTTCATGAGCTCGAGGATCATCTCTCTGAAGGAGAAAGAAAAAGTTTAATGAGAAACGATTACTTATCCCAAAAATAAGAGAACAACCGTAGTTTACAATTAACAAATTGTACATGTTTTAGTTCATTTTCTTTTGGGAAAAACTCTCACAAACGAACGTTATATTTCAGGCGACCTCAGATGGCTAGACCTGGAAACCTGTTAGAAGCAAGGCTAATGGTTCAAGAAAATGGCTTGACCAAAACAAAAGGGTGCGAAGTAAAACTAAAACTCACCAGGGAAAACGCCATGATATTGTTAGCCTATTCGATGCTTAACTTCTAGCTTTGTATGCCAGCTAATTAGGCAAAATTTGATGAACGTGTGCTAAACGAATCGCAAGAGCTAGAGGGCAGCCATGTCGGTGGTGTGTCATAACGTCCCCTCCACATCAAAACCTAATTGTCTTCTAAGGAGTTTCTTTGTGTCATGATTATTGTGTGACGATAGGCTTCAAATAAATTGCGACTTTTGTCATTGAGTTTTATCTTACGCTGTATAAATGTGTGTGTGTGTGCGTGCGTGCGT
The DNA here is from genome assembly GCF_949987615.1 of Pollachius pollachius. Classification (NCBI taxonomy): domain Eukaryota; kingdom Metazoa; phylum Chordata; class Actinopteri; order Gadiformes; family Gadidae; genus Pollachius; species Pollachius pollachius. The sequence goes on along the minus strand of NC_136938.1, from coordinate 15,025,960 downwards.
GTGTGTGCAATACACATCTACAAATATTTTTTATTTTTTTATTTTATTGTAATATGCCACAACATTATTATATTGAAGGACTACTATGTAACTATAATATGCAAGACGATCACGAGTAGTCTTTCCTGTTTTTTCCATGTTGAACGCGCAGCATGGACGTATGCCTTTCAGAACACAATGACCGGACTCTATTTGGATATGTTGTAACTTAACCTTATTTTCGAATTATCGAGTGATGAAAATGTGCGTTATTTACTAATTTACATTAAAATTATTATATAGCCCTAAGCCCAAACAGTCACATCAGGTCAGCTGTCCTCGTGAAAGTGAGGACACCATCCCAGCCCTGCCAAATGTTCAGATGGGTAGGCCTACAAATTTCAATGCGTCTCGCCCTAGCTGTCTTGTCACAATTTGGCCTGTAGATGGCGACAATGCCCTATATATAAAAACAGCCTCCGTTTCAACCTTTGCACGCTATCTTTTGTATTTATTGACCCCATTATTACCGTATTTTTGTGTGCAGTGCTGAATCCCCTTTCGCCCCCTTCTCATGTGAAAGGTGAAATGTAGTCAACAATGGGTGTTGTTACTCTAATTGTTATTCGTTCTGTGCTAACATAGTAGTGTCCCATTTAGTGTCCCATTTCTGATAGCAATCTATTCGTCGGTTATTTAAATAAACCCAATATGACTACACTACTAAAAAGCAGATACAATTGAAACTAAAACGCAGTGAATAAATGTGGTTTACGTTATTGTATCAAGACCATTACATTGCCAGAATTTACACACAGATATTACCCGTTGTGCTGGATATTGATTTCCTGTCAATTCAAGTTACCTGTGATCCATTTCAGATGTTTTTGTGATCCAATTTCCCGTAAAGCACACATGGTTTCAGATCTTATTTTTTGGCTTATATAAAGAGGTTTGGCTCTAAGAACAGAAATGGTAAAACCTGGGCATACTTATTTTATCTCAATAGTTTTTCATTTTTAATTTGTACAACAATTTAAAATGTAGGACAATTTCATTTTAATTAACATTTTAAAATGATTGATTGTATGTGCTTAGAGTGCAACACTGCAACAATTAGCTCACTCATTTGACCATGTAGCTATTCTGTAACCCATGTTGAATGAATACTCGCTCATGTCTAGTTCAGTGCAGGTAGGTTTATATTTAACTTAAGCGTGAATATAAAGAGCTTCTGTATAGGGGGGGGGACCAAGTTATTTTTGAAAAGCATGCTTGAAGTCAGCCATTGTTAAATACTTAAATTTTAGAAAAGTGAAACCATACATACACACTGGACTCCATGTAGTTGACTTTTCCATGCCACTCCAGCTGGCCCTATTGTGAGCGGCCATTTCACTACTCCCTTAAGGCCATGCTTGGTTGGAGCAGAGCAGCATTAAGGCCTCAGTAGGACTGTTCCGCCTAATGTAAAGCCAAAGTCAGTCATACATGTAGTAATCAGTGTATTTAAAATTAAAGGCTTCAATTATTTGTCAACATCCCTTTCCATAGTTGTAGTTGAAATTAGTCTAGAAGATGAGTGCATTAAAAACAAACCAAATCAATGAAGAAACACGAAACGCATTCACTTGCTTGTTTTATTCATAAGATGTCACTTTTTTCTTCTACATCTTATGCACAGCAGATACCATGACAAACAAGTTTTAAACCACAAACTGAAATTCCTTCTTCACTTGAATCCTGCATTTCCATAAGGTCATCCCTCCCCCAAATAAACCAAGCCTTTTTCGTTTGTATTCCAGTTTCACATTCTGAAAGATCAGCATTTTACAGCAATCTCATTGTAGCAGTCAGGGTGGCAAAGGCCACTATCCAAACACTTCCATTGACAGACACTCATTTTCCGTTTAAGCAAATACAATTGTACTTTTTTTAAACTACTTCAACAGGATTATAGGATCAAAAATAACACCAAAAACATCTAAACCACCAACTTAGACAGATTCATTTTTTTTAGTTGCTCGAAAAAAATGCATAAATATATATCACACAAAAAAGTACAATTTCATACTTTCTTTGCAAAAATAATAATAAACATTAATAATGACAAGGCTAGGACTGGGATTGTCAGAAAGATGCATTCATAGGGTCCATGCGAGATAAGCCATTTACACAACAGCCTAGCTTTCAAAGAGGCAAGACCAGGGTTCTACAGGGGAAAAAAACAAAAAAAACAATTGTCTAGGCCAAGATAAAGAGGCAACACAAACACTAATATTAGGATCCACAGAAACGGTTCCAAGTTCATGCAAAAAGACTTAACATGCAATGACTTTACTCTTCTAAACCTCTCCTGTGCCATGACAACCCATGTAAGGACTTGCTTACAAATGGCAACTTCAACGTATCAATTTCCATAACAAGTTGACGTGCCTAGCAGTTTTGTTTTTACCCGGTTAGGTGCTAAGGTAGAGCTTTAGTTTCCAAGAGGATTCATAAGCTTAGAATGTTGACAGCAAGATGGTTTCACCTTCAATGTCCCGAAGACATTCTGAGGAATTATAAATACTGTACGTTTCTAATGCACATTTGTCCATTAAATAAACCTGATTAAATTAATGAAGCGCTTGGCAAACCTCCTGTCAGCTGGATGCAGGTGGGGTTTCCAGAAGCCTGTGGAGGGGGGAGGGTATACAGCACAACAATAGATCACATTGTCAATCAACACTCACATCTGAAACAATCCATTCTTCAAAATGAACTCTTCTCATTTACAGGCCACAGACTTTTGTATATGTCCCAGAAAAGGCCAACGAAATGCTTCCAAGACAAATGCTACTCACTTAATAGCTTAACAAAACTGTCGGGACTTCCATCCAGGCTGGGAGGTCTCGGAGGGTGTTGGGTACCAGCGCATCTACGAACACAAAGCATTCATGAGCAAACAAAGACCGCCTTCATACTGGCGGCCCAACACTAAATGCACCCCAACCGGGTGCATTTCTTCAAGCGCCATGATATCATTAAATTTATGTAGATGTACATGTGATGTACTATTATGTAGCAAGTCACCCAAAAAAAAATAAAATCCCATTATTCCTGAATACATTAGATTCATAATTTTTCTACATCTGACCCAAAATCATTGTTCATTCCATGCATCCCCAAGAAAAAGTACAGGCCATGGGAATATGGGTCACATAGCTATTGGATGAAGCCAACGGTCCTGGAGTAATTAACAGCCATGGAAATGAGTTGACCCCCTGTTAAACATTTCCCCAGCATAAGTGTTTGTATACCTATGCCTTTTCCATAGAGTAAGACGAGAGCCCAGTAGACTTGCCAATAACCTGACAAAGCCTGAGTTTTATTTCAAGGTCAAGACAATTGCGGGCAAGAGGCCAAGAACACCTACAGGCTCCCGAGCAATTTAGGGCCATGCAGTAGAGTACAATCAAGAGTTCCTACTATATGAAAGTAAGGTCAAAATCCAAAGTATTCTAGGGATCCATCACCACATTGAAATTATACTCAGCTCAGCTATACAGACTGCAGGTTGGCACCTTGAATAAAGGCCATCATGGCTCACCAATTTCTCTTTGCTAATACCTTGCATTCCTCACCACCTCATCTCAGAAAGAATGCTCAACAATGGCTGCTGGCTACTGTTTAGTGTATCACTCCCTGCATATTGGAGGAAGTTAGCAGAGCAATGAACTTTAAATGACCTAATAGGATAATTTTTTCCATTGCTATTGTTACCAAGATCCTTGCAGCACACAATGCTACCACTGCATTTAGATAGCAATTAACCCACAATGGAAAGAATGCATGCAGTACTTGCACAACCACCCCCATTACATTTCCTTTTAACAGTCAAGTTTGACAGATGGTAATTTGCCACAACATAGACCATGAAGTTCGGGATTTGCTACAAAATATATACAAGCTCTTTCATTATGTAGCCATTTTATGACTGAATAAACCAGGAAAAGCTGTTAAAGGCAGAGGTGTCCCTCTGCCTGTGTTAGACAATCGAAAGGAACTATTCCAAGATTGCTGTGGTATAATTGGATACAACTATATAACATTGTCTGTTTACGAGTCTGCTCCTTTTTCAGTTCTTCCGGATGTGACCAAAGTAATGCTGAAACGATTGCGCTAGTATGCGAGCACCACACACACACACACACACACACACACACACACACACACACACACACACACACCTGGGCATGGAGGGCAGCGGCTGCGGCGGCCGCAGCAGGGTAGGTGAAGGCGCCGTGCGGCAGACCAGGAGTCAGCTCCGTGGTGTAGAGGGGGTAGGGGGCCCAGGCATCTGGCGACGCGGGGATCAGTGCCGCTCCCGTCAGGTCATCTGCTCAGACATGAGGATGGTGGATGGAGGGGAGAAGGGGGGGTCGAACTGGCCTACAGCCATGTCCAGGTGTAGGGTACATCAAGGATGGGATACTGGATCTAATAGTGGCGGTTCAATGACTTAAAAAAAAAAAAAAAAAGGGGGGCATTTCACATCCAAGTATGGAGGCTAACCCTGAGTGGCTCCCAGTTACAGCCAGAAAATCTATCACTAGCTACCCTTGATTGCCTACCTTGCTACAGACAATAAAAACCAACAGCCACCATGTGCAGAGAAAACACTTCCAACGCTAAAGTGCAATGAGTTGCTCCAAGCATCACTTTTAGAGGAATTACGACAAAGGCAGGAAATTGATGGCCGGCTAAGCATCCCAGATAAAAACTTTATAATTTACAGTTTGGAGGGGCATGCGTGTGGAGGGTGGGTTAGTGTTAAAGTTGTTCTCTCGTGAACGTCTGCATAAAACCCAACAGTCTAGGAGCAGTAGAACAAGCTACAGGGACGGGACACGCCGTGGTGAGAGTGCATGAGAGAGAGCCTATAGTGGTGCAGCCGTAAAACTTACATGGGTCCCGTGCAATGAAGTGTGCTCCTAGAGCAGGGTGGATATTTGTGGGGTTCGGTGTGGCCATCAGCTTATTCTTTGCCATCTTCGTGTTGGCTTTAGCAAACTCTAAGCGCAGGGTCTGGGGGCTTTCGGGGTCAAAACGGATGCCCTGGTGGAGAGATGGGAGGGGTGGGACACAGTATCATAAGGGAGGTGGGCTGCGTTTGGTTTTTGAAGGGGGCTACAGCGCACTGTTCTCACACAGCAGCTCCTGGACACGGTTTCAATACTTAATGTATACTTCAGTCTTCATCGCAGAAAGAAAAAAAACATTACCAACCAGGGTGGTGTGTTAATCTATTAAAAAGACAATTGATAGACTGAAAGATACTCTGAGTATTGCAACACGCCTGCATCTCGTTTCCTTCAAAAAGGCTGGGCCACTGGGTCAGTGTGATCCAGTGGCCCGGCCCAAGAAGAGCAGGAGATGAGGAGCCGTGACGAGTCCCTGGGGGGCCATCGCTGGTGGGGTTTACCCTGCTGGTGATCTGTGCCCTAAGCGTTGTGCCCACATGCAGGTGAGTAGTCTCTTGGTGTGTATGTGTGTTTGTCTGTGTGACCACTAGTGTGGCTAAAAGAAAAGGTGATGCTCCTTTAGGGCTATAGACCAAGAGAAAAGTGTTAGATACTGCAAATGTGGGCGATTGTGGTGACAAAATAAGAGGTTAAACTACAGAAGAAGTGTTCAAATGATACTACCGGTGGGTCTACACAGTAAAGCAGTGATATGTAAATGAGAAGGGCTATACCAGACTTGGGAGGATGTGTACCGGGGACATAGTAAACTACCGTTAGATTACAGGACTCTGGACTCTTTTCCAAAAATGGCCCTGCCATTGAATTATAGAAGACAAAATGGGTTGGCTTTCAGAGATGGTATGAGATTAGTATGTTTGACACCTTTAGTTCATATGCCTTTAAGTTAAAGTCCACATTTCTGAGAAATGCAACAAAAGGGGCAGCAAAGCCCCAGCTATGGAAATGCATCAATACTGCAGGCCTTCCAACTCCTCTGCGCTTTGTTGACTCTTACATTTAATGCATTTTTTGCAGCTTCAGCTCCAGACCGACTGTCAAAGGTTACAAACCCAACGGGCTGGAAGACAAAAGCCAGAAGGATTAAAACAAATAAAAACACAGAGCCAACTGGTAAACATAATATTGGAAAAAAGTTCTAGGCAGAAAATGTTGTCCCCATGGTCTGAACTGGGGATTGTTTATTCCTCGTACATCCACTACTGCCAAGTGGTGGGTTAAAAAGGAGACGAGCATTCTGACATTGATTGAAAACCCCTTACCTGTTTGGATGTTAACTTAATCAGTGACCCTTCATAACCCTGTGAAGAGGACAGAAAATATATCTTCACTATCAAGTCACATGCATGAACAAAAGCATAAACCATATGAAACCCTTTCAGAACATAGCTTAAGGCCAAATGATTGATCCCTCTATAAAAATAATGCTTTGGTAGAAATACTGTCATAAGTACAGAGTTAAAAATATTTAGAAATTCTAGCCAATGCAGTTGACACTCAATTGAAAAACAAAGGGAATACGAGTGTTGGGTTTGTAGTAGATTAAGCATGATTATCAAGAAAGGCAACAGGTATGAACTGATGATTGGTTATGATGGTGCCGCATAAAGTCCTTGGTTTACAGACAGACTATTTAATTTTCCTAGTAAAATCTTGATTTTAAACATTAGTTTGCAGATGACAGAATAACAAACCAACAAGGTTTAAGCAAGTCGTCTAATTAAAAAAATGGTGTTGTATAGACCCCAAACATGCCAATTTTCTACTCAAATCCTTAAGAACAAAATGGATTATTAAAAAACACCCATTTAATCCTGTACTGGTAGCGCAACAAATGAGGGCATGGGAGTGGATTTTAAACAGTTGACAGAGGAAACAGGAACATGAATGCTTCCCTAGCTAGAAGCTAGGGGTCACAGGGAGGGATGGTTGGCCAAGGGCTACTCATTTACACATTCCACATGCTCATCCATGTGGATACCACTTCCAATTTAGTCATCAGGTGGGAGGGAAGGCCGTGGAATTGGACGGGTCTGGTCGAACAACACCACAACTATGGGCTCACAATTACGTGACCTCATTAGAATATATGCCGATATCCCAACTGGTTTTAGCAAGCTGGGGGGGGGGGGGGGGGCGGGGGATACATTTTTTTATCCATTTGCCATGGATAAAAAGACAGATCGATCACTACAAATGCTCAGTGCATACTTCAAAGACGAATGAGAAAATAAGTTGAACTCGCCCCCCTCCCCCCAACCCATTATTGGAATCTTCAAACATGTGGCTTACCTTGAATGGTCTAAAAAGAAGGTAAAGTTCCCTTGGTTTGATATCAACTGGTAAGCCACTGACAAATAGTGTCCGTACCTGTATTTAAAACAAACACAATGAGCCAAAATAAGAAATTGCATAGGTCTATAACAGAAACCTTTTAATATTAAGGACAATATAAAAGCACTACTGGAAATTTGGATGCAGCCCTTAATAAAAACGTTCTCCTAAAACAAAAACAAAAAAAAGACACACCATATATGGTACTTTGTATGATGAAAACAGTAAGGGCCATTACATCCCACTCAAGGGGGTGGGGTTGAGCACAATGGGCAGCAAGAGGAACAGCGCTGGACAACAGCGCACACATAGCGTGACACCATTTCCTTCCTACAGACCCTGCGGCCCCAAAACCACGCCGGCGGCTCAGGTGCAGCAAGCTCTGGTCCTGACGACTCGGCCCATCATTGAAAAAACATTTTGGTTGCGTTGTTATCTGTCCAGCGACTTCCTCAAGGCCGCATGACAGGAACAAACCAGCATATTTTCTTTCAAAGCCCACACAAATTAATATGGTACGAGGTAGGAAGCGATCGTAAAAAACCTTACATAAAACCTATTGTGACTCAAGTTAATTTATACCAGATAATTGGTCAGCAGCCATTTCTTCTAAATGCTAGAATTTAATTTGATAGCTTAGGCCTATGACGGTGTTTGTAGCAAAAAAACAAACAAAATGATGCTCATAATTATGAAACTAGTAAGAAACCCCCGTGAGTAGAGAAACAGTTTGACATTTTTACTACGTATAAATACTTGCTCACCCCTTTACAGTAAAATAAATAGTCCATTTTATCAATCGCCTATATTTATATTTAAACTAGCAGTTTAATGTTAAGGGCATTCGTTCAGTGTCATATTTTCGCCCGTGTTTTTAGAAGTTATGGCACACACGACAAACGTTTCCAAATGGAGGGTGCACGCAGCAACAAATCTTCAACTTTTATTTTGTAGTCTCGATCCGTACATTACTTAATTTAATATGAACCCATCGAGAATGCATTCGGACAATAATCGAACTGCACACCTTTTTTCTAACAGATTTTGAACATGAAACCTCAGATGGTTCACAGAAGATGGCTTTGTTATAACATTGAATGGAAGTTTTTAAAACAGTTTGCCTTACCTCCTCCTCAATAGACACGTTGTTATTCGGCTCCACATCAGCTTTGATACTCATGTTCACAGTGGTTGCTTCAGCTGCGCTTGAAGAAAGTGTCAAGTTGTTCCTGGTCGGATATTTTCCCCAAGTGCGCTTGTAGTTGCAGAGCAAATCTTGGTGGCGTTTGAACTTTAGGAAAGACGTGCCGAAGTGAGTTCGTGCAGTTGATGACGAGGTATCCAATGATATATTACGAGAGAGAATCATTCATAAAATGAAAACTTAAACTAAAGTGTGAGAAGTGGAAATGTGCACTTGTGAGGGTGAAAGAGGGGGGAGAAGTGCGCGTCGTGAAGCTCTCTGCAATGCTCACATCAATGCTGTCGGATTGTGGCGGGGAAACAAGTCCACTTTCTCATTGGAGGCTTCTCCTCCGTCCTGTCACCGCTGGCTTTCAATTAGCTCATCAATTATGTCCTTGGTCTGGGTGAGCAGCAATCAAGCGCGAGATCCACCTCAGCTGGTATGAGGGCCGCCCCCCTTTCTCACTTTTGACATCATCGTTTCCTGTGGGACCCAGAGAACCAATAGAAATTACTTTCCCAAGCTATTTTTTTCCTTTTGAACGTCTTACATATAAAGGCCTAAACCTCTGCAGCAAGACATTTTTAAAAAGCATTGAACACGTCTAAAATTAACAGACCTATGAATTACAAATACATCCTGTAACAAAGAAAACATATTGAGCCTATAATACACATAGACTATTGGACCTAACAACAGATGAGTATCACATAATCCAACTAGCTTTCGTTTTCATCAAGTGTACGGTTAAACTGGCTATAAACGGCCACATAAACATTGTGGTGCATATATAGGCTAAAGATCTGTCACGACTCCTGACTGATTTGTTTTTTAATGTTCATCACCCAGCTACTATCTGTAAATCTTCGTAGCTTTCCTTTGAAATTAGATTGGTCTTTATCGTAATCCCTTTAAAAAAATTTGAACATTGATTTCACAATTTTGTAAAATTGATTTCACAATTTTACAAAATTGCAATTAAATAAAATATCATAATAAATGATAATATTTGATTATCAATTATTGATTTATGTACAATTATAAAACAAAGAAAAATAGCATAGGGTTGACATAGGCTAAAAGGAAATAATGAATAGGCATTAACACATATTGACGTTTAAATAAATAAATAACTTTTAAAAGGCCTTACCCCAAATATAATTCCAAGCCTATGTAAACGAAAAACAAAAATATAATAAAAATCATAGAAAAACAACGATGCATTGTAAACGATATTTAGGAGGGATATTCGCGACGATATATCTAAATAAATGAACCTCAGTGGATTTAAGGGCAGGAGACTGTAGGGGGGCAGGGGCAGGGGCAGGTGTCGTGTGATCGGCTTTAGCACTGAAAGGGGCCTCGTGTCTGCTGTTATTTCCTCACAAGTGTAGCTCTCAAAGGCAACACTGCTTCCTGACTTTGTATAGGAACACAATCAGCCCAGCTAGGAGCACCAGCAGCAGTAGACTCCACAATGAATCAGCTCGTTACTAGCTTTTAAGTAAATAGGAGGGCTCTGAACTTGTTTCTTACAGTCCCATTGGAAAACATTTTTTTTCTCTTTTTATTTTTTGGACATCCGACGAGACACTAATACAGTAGCTTACAAAAACATATCATTAACTGTGTATCAGCTAATGAGCCTAGTAGCCTACTAAGGAACATATCACTGTGAGTAGTTTAATTCTATATTAGGCCTAGCCTACTCTCCAGTTTACAATGAGCCAAAACGTCAGTCAGAAAACAACTACGAATTTCTTCAGATATAACCCAATAGAGCACAATCTTTCTACATTGTGCTCCGTTTTAGACCAACCGTACAGAAAGATAGAGAGATGTTTAGTTGAGATGTTGAGGTGGGATTCTAGATCGCTGCTACAGGAAGTCATGAAAAAGCTGATAAGGGCCTGTTTAGATTATGCCATCGCCGCAGCTGATTGGTTCTTCAGCTTTCTGAAGAAACAATCTGATGAACTAAACATTTGATGAACCAACATTTAATGTTTTCTGTCAGTGACGTATGCAGGCCTGGCCTAGATTATAGACTTATAGACTGGTTATTTCGATGGTACTTCATGCCTATAAAATATTGAGCCATGTGCCATGGTGTGATAATTAATTTATGGAGATAATGCAGTGGATATAATTCGGGGGGTCTGGGAGCAATCTGCTCCTCGGAGCTGCTAGCGGTGGCCATTTTTCTCCCCAGCTGTCTTTGAGCCAGTTAAATGTTACTGAAGTCTACGCTTGAATTCTCGTGGGTAACATTTCATTATGCAGAATATTTTTCTAGAAAAGTAAACAACATAAAAAAATACCTCTCAAATCCAAAACAGCAGAAGCTTACTTTTGGGGGACATAGGGGGGGAAATATTCTAAATGATATTGGTTGATATTATGCAGGACTCACCTTAATTCTAAAACCACTTAGAAGATATCCTAAAATAAAATATTTTACACATAATACAGAGTCTATGAGCCTTTTTCGAGGTATAAAGTATATAGTTATCATAGTTACATCAGAGGGGAAAGTGTCCTTGGGATGGTGAAGGTGTGACTCCCACAAAACACCTCTGTTGCCAAGCACCGATACCACCACTGCCCACGGCATCTTCTGCAACATTAGAATTTTTTTTAAAAAAATGTGTTTGGAAATGATAGTCATGAATCATTAATTTGGTTTTGACAACATGGACGGACCTGTATAAAAAGGACCATGCCTGTTTCCCCAATGAGGCTATATTTATTGTCAAAGGGAGCTAAAACTGTCTTTTTGCATTCATGCTTCTTCTAAATGTAAGCACACAGAAACAAAAGTTTTTTCATTAGATATTAAATTGTTTATCGGGAAAACATGTTTCTCTATTGTTTATCAGAGTGGTGGTGAATGTGATGAGATACATGTACATGTTATATGGACCTATACCTGTAAGATATCATGTCAGCTTCATCAATATATATTGTTAGAGTCAGCATGATATATTTACAGTCTATTTATATTACAGGGACAAATGTCAAAGCAACATCTTTTAAACAAATCTTTATTTGGTGGTTATGCCATTTTCTAACTGTTGTGCCAATGTTGCATTTTGAGTCATCATCATTATCAACCACAAGCAAACAAAGTCCTCATTCTAACATTTTGAAAGACAGACTCGATAAGAGCCCTTCCCATCCACCAGTTCCTTATCAATGTGTACTGTAGGCATCAGTACAAAGGGGCATTTTCCTCCAATTTTCCTCTGATTGTCTTTTGCACAATCAAAACAACTTAAGAGCATTAGATCAGATTTTCCCCCTTTTTCGGTATACTGAGAGGCCCCTTCAAAGGGAGAAAGTGTACAGTTCAGAGTCTCTAAATAAACCTCATGTTTTATTTGCGAAAAAGCGGCCCCATTGTCCCATAAGTCGCCTCACACAGCACTCTTCTGCTTCACGCCAGACTGAGCTTGTCCTCCAGCGTTAACGTCACCCGCCGCTAAACCACTTAGCTTGTGTTCTCTGTGTCCTCTGTGGTACGGCCAAACATCTATTTGAAAAGTCCTAGGAAACTTTGAAGCCTTTTTTCACCCACACACTGAGCCATGGAGGCGCAGAATGCCTCTGTGATGTTTCATGAATACTTTGTCCAATAAATTGTCCTCTTCATACAAACATTCAAAGATTCAGGTTTGACAGTAACCAAAAACCTGTCAGTGTGATAGCTAAATGTCTTCCCTGCTTTGATCCAGCAAAGCAACTGATAGTCAAGAAAGGATTAAAAATGATAAAACACAAATTTTGTCTAATAAACCATGAACTATGATTTAGAAATGACCGAAAATTCTGTGCTGCACAATGTCCCACTAGTTACATTGGTGTTGTGGAAATATTATTCTTAACTATAATATACAATTATATACAAACTTGTTTATATAATTAATAGTTAATTGAAAGGGACCTAGGGATACCTCCCTTCCTTTCTCCACTTGAAAGATGTTAAGATAGTTTGCATTTGCATTGCCACTGTAGCCACAAAGTCAGATACTGAGGCCATATCGACTGACTTCTTTGTTGTGTAGATTCCTTTAACTGTCTTGCAGCTCTCCTTGCAGACATGTCCACCTCACCTTTAGTGTATTGCAATTTAACTTGGTCTCTCCCGCCATGGCTGACTTCAGCCATGGCCAATCCTTAACTCTCCACGATGGTCACTCCCCCTCACCTTGGTTTCCTTTCTATTAGCTACCCACAATGTGAAAGTTTCCCTAAAAGAATCATGTACACCCATTGTTTCATTGAATGTATGCTTGGTAACTTTGCTGCCTGTAACTTCAAATAATAATTTTCATGTCTGATGTGTCCTAAAAATAAGTTATTCTTCATCAATTGGTAACATTTGACAATAAAGGTACATAAATGAACTAACTCTCATTAGTTAATGCAGTAATAAGCAATAGTATATAACATTATCATAGGGGTTAAGGTTAGGCTTATGGTTAGGTTAAGGGTAAGTGTTAGGGTTAGTAGTAATGAATGAATAAAAAAATACCAGAGATACGAACACCATTGGTAAATTATTACTAGACCATTAGTTAACTGTTAATTAACTGTTCATTATAAGATAATGCTTATTGCTGTATTAAATAATGTTGATTGTGGTTAATTAATGTATCCTTATTATAAAGTGCTTCTGTTACATTTCAGCAAGGTCCCCGTGAGTTGACTAACCCTAACCCTGACTATCATGATGTTGGTTTGTGGACAACCACAATATTTGACATTTATTGATGTATTGTTACCACTGAGTAATTTAAAGGAAGATTCAAAGGAACTGTGAGAAATGATGAGCAGTCTATGTCCCATTTATTTCCTGTTATATATTTCCATTCATTTGATTATTAATCTTGCCTTTGGATATTGTGAGGGTGGTGTGTGCATGTGCATATCTGTGTGTGTGCTTGACTGATTGCGTGTGTGTGTGTGTGTGTGTGTGTGTGTGTGTGTGTGTGTGTGTGTGTGTGTGTGTGTGTGTTTGTGCGGGCAGAGATGTGTGTGTGTGTGTGTGTGTGGGAGGGGGAATCTCTTACAGACACATTTTTGGCTTTGACCATGGAGAAAGTACAGAAGATAGATCTCTACTTGGCCTAAACAGACACCATGTTAACTGAAATTCCACTGAAACCATTGCACTAACTCTTAGATACGATGGAAGGAGGATAGATAGAAACACATACTATGGAGGGAGAATAAATAGAAATACTAAATATCTCCCCACTGTCATGGCTAAAAATAGTACTTCTGTCATGGAATCACAATAACAGATTCATGGCCACCCAAAGGGATTCTCCAAGACACCGGAGAGAAGAAAAACAAACATCTTTAGGCAATGACACTCTTTCCCAAAAATAAACAATTATTATTTAATTATTTAAGATTAAGCATTATTTAAGATTAAAGACGCTGTCCAGGAGCATCTGCAAGGGATTTTACGCCAATGGAGAGATTTTTCAAAATGTGTTATATATATTGTTATATAAATATTTTCATAGTATCTTTTATCTTTTATGGTCCTTCTGTGTATTACCTTTGTTTTGTATTTGTCAAGGGATCACTCTTCTGAATTCTTATTAACAAGAAAAAAAGTTACAGTGGACTAGGATAAAATATACCCTTTCACAACATGGACCCTCTGCGTCCTTCGGTTTCCTGTTTGTATGGGGAACGTGGAGGCAGGGGGGTTATGCTATTAAAACCAAAGGCCATCAGATTCCCAGCCTCAGTTAAAGAAGCTAGTTGGATCCCACATGATGTTGTCTGTTTCTCAGGGGGACGTTTGAGGGAAGGGGGGGAAAAAAAGAAGGAAATCCAGAAAGGACAACATCAACAGAATGTTGAGAGAAAATGGAGGGAGCGATGAACGGAGAGGTCGTCCCTGATTCTGAGATCAAGATCATCGCAGGGAAACGGATGTTTCATTAGCGACTTTAAACTGCTGATCTGTATAGGAAATTGGTTCACTTGATTCATTTCCCCAGCAGACAACACAAGCTAACTTTGGGAATATTAATGTTAGAAAGCTGCAGTGTTCTTGTTATTGAACACAGTTGATTTTTGGCACTATTTCATTGTTTTTGCATGTAGCCCTTTACCATGTAATATCAGAGTCATCATTATGGAGGCAGTGGGTGGTCATGCTACCGACACAGGAATTTGAAAGACAGGAAGGCTTCTGGATAACAATCAAACCAAATGCCCTCAGCCTGTTCACTGGCACCAGAGACCAACAGATCAGCTCCCTGGGTAATTACACAGAGATTGGAAAACAGTTTGAGTATATTTTGCCAAACTGTATACAACATTTTATATCTCCCGAAGAAATCTCTTGATACGCAAGCCTCTCTCTGTTCCCCCCCGTAGCACATAGCTGGTCAACTCGGTGTCCTCTGGTCAAATTACAAGTAAATGAAACTCACACAGTATCAGTCTGAGTCAGGCAGTCCTCCAATATTTACGTTATTTAAGTCCCTAAGGGTCATGCTTTATTGATGAAATAATACAACTACTAAAACTGCTATTATTCTTGTTAATAATATTAATAATACAAATAGGTATTATTATTATTATTACGATTTTAATTTGTTATAATTGTTCTTTCTTATAATTGGCCTTTTTCCAGGTTCCAATGCTCTACAGATTCATACACAACAATTGTTTATAAAATGCAAGGCATTTTTTGGACATCTTAATGTCCAAAATAATACATTCTTTGGACATCTTAATGTCCAAAATAATACATTCTTTTGTGCAGCCCATGTCCTAAAATGTACTTTCTCTCTGAGCTTATAAAACAAATGCATTAAAACAATAGTATAGCATTTTTAACATTACACATATGTACAACATTTCCTACAAAAAGAGCTCCACTTCGTCACGTGTGCGAAGAGTTTGGAAGGCAATGGGTTCTGTGTTTGGTGAATGATATAGTGGATATAGGCACTTCTCCTCACAGAGCATCAATCAGAGGAACTCCAATCCAAACACATTTTAAGCACACATTCTCCTGTTCCCTATCTGTTCCATAGAGTGGAGTCCTGGCTCTCCTCTAATGGACAATAACAAGACGGTTAATAGCAGCGCTACATAGTTCTGTCCCACTTAGAGACACTAAATCAATCTGTTCCACATAAACACTCGGCTCACTCGCTCCCTCTCGCTTGTCCTGCAGCCAGACTTGGATGTGTGACCATGTCTTCTATTTGTTGACGGTAGAGCAAGAGGAAAAAGTATCACTGTATCCTCCATATACACTTTACAGCTGTTATTGTTAACCAACGTACATGCAATTATCTTTCCTGGTCAAATCTTAATTGCTGTTGGTATTTAGAGTTAGCCAGACCAAGCACAGCACATCAACATAAATGGAGACCCAATTTACTGATATCTAAAGTCAGTGTGCTGGCAGGACACAATAATAGATGCAATACAGGAAATTATGTGGTTTACTTAAAACACGTATCCGGAAGTGAGTCAGGCTATATATTGTCTCGTCTCAAAGACAAAATCAAGATTTGAAAGATTGTCAAAAATACACAAACGGCCGTTAGAGTCAAACAATCAGTAACATACAGTTGTGTTTTGCCACATGAGATATGGCAAATAAGCACAGTAGCATATCCGTTTTTTAAAAAAAATGATCAAAAGAAAATAGATTCCAAAGATTCCACTGGCAATACACATGTCAGGTTAAGCACTTTGGGTTATCTTAACAAATATGTTGTATCACATTTCATCATCTGGTTTAAATTCCCATGATAGTGTTATTGTCAACACGTATTTTGGAGGCGATACAAGACCGATATCTCCACCTGGCACCTCTCTCCCACGCTTGATCTCTATGTGATTCTATTTGAACAACGTGGTGTTGTAACCATATCTCACTGTTAACCAGCGACTCAGCCAGACTCAGAGAACATGACATTGTATTGCAAGCAGACGTTCATCTTACAAATCATGCCTGATCGAATAGTCAATGTATGAGCAATGTTGACAATGATAGCAAAAAGGATAAAACTACAATGATACACATGTGCCCATGAAGATTGAAATATATTCTTCATGCAACACTTGCCCCACACCTTCCAAGAAGCTTTCATCACTGTCTGTTTTGGCTTTTGTCATATTTATTTATTCATCTACTACCATTTTAACTTTGTTTTTATTGCTTACATGTTTGAAATAAAGACAATCAATCAATCAATCAATCAATCAACGCTTTGTTGACAAAGGATTGTTCAATACAACAATGAAATACATTTAACATATATTGCAGCCTAGGAGAAACTGTAGGTTCTCAGGTTCTTGCATGCACTTATCAGGAGCGTGAGTGCAGATGCAGTGGGCAGAACTAATGTCATCAAATATTAAAGTTGGTTAGATGACTTGGTTGAACAGCACAGGATTCCCCTGGGACTCTCTATAGGCTAAGAGGTCGGCGTAAGCTTAGCGTTCATTTAACGTACATTTTGAAAAATAACTCAGCAACACAAATAGAGGACGATGTAATTAAATATTGTTAACTAACATAATTAAAACAATGCAAGGTCGTAGTATTGATGGATGGATGGTCCAGGCTATATAGAGATCAAATATTGCATGCAATTCTCAAATTTCCTTTGTGTCACTGATTTAGACACATCCTGACCTTCTCAGACCTTCACATGTCAACACACATGATGTTTGAAGTCATAATCTACAACATGAATATGCGATAGATACCATAATAGGTTTGTGATCTGTGGATATAAATTCAAATTCAAGTTACAAATCTATAATAGAGAACACTGCCAATTGGTTTATGATTTAAAATAATACTCTGCAAAGATGTTTTAATTGAATATACTTTCAGGCAACAAATAAATAACATAGTTTAATTTGATAGGCTTTTCTTTTCTATATAATTGTGAATACATAATTTTTCCTTCTAACTAAAACAGTAGTGTACTCAACTAGAAAATCAAGAACCAGTGCTTCAGAAATATATATATTTTTGGAGCGGTACAGGTTGTGTGTGTGTGTGTGTGTGTGTGTGTGTGTGTGTGTGTGTGTGTGTGTGTGTGTGTGTGTAACGACCAAGGCTAGGGGTAATGAGGACGTGACACAAAAGTTTTTGCCCCCTTTCCCAACTCCCAGAGATGACCAGGGAAACCAGATTTTCTGTTGCAGTCCAAAACATAAGTTGTTTATTTGACAGGTAGTTTTGCTTCAGGGTGAGGAAAGCCAAAATAACAAACAAAATCTCCTACAAACAAACTAACTTCCCTTCCCAAAAAATCCAAAAGAGAATACAGTTTGTCTTGTATGTGTGTTTGTGGGGGGGAAGGGGACGTTTGGGAGGTAAAAGTGAGGTGCACCCACCGTAGGCGGCCAATGGCGCACTGTGATCGTCAGCCTCCATCACCTCCACTTACAAGTCTTTCAGTTGAGGCGTACTTAATGCCATTCATAATGCATGGCCCTGCCCCTCAAAGCTCCCACCAGACCAACACGGGCCTGTCATGACTAGTTCGCCATGACAACTCAGCCCAACTCTACTTTTGCCCCTAAGAGGATGCCTGCAGCTGCATAATTTAGATGCCACCCACTGTTTCTCGGCTCTCGTCTCTTATTTAAAAAATGTAAAAGATTCTGGGAGCAGATTTTATTCAAAATGGGGCAGTGGACGACGCGGTGGTTGAGACAATGGACATGGGCGTGGTGCAGAAGTAATTTTCTCCAGAACTTTTGGCGAAGTTGTGCATGGTCTACATGCATAGCATACATGGCTTTATGCTGGGCAACCCAGAAAAGTGACACGAAGCAGATACTCAGATACATACAATCATTTCTGTGTCTTTCCGTCTTACATGATCCTCCTGTCCATTTGGTCAACTCCTAAATGTTAGGTTACATTGCTAATTGGTTAAAGTTGCTCCCAAGCCTTTGTGAAGTAAACACACAATTTTACATGTGTCTGGTGTTGGGGGTTGGGCCACGTGGTGGAGATGTTGGGTAACACTATAAAATATTGAACAAACAGTGTTTACTAATGAAAAGGCCTTTTGAATTTGCAGGGAGCCAGCCTGGTCAGAGCCTGATGTCCAGCTCAAGGGAAGAAAGGGTCAGGAGAAATATTATTTCATATGTGTGAAAAAAAAATACTCAGACTTTTCTCTGAAATTCTCTAGACTCCCTGATGCAAGAGAGAGCAAACAGCGGAATATGCTTAAGTAGAAGTCCTTTTCGGGCCTTGGGTGTGGAAGGGACTACACACAATCTCTTACTACAAAGAGACCCCTAGCTGCACAGCTGACTCCACTTACTCTCCACCAGACGAGCTGAACGGCTTCTACACCCGCTTTGAGCTGAGCCCCACCAACCTCCTAAAGAGAACCTCCTCCACAGAGGACACAGCCAGCGATCTGGTCATCGCAGAGGAGGATGTGCCTGTGGTGTTTAAACACATCAACATCCGCAAAGAGGCTGGGTCGTATGGGATACCAGGCCGGGTGCTCAAAGCATGTGCGGACCAACTGGCTAGTGTATTCACAAACATTTCCAACCTCTCCCTCCCCACGGGCATAGTGCCCACCTGCTACATGTCATCAGTCATCAACCCAGTACCAAAGAAGAGCAAGGTAACATGCCCAAATGACTTGCGACCCGTTAGTCTCACCCCGAAAGTGAGCAAATGCTTCGAGAAGCTCATCAAGGTGCTGATCTGCAGAATGCTGCCACCCACCCTGGACCCTCACCAATTTGACTACCGACACAACAGATCGACAGACGACGCCATTGCCACAACACTCCACTCAGCCCTCACCCACCTCGACAAGAGGAACTCCTATGTGAGGATGCTGTTTGTGGGTTATAGTTCTGCATTTAACACCATAGTCCCCTCCAGACTCGACAGCAAACTCAGGGACCTAAGCATTGATCCCTGCCTATGCATGGTGTCCTAAGCCCCCTCCTCTACTCCCTGTACACCCAGGACACTGCGGCTACACACGGCTCCAACACAGTGATCAAGTTCACAGATGAGACGACAGTGATCGGCCTGATCACTGATGGAGACGAGACGGCCTACAGGAGCGAGGTTGATCGCCTGGCTCAGTACTGCCAGGACAACAACCTTGCTCTCAACGCCGACAAAAGCACGGAGCTTGTGGTGGACTACAGGAGGAAGAGACAGACTCAAGACCCCATCAACATCAATGGGTCTGCTGTGGAGAGAGTAGACAGCAGTGCCTGGGGGTCCACAACACCAAAGACCTCACCTGGGAGGACCACATCAACCAGGTGGGGAAAAATGCACAACGACACCTATTTCACCTTAGGCGGCTGAAAAAGTTTGGTTTGGGGCCCAAGATCCTGAGGGCCTTCTTCAGAGGCACAACGGAGAGCATCTTAACAGGATGCATCACAGCCTGGTATGGGAACTGCACTGCTCAATGCCACAAAGCGCTGCAAAGGGTAGTGCGGACAGCTGAGAGGATCAGCGGATGTGAGCTTCCCTCCGTCCAGGAAACATACAAGTGTGTCGGTGTGTCAAGAAGACCCTTAGAATCATCAAGGACCCCAGCCACCCCAGCCACAAACTCTTTGAGCTACTGCCATCAGGGAGACGGTACCGAAGTCTCGGGGGCCAAACCCAAGGGATGAGGAAAGGTTTTTCTCCCCAAGCAGTCAGGCTCCTGGAGGAATCCACTACCATCAAACCAACCCAACAAGAGTCCATTTACATACATATTTACTGCATTATTTACTGTAATTTCACAACATTTTTGCACTGTATTTTGCACTACAATCAACCGTGGCTGGTACCACTTCATCAATTTACATTTCTGTTTACATTTCTGTAACTTACTTTTACTTATTTTATTTATTTTTAACTATCTATTTACTTTATATTGTATTGTTGCTGCTATGTGTGTGTTGAGGGACCAAGCATAAGAATTCTACTCTTGTGTACTTGTAATAAAATGTAATAACAGCAATTCTGATTCCGATTCTGGTTCTGGGTGACAATGTATTTGCCCATATCTTCATCCGAGAAATGGGAAAAATGTGATGCATGTGAAAGTTTTATTAAAAAAACGGATTAGGAAGTTGAGTACTGTTTAAAGGGGACATATTATACCACCAGGTGTGAGTGTGATTAGCCCTTACAAGCCGTTTCGAAAATCTGCCCCTTCTGACATCACTAGTGGGCGTGTCCACCTAGATGTGTGCTGGATAGATGAGCAATGTTTACTTCAGTCCACTGGGTAGGCTGGTAGACTGATCTATCCAGCACACATCTAGGTGGACACGCCCACTAGTGATGTCAAAAGGGATTTCGAAACGGCTTGTAAGGGCTAATCACACTCACACCTGGTGGTATAATATGTCCCCTTTAAGGATTCCCGCCACATTCATGATCTTCCTGTCATCAGATGCTTAACACAGCGTTCTGAAGTCATTTCAACCATGAAATCATGAAACATGAAAAAGCTGGTAAAGAAAACGCAAACCTCCAAGCAACCCAGAAAGTAAACAGAGAAACAATCTTCTGGCATGACAAAAACACAAAAGCATCACATTTATTTAAATCCACATTTAAAATCACATAAAACCCATGGATTCATCTTAAGCATCCTATTTAGTAAAAGTAATGCTAGCAAATACATGACATTATATTATAGAAGCAACACCCATATTTGCATATTCCTCATATCAATGAATATCATTGTAATGTATTAATGAATTCATATAATGATAAGACATAAGCAACAAAAAAGATTTGTAAAACATGTTATTTATTTATTTTAAATGACACAATATTAGGGTTGTGACAATGTCTGTTTGTGTGTGTGTGTGTGTGTGTGTGTGTGTGTGTGTGTGTGTGTGTGTGTGTGTGTGTGTGTGTGTGTATATAATAAAGTCAATCTTTATTGTGTTTGCACCATGTATGCTTTGGACCTTTGGATGTGGAAAATGCATAACACTGAGCTGCGTTTATTAATAGGAGTGTGGAATGGTGTGACATGGGCTGCAAAACAAATATGAGTTACTATGACCCCTCGAAACCCTCTCTCTCCCTCTTCTTCTCTCGCTCTCTATTGCTCACTCTCTTTCCTCTCTTCCAAAAACCCCTTTATTGCCTCTCCACACAATTAAAAGCAAATCTCCAACACCTTATTTGGTACGCCTGTGACAAGCAGCCATTGATCCGAAGCGAGACAGACCAGTACCTCTGGAGAGACAGGAGGATAAAAACAACGGAAGAAAGGAATGATAGGAGCAGCGGTCCTTACATAAATAGCCATTAGCAATATTGACCACCCCCCCCCCCCCCCCCCCCCCCCCCCCCAAACCTACTGAGGGGAAGACGTGACCAAGTTTGAAGTTAGACCTACTTTCTGCTACGGTACAGTTACTGAGCCTTACAAACCTCCTGGGCCGAAGACACAGTGATAAAAAGGCATGCTTCTGTAATGTCCTGGTTTATACAGCGTAACCGTGTCATTTGGTGCAATTGCCACAACAAGAAGAATATGTTTCCATCATAAGTCATATTAGCAGGACAGTTAATTATTGGTTACTTCTACATGAATTTTGTTTGCTCTCTCTTTTGCATCAGGGAGTCTAAAGAATGTACCATGGCTCCATTTATGGTGCAGTTGAAAGCAAACCGAGCCTCTCATTTTGAGAATCCAGCCGAGTAACGCTGTGATCAACAGCATGCTACTGTGAATAACCCTTTCTGACTCGGAGTAATGACGAAAAGATTGTTGTATGTAGTATGAAATATTACTTGAACTTAAGAATATTGAATTAATATATAAATATTTCACAGAGAGTTCACAGCAACAGACAGGAAGCTGAAACCCCCTGTGCTATTTATCCGTGGTTCATTAGCCACCTGGATCCATAAAGGTCCATAGAAAACTAGTCAGGCACTTGTGTGAAATGAACAATTTCTCACCCCCGACTGGCCATTCTACGCTCTATCTGTTTCTGGTGCCTCCAACTGCCCAGGACCAGTGCCAACATCAACGCATTTGAGATGGAAACACTCCCTCGTCGTGTTTAACTTTATATGCTAACTGGTGGTTTTCCCCTATGGAAGTGGGTGATGGTGGTGTTCGGGTTGTTGGGGGATGGTGGAGTGGCGGCTGCCTTGCCGAGAATGGACGCTCCCCCAGGTTCATGTCACTGTTCCTCCATTTTCCCTTCCTTCCTCCCTCCCTTCCTCCTCCTCCTCCTCCTCCTCCTCCTCCTCCTCCTCCTCTTCCTCCCTGCTTTCATTGCATAGCAGTCAGACAGGCACACCGCCTCTTGTTTTGATAAGTTAACGCTGAGACGTCAGATCCTGGTTCTGATGTATACCACCTGCCTTGGCCCCCAATTGACCTCGTCCTCCAGCTCCCACTGCAGAGACATTCCTGTGCTTTACTGGGGCCGTGTTTACACTGCAACAGATTACATTCTCTCTCTCTCTCTCTCTCTCTCTCTCTCTCTCTCTCTCTCTCTCTCTCTCTCTCTCTCTCTCTCTCTCTCTCTCTCTCTCTCTCTCTCTCTCCCTCTGAACAATCACACTGGACATCAGTGGGCCTCTCAGTCTATGGTTCAGATTTTTTAAATGTCCTGACTTGGGATGTCTGTATAGTGTTTGCAAAGAATTGGGACAACAAAATTCAGAAAAATAAAAAACCTTATCAGAAATTGTTTTTGTTGAGATGTTGAGATGCATTATTAGCTTAATTCATGTGTTCATTTTTAAGTTAATTAATTCAACAGCCCCATATGAATTGGAAGCCTTACAAGGTATTGTCCACAAGCAGCTAGTCTTAGGCCTGCTCTTACATTTCATTTAGGGGGTATCTAGAGATGGTTCAGTCTGGTAGATGCCAAGATCCTCCCCCCGCCCACACACACACACGCTCACTCACTCAAATCAACCTACGCATAGACACACAGACACCAACACATACACACTTTAACATACACACACACAAAAACACGAGCAAGAGAGCTCATGTGAACACCATGACCTCACTGCTTTCAGCCTTTTAATGAATAAGTGCTGTTGATATATACTACATATATATATCCACATATGATCCTAAATACAATATTGACCCATAGTGAATAAGGAATTATAACCAATAAAATGTATTTAAAGATTATATTTAGCTGGGAAACTTTTCTCAGATGGGCCAATACAGATGTTGTTTGACTCTGTATATCCTGTCTGCGTCAATGTCCAATGGGCATTTGAGCTATGCGTCTAGAAGTAGTGGACTTACACAGCATACTGAGGATCCACCATATTGTTAGAACAATGTAGTGGATCTGTTTGAGGCTTCATCCCCGACCAGGTTTGGAAGGTTCAGGGGGAGCGAGTTCATAGTCGCAAAGCAAAAGTAGCCAATACTTCAAAAAGGCGGATAAACATCAAATATTACCTCAAAAGGAAAAGCCATTCTTAAAAAAAAAAACGTGCATATTGAACACGACCATTTACCCTCAGGCCAAGAGCATTATGAGAGGCAAGCCGGCAGCAGCTGGCTTAAATATAGAGACATGACCACCAAGATAGTCGCAACACGGCAACCAGCACCCATCCCTCTGTGATGAGGCACATGCTCAGTCCTTGTCCGGAACACCACCTGCTATTTGCTCTTAAAACAAGTCGGGATTTTAATTATTTAATACATTGACCTCTGTATTTACCTCATCTCAACAGTGACAATGTACACCATTTTGAAAAAACATTTGTTTAATTAAATTTTTTGTTTTTCATTGTAAAAATAATAAATAGCATGCCATGGTAATAACCCATTATTATTCCAATAGCACCATATAGGATATTTTCTGCTTTTAATGTTTGCCAATGGTGATGGTTAACAAATAGCCTACTGTAAAATACATATAGATATAGGCCTATATATATATATATATATATATATATATATATATATATATATATATATATATATATATATATATATATATATACACATATATATATATATATGAATATTAAGACCAATTCCAGAATAAAGATTATTATTTTTCATTACCAACGGACAACGCACACTGATGTTTTGTGAGGTGTCTTTGTATTATTGTGATGATGGGTGGGTGGGTGTTAGTTTCTGTCTATGGCAACTTGACGATTTTTACAGTTTTTCGCAATTTGGTTCAATAGCACCACCAAGTGACGGAACGGCCACATGTAAATAGTAGATTGTAGAATTGTAAACATTTGCAGTAATTTTATGACATCGATCTAAATAAGTCTGTTAGGTGACATAGAATACAATCTTGTTTATAATTGTTTTAATTTAGGATAGAAAGGCTGTCTGTAACCCCGAAAACAGTTGTTACGCTACGATGGATGACTGCAGAGAGATATAATTGTATTGTTTTTTGCATTTACTTTAAAAGGGGACATATTATGAAAACAACACTTTTCCTGGGATTTGGGTGTTGTTTTGAGTCTCTAGTGCACACATACAAACTTTGAAAAAGTCCGTACATTTTTTGAGATTTTCTTTTTTTATGCATTTCTGAAAGTACCCCGCCTACAGTTACCAAACAAGCAAGTCAGTTTCGGCACCCCCTCCTACGTAAGAAGGCCCCCTTCCTACGTAGGAGGGGATCGAAAAATATGTATGGGTTTCAATGGAGAGAATTATCTTCTGGTCCCAGTCTTTATATGCCCCGGATTACACATATGTTGTTTGTGGATTTAAATGATAATTTTTCATGTCAAGAGTTTGACCGTTTATTGTGCAATTGTTCAGTTAAAGGCGGTAGAGAAAACACAATGAGAAAGGCTACATGTCTCGTATCTGACGTCACGCTCCCTGCGACTGGCGTGGACAAGACCGACAATCTCCCCATCGGCATAACTGAAACTCTCCATATACCCCGACTTATAGTGTTTTTCACCTCTTTCGATGCTTTTATCCTCCCCTTGGAAAAAACATTATCAAACTTCTTCACGAAAATGTTTAGTTTTCTTTGCATGAAAAATTATCATTTAAATCCACAAACAACATATGTGTAATCCGGGGCATATAAAGACTCAGACCAGAAAATAATTACTTTCTCTCCATTGAAACCCATTCATATTTTTCGATCTCATAGGTCCCATGGGCTCTACCGGAAGAGGCGTGACTTCACCACTCAATTACCGCGAGTTTTGAAAGCCAGGTGACTCGTCGCATCGTTTTTCATCCCAGAGTGCATTCGGACGCATGGCAAACGAAGCCGCATGCCTCATCAAAAACAAGCCTATTGGTGTGTTCATGGATCCTCGGACGCTAGCCGTCCGAGTTGCTTTTGACGTCATTTCTGGTCTCGGAGCATTTATAGCGTTCCTGTTCGTCTTTGTGATTGTGTCATGAAATTGGCTAGTAGAAGTGGTGCCGAGATGATGCCTCATGAAACGTCAAAGACTCGCAGCCAGATGAACCACCAAAGTGGTTCGTGCTCGAAGCTTCGAATGAGTACGCTAGGGACATCTAGTGGTGAATGAAATGATGACAACCCAACCCAAAATGATTTTAGTTTCGTGTGCCGATACAACATAAAAGCTTTTGAGAATTGAAGTTATTTCAGTGATACATGTGTGTGAGTGTGCAATGATTTTATTCAGAAACAGGATTTGCTCCAAAACCTTTGGGCTTAGCCGGTTTCTCTTTTTTGAGACAACCTCTCCTGCCTTTGAAAAAACCCACTCGCAGGGGACAGAGGATGCAGGGGTACACATTCTCCTACTTTCCTATACACAGAAAAGAACAAAAAATGATAGTTGGACAGTGCTTAAACAGTCACAACAGGATACTGATATAGTAAAGAGAAGTGATGTTCCAAACAAAGAATATGCAGCACAAGCCATAATACCTTAGCAGTGGTACTAGACCGAAAGAGTGTTACAATTCTTCTGGCACTTGTACGCAGATGCTCAAGCCCAGGGGTGTCATCCAAAGATTTCTTTACCATCAGGTTGATGACATGAGCTATGCAGACAGCTTGTTTTAAATGCAGCTCCCTGCCACATGCAAGCCTGTTCGAAGCTGCATCAGCAACAAGACAAGTCACCTTGTGCTGATGCCCCACTCCTCCATAATGGCACCCTTAGCTTCAGCCAAGTTATGGGCTGTATGGCTCTGTGAGAAATGCTGAACCCCAAGCAGTGTGGTATTCAGCACACCATCTGCAATAAAGTGGCAGGTGACTGCAAGGTAGGCCTCCATATTCATGGATGTCCACATATCAGATGTAAGACTGACTGCAGTAGCCTGCTGAACAAGGGCCTTTGCCTCCCTTTTGCCTTGGTGGTAGCGTTCCTTCACCATGGCCTTTAGAGCCTGAGAAAACAAGAACACTTTTTAGCATGACTTTTAAAGAGATATATAATGTAGGTTAATGAATGATAACATAATAATATATACCGGTCTGGTGAGCAGAACATATGAAGGGTCAAGTAATTTCACCAGCCCCCTGAATCCCTGGTCGTTGACCACAGTAAAAGGCCGGCAATCCTTCACCACCATGTCCACCAAGGCCTCGTCCAGGACCTTTTTCCTGGAAGCTGGGCAAAAGAGGCACAACAAGTGAACAAGCAGTAACCTAATGGTATAGCCCTCTTATAATGCATCATCCATAAAAAAAAAAAGCGAAAACCAAATCGCACCTGCAAGTCCCAGCGGGTGCTGTGGGTGTTTGCTCTCTCTCATGAAGGGCACGGTAATGCCTCAACATGGAAGATGTATTGTTATTATAACCAGGAAGCTTGTTGCAGATTAAGAATTTCACCTAAACAAACAAAAACAACCAATACAAAAGACAACATTAAAAACATTATGCTACTACTTGCCAAACCATGCTTTAAAATGAAAAGCAGTATGAATAGGCAAACCTTATTAGGAGAAATTAGATCAAAATGCTCCCAAACAGGGGAAAACCTTCTCTTTTTTAGCAAACTCCATGATGACTAATGAACTTGATATGTTGCTTGATACTACCGGAAATGCAATGATCAAGCTGTCTCCAACTACTGACAATATCCCTCAAGTTTGTATTCGTATACGGGACATCTTTATAGTCGAAATGTCCCGCAAATACTGAACCCACATTTCGAAGCAGTAGCCCGAGGCGAAGCCTCGAACGTCACACGCTACGTAATTTCGCCAACGTGAATCCTACTCGAAACGGAGCTTCGCTGGGGGGAGGAGCCGACATACTCGACACACGCCCCGATGCCTCGACGCAAACCGTAACATCACTAGCTAGTAGTTGTTTATTGTTAGCTACATAAGCCTCTTTAGCATACCTGCCCCAAAACATACACAACTTTACATTGTATTGCACGCACAGCAACACCATATAACAACTCCCGCGAGTTTCCCGCTAAGTCATGTGACATGTCACATAGGGAAGTGTTCACCTGCATTTCTCACATTTCGATCCCAGAATGCATCCAACACAACCTGAACGCAACGCATGCTTGATCGATGTTGGAGACTCTGATACAGAGCAGCGCCATCTACCGTTTGGAGGTCGTCAAAGGATGCGAGAAATGTGCCTTTGTAAAAATTAATATTAAATATACATTGCTGATGCATAGTGTTACTTGAAAAGAATAGGTCAGATATCTGAAAAGGCCTACTTTTGTTTTATATTAAATAGTATGATTACTTCGTTTCTAAGAAGTCCTTTGTTTTGGAAGTCCTTAGGGGGCTTTTATTTTGCCTATTAAATTCGCGTATATATAACGTGATGCACTTCCTGTCGACCTCTTCTGCTTCTACAACCGCGTGTCATAAAGCTGTGGAGATGAGGTACGTAGGCGGTTTCAAACCACATTAAGTGTTGTCTTTATACTTTGTTATAACTTTATTAAAATTGCAATAGATGTTGCAAAATACCCTCTGAGTAAATGAGACTGACTCCCCCCCCCCCACCTCGAGTAAACTATCCAGGGATGTAGTATATGAAGCAACCATGGTGGCCCATGCAGGCGTAAGTCAAGTCTTGAAGCTGAGGAGAAAAAATAAAATATTCACCATATGATTTATCCAACCACCTTTCCTGTTGAGTCGATGAAGAGAAAACATGCACCACGCTGAGAGCTTGATGTATAACTCCTTACTTTCTGAGACGACAACATATTGCTTACTGATCAAGTTATATTACAAGTCCTAACGTTAGTCCAAATTCCCTCGTTGGATCGAATGTTTAGCGTGTTCACAATTTGGGAATAAAATGTCGATGGGACTTTCCAATAAAGTGTATAGGCTAATCCTGCTTTGCAAATTGTTTTACAGCAACCAATGAGTTGGAGACGTTCTGTGTGAAGCTTGTATCGTTGATCAAGCAGGCCCATCTGGTAACGTAGCTTTGCTCTAATGATTATTTACTGGACTAATCGCTGTGGTTAAGAAGTGGTATGGTCTGTGATGAAAAAACATGCACCACGCTGAACTAGTGATGTATAACCCATTGATTTCTGAGGCCTTCAAATGGCAACGACCATTATATTCACTCGTAAACATTGAGCTTTTGTAGAAATTGTCAAAATACCCTTGTTGACGACAGAGGCGAAATGTTAATTTGACATTAAGGTCACTTTCCATCCAGTGTTTTTACTAATCTCTTCATCAATTGTTTCACCACAGCCAAAGATGCAGACATTTTGTGTGAAGCTGGTATCGTGGATCCAGCAGGTCCACAGGTAACGTTCAGCTTGTTATATAATAACTATCCCTCTTAAGAAGTTGTATGGTCTGTGATGAAAAAACATGCACCACGCTGAACTAGTGATGTATAACCCATTGATTTCTGAGGCCTTGAAATGGCAACGACCATTATATTCACATGTAAACATTGAGCTTTTGTAGAAATTGTCAAAATACCCTTGTTGACGACAGAGGCGAAATGTTAATTTGACATTAAGGTCATTTTCCATCCAGTGTTTTTACTAATCTCTTCATCAATTGTTTCACCACAGCCAAAGATGCAGACATTTTGTGTGAAGTTCATATCGTCGATCCAGCTGGTCCACAGGTAACTTCCAGCTGATTATATATAGTATATTATCACTCTTGGTATGGTCTGGTCTGTGATGAAAAAACATGCACCACGCTGAACGAGTGATGGATAACCCTACAACCTCTGAGACCAACCATGATTTAATCAGCTGCTGATCAAATTAGAATAATTTCATATATTTGCAAGGTCAAAACTGGCAGTAATTTATACTAGTACAAATGTGTATTTTGAATGCCGAATTTCTTTTATATACAAAAATTAAAGTATTTTATTCACCACAGGAGACAATCCAGTGATGACCATTAAGTGCTAGATGGACAAGATGCCTGATCTCTTACTAATGCCATTAAGAATTCTTGTAAACCTGCATTTGTTTAAAACACAATGACTAGTCTGTGATGAATAAACATGGACCCCGCTGAACATCTGTATAAACATACATATTCTGAGTCCAACTGGATTTGGTAGTCAAAATGCTCACTCGTATATATTCACTCGTAAACATTGAGCTTTTGTAGAAATTGTCAAAATACCCTTGTTGACGACAGAGGCGAAATGTTAATTTGACATTAAGGTCACTTTCCATCCAGTGTTTTTACTAATCTCTTCATCAATTGTTTCACCACAGCCAAAGATGCAGACATTTTGTGTGAGGCTGGTATCGTGGATCCAGCAGGTCCACAGGTAACGTCCAGCTGATTATATAATAACTATCCCTCTTAAGAAGTGGTATGGTCTGTGATGAAAAAACATGCACCACGCTGAACTAGTGATGTATAACCCATTGATTTCTGAGGCCTTCAAATGGCAACAACCATTATATTCACTCGTAAACATTGAGCTTTTGTAGAATTTGTCAAAATACCCTTGTTGACGACTGAGGCGAAATGTTAATTTGACATTAAGGTCATTTTCCATCCAGTGTTTTTACTAATCTCTTCATCAATTGTTTCACACCAGCCAAAGATGCAGACATTTTGTGTGAAGCTGGTATCGTGGATCCAGCAGGTCCACAGGTAACGTCCAGCTGATTATATAATAACTATCCCTCTTCAGAAGTGGTATGGTCTGTGATGAAAAAACATGCACCACGCTGAACTAGTGATGTATAACCCATTGATTTCTGAGGCCTTCAAATGGCAACGACCATTATATTCACATGTAAACATTGAGCTTTTGTAGAAATTGTCGAAATACCCTTGTTGACGACAGAGGCGAAATGTTAATTTGACATTAAGGTCACTTTCCATCCAGTGTTTTTACTAATCTCTTCATCAATTGTTTCACCACAGCCAAAGATGCAGACATTTTGTGTGAAGCTGGTATCGTGGATCCAGCAGGTCCACAGGTAACGTCCAGCTGATTATATAATAACTATCCCTCTTAAGAAGTTGTATGGTCTGTGATGAAAAAACATGCACCACGCTGAACGAGTGATGGATAACCCTACAACCGCTGAGACCAACCATGATTTAATCAGCTGCTGATCAAATTAGAATAATTTGCAAGGTCAAAACTGGCAGTAATTTATACTAGTAAAAATGTGTATTTTGAATGCCGAATTTCTTTTGTATACAAAAATTAAAGTATTTTATTCACCACAGGAGATAATCCAGTGATGACCATAAAGTGCTAGATGGACAAGATGCCTGATCTCTTACTAATGCCATTAAGAATTCTTGTAAACCTGCATTTGTTTAAAACACAATGACTAGTCTGTGATGAATAAACATGGACCCCACTGAACATCTGTATAACCATACATATTCTGAGTCCAACTGGATATGGTAGTCAAAATGCTCTAACTTATTTGAATGTACCACATTTGTATCCTCCCAAGAGGGTTGCATGGTATTCTAAAGCAAGCTTTTACCCATCCCCTTTCAAGGTTCGGACCTGGCAATTGTAGAACATCTTGCTGGTTCTACAGACACGGAAGGCACAAAGCACTGCAGACAGAAGGTATAATATGTTCATTCAGTATAATTATGTTGGTCCACATCTATGACTTATTATGTATTAATGTTTATTCCCTCCATTTATTTCACAGAACCTACCAGTTCCTGAGGCAAGTTTTATCCTGCCGGCAAAGGGTTGTCATGGAGCTGATTGTCAAATACAGAATATTTGTATTTTGTACTGCAGTAACTGCATTTTAGGTCTGGCTGTTTTCTGAACTTGACATTGGAAAATGTGAACAATAAAATGTTTAAAACGGGAATTGTTTGGATGTTATGGTAATATTATTTAACTTGTTAATTTACAATTCGGAGGTCATCCATACAGTAAAGCTATTCCATCATGGTCGTATGCATATATACTATACAAATATATTTAACTCCAATATTGATAATGCATCAATTCAATACGCATGTGTTACTGGACAGTAGATTGTAATTGTAAAACGTATCGTAACGCCTCGTTACGATAGCCTCAAAGAGGCGACAGTTCAACACAAGTTGGCCGCAGGACACGTGAGGAACTCCATACAAACGGAAGGTATGTGGGTAGAAACTAACTCCTGCCGGCTGGTGCTATCTTTCGCTAAAAACAATACCTTGCCAAACGATACTGTATTTTAGGTCGTTAGCACGAAATTGCAAGTGGGAATTGCGATGAGTAGTATTTTGACGTGAAACAAATCTGATAGAAGGTAAGGGTTTATGCTAAAGCTGGTTCATACTAAAAAGCTAATGTTGACTATTGGGAGCTAGCTTAGTGCAATGCTAATTTAGCTCCGGTAATTGCCAACAAGCGAAAATAAGGCATTTAAAGTGAAATCCAGTGTTTCTTAGTGCGCCCTTTGTTTATTTGAATCCCTGTGGATTTTAACTATCGACGAATCGGGTGCCAGTAACGTTACATCTGTCCGGAACATCGAGTCCTCTAACCTGTCGCATTGTTTTGGCGTTTTGGCTAGTTGTTTGACATTCAGCTTATTTTCATTTCAGTATTCATGGCGCTTTATTATGATGACACGCAATGCAATACTTACATGTACAACGCCAAACCGCTTTGATCAATATTTAATTCCCCGATTGGTTTGACCTTTGTAGCTCTGCTAGCTTTGGCATGGCAAACATGCAATTGAAACCACAGCACACAAACATTGTAAAGACATGACAATTTGAAAAAGAAAGGTCTTAAATTTGTCTTAAGGCACTGACCAAATGTATTTCTAATATTAAAGGTTAACTCTGATGTGGGTCTTTCAGAGGGGGAAGGATGCAGCAGAAGAGAAACATCCCAATCATAGAATGGGAGGATCTGGACAAAAGAAAATTCTACTCCTTTGGGGTGTTCATGACTATGTCCATCCGGGCCACTGTCTACCCTGCCACACTCATCCGTACCCGGCTGCAGGTCCAGAAGGGCAAATCCCTTTACAGTGGCACCTTCGACGCCTTCTTTAAGATTCTCAGAAGAGAAGGCGTGCGGGGTCTGTATCGTGGCTTCATGGTCAACTCCTTCACACTGATCTCAGGCCAGGCCTACATCACCACCTACGAACTGGTGAGGAAGTACGTCTCTAACTATTCCAATGACAACACGTTGAAGTCATTGGTCGCTGGCGGTTCTGCCTCCCTCGTGGCGCAGAGCATCACTGTGCCAATAGACGTGGTCTCCCAGCAGCTGATGATGCAGGGCCAGGTGGGGCACCCCACCCGCTTCCAGCTTGAGGCCAAGGTTCGGGATGGCATGTCCAAGAGGATGTTTGGCCAAACCAGGGACATCATTGAACAGATTTTTGCTGCTGATGGATTCCGGGGCTTCTACAGGGGATATGTGGCTTCTCTGCTCACTTACATCCCAAATAGCGCTGTCTGGTGGCCTTTTTACCATTTTTATGCTGGTAAGCATTATAGTTGTTAATAATATATAATAATACCATAGAAATGTTAATCCAATACACTTTCATAACACACAAAAAATAAATACATGTCTTTGTTTAACAGAACAGCTTTCCAAGTGGGCCCCCATCGACTGCCCTCACCTACTACTGCAGGCCATGGCTGGGCCACTAGCTGCTGCCACTGCCTCTACTGTCACCAACCCCATGGATGTGGTCAGAGCCAGAGTGCAGGTAGGGGCGTCTGTGACTTTCGAGGGGTTGATGGTCAACAGACCCATTTCACAATGGGCGTCATCATACGACAGACAAAGGTGTCTCTCATAAGTCTGCTCCTTTTATCTACCAGGGCACTGGTAGAAGGGTGAAATAGTGAAGATAATGGGCCTTTCACACATGAACCCATGCATCATCTTTGGAGAGTCGTGTCCAGAAATGATCCAGAGTTGCCCTTTCACACATGCAACCCACAGCTGGCGATAAGCTGCATCAGACATGTTTACACATATCAAAAATACTCTGGATATCTGAGGGGTGGCTCCTGGGTAGAGTAGAAGGTAGGCTATAAGGCAACAGTATGCAACGGAGGTCGCTGTGTATGTTTTTAACACATCAAAGATCGTGTATGAGGCTGCCTACTCCGTAATGCTGACTCTTTTCGCGGTGATATCAACACTGCATTTATTTGGACGTATGCGCAATATCAACAGAAGTGTGGAAAGTAGAACACGATACAGGCAAGAAGAGAAAAGTACGCAGCAGCTACACTTGCATGATGGAAACTTTATCAACATGTCAGCAATGCGCCCACTCGCTCGTTGTGAAATCTCCAGCTTTCTTATACTCCGAACTTTACCCTAGGGGCCTACCCGGATAAACTCCGGAGGGGCTGATCCGAATATTCGGCTTGCAGTGCATGTGGTTATGGGCTATAACTCTACTTCCAGTGCCCTGGTACATAAAAAGAGCAGACCCTTATAAGTGTTATAAGAGACACCTGTTTTTTTCCCACGATGAGACCTATTTGGAAATCAGGCATAGCTAGCTATATATATTTATTATACAGGCATCCAGAGCTCAGTATTTTGGCCTTACATCACTATGCAAATACATAAAATGCAGTACTGTTTCTGCTCATAAAGTGGCATTGTGTGTGTTGTACGTCTGCTAGGTGGAAGGCAGGTCATCCATCATCGAGACCTTCAAACAGCTGATGGCAGAGGAGGGCGCTTGGGGGATGTCCAAAGGGCTCTCGGCTCGAATAATTTCCTCAGCTCCCACTGCTATTGTGATGGTGGTCGGCTACGAGACGCTAAAGAAAGTGAGCCTGCGCCCCGAGCTGGTGGACTCGAGACACTGGTAGAACACACGCAGGACCCCCCATGGTTGTAGGCTGCGCACGATCCCAGTCCCACCACCCTGATTAAAACACTCTGCATCTGATCAACATCAATTGAAATTAGGAACACTGTATGATGTCAGCATGGGGACCAACATGATTCTTCTGTCTTTGGAAACGGAGGAGATGGATGGTCATTTAATTTTGTAGTAGGTAGATAAGAAGACGTTTTTTTTTTTCTAGGTGTGTGCAATATGGAACCTTGTGGACCCATTTTTCCTCAAACTTTGCCTGTAAAATTTGCTAACTTCTCAGTTGTTCTTAAAATTTTTTAAATGATAATCCAGGTTCAGACCCTCTCTTAGCCTGTTATTGTTTTACAACATCTGTATAAGTGCTAAGCTAACAAACATATTGGACACTGAATGATATTCAATGCTTGGCCACCAATTCTTTAATAATTGTTATGAACAGAAGGGAAGCAACCAAACATTAATTTATTTATTTAAAAAGTATAGCATTAGGAGATGTAGAATACATTGTTTGGTTGTTTTCTGCCTCATAGCATGCTAGCTCAGGGACAATTTCAAAATTGTGCAGCGAAAAAGGCCTACTTGTGGAAGATGTGTATTTGATTACCTGACTAAAAGTGATTATATTAAAGTGTTTTTTTTTGTTGGTGTACTGGTCCAATGGAAACTATGCTCTTTTCCTTTACTGAGGCAGTAAATCATTGTGCAATCATACCATGTTTTAATTATAGTTCAGCATAAAATTTGATTGTACAGTTGATAATGGCTACGTGTTAAGTAATTGTAAAGGAGGGGATTAAGTTAACCATAATTATTTTAGTTTTTGTCTCTATTCATGATTAACTATGAAATATATATGATTGGATCAAATTATAATTAGGCCTCTGAAGAGAAGACATGGCTGTAAGCAACGTGTTGCATTCAGCTGAAAGCATCCTCATCCTCACATTTAAATGGGAAAGATGTCTATTCATCATGATTGACTTACAAATACATTTCAGTGTGTCTTTTCATTCACATGTGTCATGAGCCTCGGCTGTTGTCAAATGTAGCAAAATATGCAAATTAGCTAATGCAATCAAATAGAAAGTGACAGGCTGTTCAAATGACAATATTGAAAATGAAATCATATTTTTTAGCTCCTTAATATCAATTCCTCATTCAATGGACATTTTCTTATGTAATTTTATTTGCATTAATGTGACTTGTGCCGAACAGCTTTTTGTTGTTGACAATAAAATATCTCAAATGGTAACTTGAGCAAGGTGTTTCTCATTTTAGTGTTGCCAATTTGAATTGAAATGTATCATCTATCATTACTTTCTGAATGTATAACTTGAACCTATATTTGCAATGAATTAAACTCAAATTACTACTCTCAACTGAAAGTTCTCGATTGAAACCCTTTCCAGTTTTTGAACTGATGTTTAACATTCACCATCTTCCCAATATATTTCAAACGGTATATACAACATTACATACATACAATGTATACCTATACCGATATATATACAAAACCGCATAGGTCCGTTTTTATTTGAATCAACCCTGGGACCTGGTTTCAGAAAAGTGCGTTTTCGGGCAGCGGATCCTCCAGATCCGCCCGGACGGTCGGCCCGAACGCCCAAGACTTATGCGGTTTCACCAAAAAACCTGCTCCGTGTGGACGGGGCCTTAGTTTGTGTGGAGTTACCGTTGGTTAATATTCCTACCTACCGTTCTGAATTGATTACAGTTGGTTGACAGTTGGATTAGACACTGCCTCCGCCTCGTATGTGTGAACATTATATTGGTGTCAGAAGTGGGATGTACTGTGCTACACTGCTACAAGTAGAGGTTTTCCCTCTGCCGGGAGCTGCAGGCAGTGGATGTGGCGGAGTGGAGACAGCAGCAGGCGCAAGACACCGACCTACAGCCTGTACTGCTTTGGTTGGAGGCACAGCTGCTATCGCCGTGGGAAGAGGTGACCGTGTTTTCAACGACAACCATGGGGCTGTGGTCTAAATTTGGGGCCCTACGTCTGCATGAGGGTGTGCTGCAGCAGGCATGGATGGAGCCAGCCATGGGTGAGGAGCGGTGGCAGGTAGTGGTCCCAAGGGCCTGCGGGAGGCCTTCAGGCCATGCATGGCCTCCGCCAGAGCTTCTAGTGGGGCCAGTTCAGGAGGGACGATGAGGACTTTTGCTGCCGCTGTGACGCCTGTACAGCACGGATAGGTCCCCCTGGTTGTTCACGTGCTCCACTCCAACAGTTTCCAGTGGGAGCACCAATGGAAAGAGTGGCGGTGGATGTAGTGGGTCCGTTGCCTCGCTCAGACAGTGGTAACCACTACGTCCTCTCCGCAATGGACTATTTCACAAAATGGCCACAGGCATACACAATCACAGACCAGGAGGCAGAGACCATACTAGATGCCCTGGTGGGGGGAATGTTCAGCCGCTTGGGAGGGCCAGAGAGCATACATAGTGATGAGGGACTTTGAGTCCCGGTGTTTGCCACCATCTATGAGCGGCTGGGCATACACTAGACACGCACCACCCCCTTGCGGCCCTAGAGTGACGGCTTGATGGAGAGATTCCACCGCACCTTGGGCCAGCAGCTGGCCATCCTTACCTCTCAGCACCAGCAAGACTGGCGTGTCGCTCCGGGACGCCCGTGGTGACGCCCGTGGTGTGCCTGGCGCGTCGCTCCGCGATGCCCATGGTGCGCCTGGTGTGTTGCTCCGCAATACGCCAGCCATCACCCACTTGGCTGATGCACGGCAACCAATTGGCGCCAGAACACTCACCACAAACCAGCTTGAGGTAGGGAGTGAGGGAATTAATGAATGAGCCAACTATACAGGGGGATGATCAGGGGCCCAGAATTTAATGAGCATGGTTGGGCAGTTATAGCCAGGATACCAGGGAATCCCCTACTCTTTGCGATAATTGCCCTTGGATCTTTTATGACCTCAGTGAGTCAGGACTTTGGTTTTACTTCTCCTATGAAGGACACCTTCCACAGCACAGTCCCCGTCACTGCCTTCGGGCATCGGGATTGATGTTTTGGCCCGAGGGAAGAGTGCCACCTACTGGCCACCAACCGACACCACTTTCAGAAACAAAACAGTGTTCCCAGTTGGTCTCCCATCGAGGTACTAACCAAGCCCACACCTGCTTAGCTTCAGAGATTCAGCTAAGGCAGGGTCTCCATTGGTCTGGCTGCTGTAAAAACTGTTTAAAAAATGTTTTTATGATATACAAATGAAATGAATGATATGAACGAAGGAACATACCATGTCGACGACAATGCTATACACTAAATCAAACAATACACACACTCAGAATATATGACACAGCTTGTATTAACAATATAAAACACGACAAAGGTTATAAGATGCAAGAAAAGCGCTAAATTATTTGGATGTAACCATTGCGAAGTTTGCAATGGTTTATGGGATGAGTAGCTCCTTTACTCGTTCACAAAAAAATGAATGTAAACAGTCTTGTACCTTTGGCTTTTCTCCCATTTTCCAATATTTTTCTTTTGCGCCATATCAAATGTTTTATGGATGCGACTACATTGACGAACGATTGGCTTGGTTTTAGGCTTAAAACGATTATATAAGATTATAAATAACATCTAAATAAAAATAATCGTCACATAACGTGATATATTTATATTCAATATATGTAACGATTTTATATATATATATATATATATATGATTATGTTTTTATATATAATATTAATAAACTAATACATTTTTACATATTTTACCAAATTATCCCCCATTTTATGTCAACCTTCTTTACCTGATGCCTCATCCTCATAGACTACCAATGTTCTTGTCAGAGTATTGACTTCTGGTTTAGTCTGTTTAATTGGTCCTTTAATCCCAACATCTCGCATAGGAAACACATTGGGCCAGCTACATTTCAATCTATGAAATTAAAAGTTTAATGCCAAACACCATACTACACTCATTTAACATCACAGAAGTCAAAGACATGGTAAATAGTGGCAACACATACAAAGGGGGTAGAAAAAGCGGTCATATGTACAATTGAGCTTCCTGGTAGTTCATGTAGAATTGACATTTAATATGGTAAATATATTTCTTAAACTTTTCCCCACCCCAAATTTATTTTTACCAAACTTTATAACATGTCATCAGTTGGGATGTGTTAAGTTATCATTTCGAGAACTTTTAAAGCTGATCTCAATTATTTCCATCGCAAAGTTCACAGGAATTGAGGGCATGAAATGTGTAGTGTGATGGTTTTTAGGGGTGGGAATCTCTTGGCACCTCACGATTCGATTCGATTCGGATTATGAGGTCAACTCGATTATGAGGTCATTCGATTCTAAAGCGATTATCGATGCAACGATTTTTTTTATGTACATTTCCATGCGTGATTTTCAAAAATATATATATACATCTGAGTTTGCTACTCAGTTTGCTAATCACTTCCTACTTTTGTGATGATCATTTAATACATCAACAGATGAATTAACTTATCTAATATTTTATTAGAGAGAAAGCATTTGTCACAAATATGACTTTCTATGAACAATGCAATAATCAATGCAGATTGCATTACACCACAATATTGAAGTATGTAAAAAAATAGGTTTCAGTTTTATTTTCTTTCTAATCTTTCTTTTCTATGTCATTAAAGAAAAAGCTGCTCTTGAATTAGAAGGAGTTGTTGTGTCTGGCTGTGAGTTTGTGTGCATGCTATGCGTAGGCTGAATCACAATCGTGTCAAGACAAATCAGATTGGCCAATACACACTGAAGATAAATTAAATAATTTTAAAATAAGTAGAATTATCCCTCTCTGGCGAACAGAATGTTGTAGCTGGCGAAAAAAAAAAAAGTAAATCAGATTTTTTTAAAAATTCAGATTAATTTATCTGCATCGAGACGGAATCGTTCTAGAGAG
The DNA here is from genome assembly GCF_949987615.1 of Pollachius pollachius. Classification (NCBI taxonomy): domain Eukaryota; kingdom Metazoa; phylum Chordata; class Actinopteri; order Gadiformes; family Gadidae; genus Pollachius; species Pollachius pollachius. The sequence goes on along the minus strand of NC_136938.1, from coordinate 14,986,217 downwards.
AATCGCGATGCATCGAAGAATAGATTATTTTTCCCACCCCTAATGGTTTTCTGCATAAACCGATTTTTTCAAACATTTGGTCTATTCCAGCAAGTTCCAAACTAGTGTCATCATCCCTGGGACTTGAGACTGGACTCTTGCATTTCAGCAAATCATTTTGCACCATCAGTTCCACATGGTTTACATGCCGATGGCTAGTTCATGAATTATGGTTAAGTTTATAAGGAGCTGGTCTCTAGCACCTGGTTGTAGATCACTGGCCTAATCTTACATTGTGTTATCTACAATAACCAAAAGCTATATACACATTTATTAAAAATGGACAGCCAAGGATACAGCAATAAAAAATATTTGATACCCCCTGTTCCGAGTGGAAAATGACATTCATGTTTGAATCTGTCAAAACACATACAAAATAGTAGACTCCTTCGACATTGTTTGTTTAGTCTGATTATTGCTTGCTTCGTTTCTTGCTTAGGATGAATGGAGTACAATGATTCATTCACATATAGGCCTACTGCACCAGTCCTCCTGTTGTACTTCCCTGACAATGCTTCAGATATTAAAAACCAAAACTAAAAATATGTAAATGTATGTGGTGTGGGAGCAGTTATGATTCCAACAGAAGCCAAAAACAAAAAGAATAGACTGGCAGTACTGGTCAAATGTTGGTAACATTTAAAATACAGACACACTTTCAAAAAGCATATATTGTTGCCTGGCTACATTCACAGTTTGTGAAATCTCTAAACAAACTTGTGAATCACTGGAGGGAGAAAGAATATGTGGTCATCTAACAGTGCGGCCAAAAAGTGTAGAATGTCAACATCAAGAAATAAAAAAATATATCCTTCTAAACAAAGGTCAAGAGAAAAGGCGCCCTCGATAGAACACAAAGGACAATCATGAACATCCTTTGGTCGAAGTTAAAATGACGTCCATACGATGCTAACCAACACGTAGCTTAAAATTGGTACCATGGTTGTTGAAGTATGCTATGCATCAATAACTCATAAATCAGACCTTATGTACAAACTATTTTTAAGTGTTTGGTCAGTCAACACTTGCGGTTCTTGACTAGCTATGTGCCCAGTAGTAAAACCTTCACAGGTTGTGATAGCTGGACCAGGTAAAATAAGTTTCATATCCTAATACAAAAACAGGTTAACAGCTGTACAAGACTCGAAAGGTGTAGGTGAAATGTTTTAAAGTGGTGGTTCTTAAAAACAATATGTGTTCGGCCTTAGGGTTGAGTTTATTTCCAATACTCCAGCCGGTTCATCCATCCATCCACCAAGAGCATCATTCATCTGTTTAGCCATGTTACAATAACAAACTCTTATTGGACTACTAAGTACCTCAGGATTGGTCGGGGCTCTCTATATATTGAACATCTTTATAACAAACCAAAAAACATTTCACAAGTAGGCACCAAAGCAAGTGTCTTTCAAAATCCAAATACCATGGAGAAAAGAGCTAAACCGACTAAACATAAAGTCAGAGTCCAGGCAAAGGACCCTTGAAGACTCGGATACGCAGTGGCAGTTTATCGTATCCAAGCTGGTGTCGTGGGCTACATTTGGACATACTTGACGCGGTACTTGTTAACGGCGACGTAATGGAGCACCTCTGGAGTGCATGTGGTGTTGCAGGGCAGCAGACCCTCACTTCGCTCGCCCATAAGCCAACTGCAGTTCTCCGCCGCCATCTCCCCGTTCACATGGTCCCTGGCCCAGCAGTCCAGCCAGGCCTGGAAGCGCCTGTGCAGGCGAGTGTTGACACGCTCTTGGGACTGAAGTAGAGAGCAAAACAGAAGGTCAGTCGGGGGACGCAGCGAGACAGTAATGCAATATTGTATCACAATGTAGATTAGACTAAGATAGACTTATCTCGGATCCAAAAGTTTGACAATGCTATAGCTGAACTTCTGGGGCTGCATAGTGCCGGATACCAGAAGGTTTGGGGGGCGGAGTTATGCATTGTTTCCTGTTTTGTTGTGAGGAGATGTGGCGTATGGTGGCATAAGTATGTGAGACTCAAGTTGTTTCAGGGTGTTTTGGTGAACTACTAAATAGCAGGGAGGAATAATTATGTGAATTGATACAAATCCACCAGTGGCAGCATTGTACTTTGAAAGCTGGTGGGCAGCATGTCTTGGACTACAAGGGCAGAAGGAAAGGATGCAAAGCCAATTAGTCAAATCAGGCCTACTCTTGATTTGTAAAACTAAATAAAAAAATCTGGGCCTATCATTGGGCCTATTTTTGCCCTCAATGACTGAAGCTATTGGTTGTATTTTGGCTATGTTTATTTTCAGCTACAATTGTTCTAAGAAAAATGTAATGTCTAACCAAACGTGATGCCATTTAAAATGCAACATGCTCTGAATCATTCAATAACATCCTTTCCACAATATCAAACAGAACAGTCAGAGTAACAAACAATTAAAAGAAACAAGAACATTATTTGTCAATTATTTACATGGGCAGTAAGCGTAACATTATTTGAGGCAAATGTGGATTTGAATGGAGGTTTCAGAATGTTGGTCATGGTGTTAAGCCAATTTACATTGAGGGACTTCATTTATAGATCATGTCACTCCTCCTCCCGGGCGCCGCAGCCCGGCCACGGTTAGCCCTGCCCGCCCGCGGGCTCCACAATCCAGCCGCGGGCTGAGGAAACGCCAATATAAGCGAACAGAGCCGCATTGTACCGCAACGAACAGTAGCGCAGCGCTCGGTGGAAACTAGGCATTCTACTGAGCGGGTTCGTTGGTTCTCGTAGCCTGGACTAGAGGGGATAACCCCTCCCTCCGGGCTGCTCCACAGCCTGGGCTCCTGCTTATTGGTTCATAGCGCAGCCAGGGCACCAGCCTATTCGTGAATAGACGTAGGCGGGATCCAGATCCCTTAGCTAGTCACATCTGCTCAGAGGAGGACTTTCCTCCTCTCTCCCATTGAACCCCATGTTATTCACCGGCCGCAAACACTTTAGGGGAAATGAATGGGAGTCAATGGAGGCTGAGGGAAGAACGTCCTCCCTGAAGTAATTGTCAATAGGCGATGCTAATGTCCCTTTACCGAGGGAAGCGAACATTACATATACAAAGGCATTAAAGTAGTCATATTTAAGGGCATTAATTCATTACAGTATTCTGGGCAATCTAGATTTTTTTATTCTCAACAATCTTAAGGAGGATCTTCCTCCCTCTCATCACTGGAGAAGCCTCCACTATATATTTTTCTTTCTTCCAAAGATAAACCTAAGGCGTGAGTGCAAGATGGAGGTTTCAGAAGACGATTTTAACAAATACATGGCCTACTACTAGGTTGATTTGTGTGACAAGAATAACAATTTAAAAAAACATCACAGTTTAAGCAACATACTGTATCTCTATGATAGAGATACAGTATCTCATGTATCTCTAAGGAGAAATCACCCCATATGCATGGTGACTAAATTATGATTCTGGATGTGGATAACTGAGTTCAACTAGATTAGCAGCCATGATGCATCCAGCGCCAGCCAATAGGAAGGTGATAATGAAACACAGATACCGAGGATGAAACACATGCTGAAGAGTTAATTTGAGAAAAGGCTCAAAATGCTATGACCCTGTGTGTCAAGTCTAAAGGTCAAACTAACACAATGGAGGAAATAAGGTTACAGAATAAGGCAATTTTCATAATAGACCCATATTATTTTAGACCATATCTGTGATGCTGCGTCATTTTAAGATCAAGCTATGCTACACATACACAATAATCATTGATGGGGACATTGACAGTGGGAGGAGGCAGAGACAGCTGATAATATGGCCTAGGCCTAGCTGTATCCGAATACTTCTTTAACCTTGGGGTACCGAAAGGAGGTTTTGCCTCAACCATGCCTCAGTCCAAATTGGACTCCCGAACAAAAACTTTGCTCAGACCCACCTGATGGGCCCGCGTGAGCGCTGTATGCCTGTACATGTAGTCTTCGGACTTGCAGACATACACCATCTTGTAAGAGTTGAGCTTGAACATGCACTCCATCTTGGGGTCCTGGGATCCATCAGAGGGCCCCTTGGTGATCCTCTCCTTCTGCAAAAGCTCCCATCCACGCTGGCACTTGCGTATTCTCCTCAGGTTCCTGGGGGCCACAACAGAGAAAAGGGCCATGGGTATACCAGGAGAGAGAGCCAAAGAGAAAAAAAACAAAACAAAACAAAAGGAAAACCAACACTGCCCACTATCCCCATAAGCATATTTTGAATTTCGGCAGGTTTACAGGGAAAGTTCACACAAATTTCTAGAAATGTGTCAGCCTAAAGCGTTGGGGTTCACTCACAGTACACACATAATGTTCAACTTTGATTTGACAGGTATAACATAAATACACATGTTGTAAATTTGAGAGGACTGTCCCTTTAAACAAGTGTTTTCTTGATACCCATGCATAGCACTCACCGAATAAAAGAATTAGATAGGGAGTCAAGTCATTCGTGGGAATTGTGGATCTATAAGAGCAGCAGAGGCAGCAGGAGTAGTCATTCTTTACAGTGCACGTCCGTTCCACATCCACATAGTGATTTGCATGTTAAGTTCTACAGATGCTTGAAAAATATTTTGTTTTTCAAAAAAGCTAAAGGGGGAAAAATATCCAGATTTTGGTGCAGGCATTTCCAAAATAAAAGCATTATGCATCCTGCTTGAATGAAAGTTTTAAATTTGTACTTACCCCAGAGGGCACAGGTGAGCGAAGACTGAAACCATGAAGCATATTTTTTTTGCATTCAGGGCTCCACTTAAAAGACATGACAGTGAGGCCAATGTCATAAATATACGACACACAACAGGTTGTATCTGAAAATAAATATATTTTGTATGCCACTAATGCAAGAGATACACTAAAAAGATTCTGATGTGCGCACACTTTCACCAACAATGATTAGAGCGTTGTGATCATGCGATGAAAACCAAGCGTGGCGGAAACTGCTAGAACTTATAAATTATCATTCTACCAAACAGTTGAAAATATTGTTGTGGAGCAGAGTGTCTTTGGACTTGTTGCGCTGCTGACCTCTCATAGATTTGAAAATGGGAAGGAAAGGACCACAATATGGACCAATGACCAAACAACCACCACATTAATGCAATGGGTTAAGGAGGGCCACATTTTTTTTTGGGTCTTAAAATAATTGATTGGAATGTTTATGTAATGGACAGCCATCTCAAAAAATGTTTCACAAGCACTACCAACCACAGATAGATGGGTGACTGATGGGCCCAGCCACCCCATGCAATGCTCTGAGCTGTGAGAAAAGAAATACACCAAAATATAAACATACACTTCAGACCACCATTTTATTTACAAGCCCCACTTTGACTGTACATGTGTTGCTGATAATGTGCTTGACCAGGGGTTCTCCTGCGAGTACTCATCTTGTGAACCTGGGAAAAAGCTTCACCCACAACACAAAAAAAAAACAACCAAAAAAAGAGCTACAAAAAGGGAGTGCACTGAATCCACTGCAAATGATTACACACATAATACTGAATATATGAAACACTCCAAAAAATGGACATTTAAACATCTACTTTTGTCTGAACAGTGATTATATATGTATATCTATATATGTAGGTCTCACACACAGGACCTGTTCTCATGAATACAAATCACATACAGCAGGCATGATAAAGGTAGAACGTGAATGACTTGTTTGCATTTCCTTTACTTGGGGTCCAGGTTATTATCAGGTCGTCAACCAAGGCCAAGATTCTGATCTCACTGGTCTGAGTCACCGTACAAAAGAAACAACCAGTGTGATATAAAATGACCAGAGCCCGAACCCATTTGTTTTGCTTTCAGCTCACGCTTTCCAAACATGTAAAGTTACTTAAGGTATACAATGGAAAAAGTTTTAAATACAACACATTCTGAAGAATCAAAAACCCATTAATTAAATAACTGTCCTTTCAGCTGGAGATCCAATTGCTTCATTGAGACTACGATTTAAAAAAACGTTGCACTCATAAATAAAAAGATCCTGGTAAAAAGGAGCCGAGACTAAGCATAAATTAATTCCCTGTTTAAAACGTTGGCTGTATAAAGTGCATTCTTCATGTGTGGCAGAGGTCCAAAAGAAAAGGAAAAAAGAAACGAAGAAGACACAGGAAAAAACAAAAGAAGCTCTTCAAGTTCACAGCCAACGAGCCTCTTCCCAGACATGACGGGGCAGCCAGGCACTGCAGCGTCTTCACCTCAACGTCAGCAGAAGAGTTACTCTTGTCAAAACACCAGACCCTCGGCCTACGCGGCAGGCCCGCGTCGAAACTAGCAAGAGAGGATTCTGGGGGGACCCACGAAATTTGCAATTACTAATATAGGCTTGTGCAAATGTAGCCACGGTTTCTGGCTCGGAAAATGAGCCCGTATTTTGGCAGCTGGTTTGGCTCATCAACAGTGGAATGGCTGTCTTGCTGACTAAACGCCTGAAGGTAGATGGTTTAGGGATGTGTAGACAAGAGGGGACACGGCTGGGGCCTCACCTGGGGAGGAACACGGGCTTCTGGGCCAGGTGCTCCCGCAGCTCTGGGGACGCAGAGGCCGAGTTCAGGTACCGGCCCACGTAGTCCGACCACCTCTGTTGGGCAGAAAGGATCAAAAGGCGATCAAAATTTTTTTTAGGATCAAAAGATACAATAATTAAAAGGAAACAGTCAACAGGTTTAAGTGTGCGTGTGTGCTGTTCAAGACGTTCCAATAGTCTCACCTCTGCAGGCTCATCTGAATTATCGTCCTCTGTGTCCAGAAGCTCCAGGGTCAGAGAAACACTTCCCCTGCTCTTCAAAAACATCAGCTGGAAACAACACAAGACACTAAATCAGATGGAAAACACACTGGAAGGCAAACATCATCTTTGGCATGTAACCTGATAAGACTGATCAGGGTTTGGAAACAGTGCAGTCAAGAATTCCAGATTTATTCGGGTCTTGAGAAGTAACATACTGAAATGGCTTTTCAAAGAAAAGCTTTTTGCTTTGGCTAGATTTTTTAGATCGAGCTTGAAAGAGCAGAAAACATTTATTATATCCCTGACTAACTATGATTTTATATGTGCCATGTGTGTTAACGTGATTATGTATCGTTTCTGAATGATCTATACAATTATGAATGCACGTTTGCACTGGATTATTTGTATGTTGTCGTACATGTCTTACAAGCCCATATGGGCTTAGGACACTTAAAGAATATCAAATCTTTCAGATTTCTTTTCATAAAAGCTACAGCATAGCGCAAGCCTGGCATGTCAGGCTAGCATAACGTGGCAACCTGAATAGTTTGGATATTGGTACCTTGAAGCAATTCTCTTCTGGCATGAGCTGCTCCGCCTTTCGCTGGTAGACCCCCTCTGCGGTGGCCCGCGACGCCTGGGTAGACGCGGCGCCCCCGGTGGCCTTGTTGGCACTCTCACTGAGGTACAGGTCCGTCACGCGCACGCACACGCCATCGCTCACAATGTGCTGGAGCTGTGAGGAGACGGACACAACCACGGCCCCCCAATGTTAGGAAACAATGGCAAGGAAGTTGTGTGAATGTTTGTTAAAGACGTGTCCACCAAATCGTTTTTGGTAACACTTTATAATAAGGTGCCATATTAAATAGCAAACAAGTCATTACCTAACCCTTTGTTTATATTTGTTAATTGTTACTGAAATCTATTCTAAATCTATCTATTTGGCTAAGTTAATCATTTTAGGGCCATGTGTTAGGGTTAGGGCCGTGTGTTAGGGTTAGGGCTGTGTGTTAGGGTTAGGGCCGTGTGTTAGGGTTAGGGCCGTGTGTTAGGGTTAGGGCCGTGTGTTAGGGTTAGGGCCGTGTGTTAGGGTTAGGGCCGTGTGTTAGGGTTAGGGCCGTGAGTTAGGGTTAGGGTTAGGGCCGTGAGTTAGGGTTAGGGTCGTGTGTTAGGGTTAGGGTCGTGTGTTAGAGTTAGGGTCGTGTGTTAGGGTTAGGGCCGTGTGTTAGGGTTAGGGCCGTGAGTTAGGGTTAGGGTTAGGGCCGTGAGTTAGGGTTAGGGCCGTGAGTTAGGGTTAGGGCCGTGAGTTAGGGTTAGGGTTAGGGCCGTGAGTTAGGGTTAGGGTCGTGTGTTAGAGTTAGGGTCGTGTGTTAGAGTTAGGGGCGTGTGTTAGGGTTAGGGCCGTGTGTTAGGGTTAGGGCCGTGAGTTAGGGTTAGGGTTAGGGCCGTGTGTTAGGGTTAGGGTCGTGTGTTAGGGTTAGGGTCGTGTGTTAGGGTTAGGGCCGTGTGTTAGGGTTAGGGCCTTGTGTTAGGGTTAGGGCCTTGTGTTAGGGTTAGGGTTGTGTGTTAGGGTTAGGCTTAGGGTTATGCAAACAACTAATATTTAATAAATTATGAAAAAACTATTAACTTGTGCCAAATAGATATTTTAGTAACAATTAACAAATATTAACAAAGGGTTAGGTAATGACTAGTTAGCTATTTATTATGGCACCTTATTATAAAGCGTTACCTCATTAATTTATTTTTCTACCTGTCGTACGATGCTCTGGATCAGCTTGTCCATGGTGAAGGCAGTGTAGGCATGGATGGTAAACATCTCCCGTAGAGTGTCCTCATACTGTCCAGGCTCCATGTTGCCATCCAGAAGGTTTTTCACCATCTCCAAGAACGTAGAGTAGTAGTCCTCCACGTCAACATCCACTGGAAGAAAGAAAGAACCATGTAACAGGATGTCGAAAATAAAGTAACCACATTGATACAAAAGAAACAGAGAGGCTGCGTGGGTTTTGGAAAACGTGAGTTGATTCAAATGTAATCACAAAATGTTAAAAACACAAACAGCTTAGGTGAGCTATAGGCTAAATTAGAAACCTAGAGTAGGCTTTTCTCAAGGTTAGGTCAACCAGGATGTGGTATGAACAAGGGTGTCCGTTTTTACAGTTGAAAGTACTGATCATTGTAGTTGATGTTCGTAACACACCTTTTGAATCAACAATTAAATTGTGAATCATCATCATAAAGATACATAGCATTCAGCATAGCATAACTTGCTGCTTTACATTTTTCTTCTGAAAACATTGGTTGTCCAATGCAGGGCCAAAAGTCTAGTCACCAGACCATATAGCCCCCCCTGTGTGAACTTCCCCAATATATCAAGCAGACTTCAGAATGAGCACAAAACTGCCCCTACCTCCCCCCAATGGGGATGGCTGGCTGGTGGCCAGAGTTTCCACACTTACTGGGCTCCTTCATTCTCAGCTGGACGGCCGGATTCTCGCTCTTCTCTCGCTTAAGGCCCAGGACCTCTCTCTCCCAGTCGCGCTCACCGGCGTCCTCCTCTATTTGCTTCTCCGCCTGGCCATAGATGCGCAACAGCCGCGAGCACAGCATCTGGTGGAGCCGCAGGAAGATGTACCAGTTGTTGTTGCCATACAACAGGTTGTAGGCGTCGTCCAGTCCCCTCAGCTTCTGGACCCCAGTGCTGCTGAAAAGCAACTTGGACTTGCTGACTCCATCCCCCGGCAGGCCATTGTGCTTCTTGACACCCTCACGGTCCGCCGCTTCCTCTTCGTCCTCGTCCTCATCCTCTTCCTCGTCGTCCTCATCTTCCTCTGCATCGGAGAGCTCGCCGCGCTGAGCGAACAGCATGTCGGGGACGAAGTGGTGGATGATCTGCTTGATCTTGTACTTGTCCTCCTTCTGGATGCCCACCTGTCGTTTGACGTGGTGGATGATCAGCGAGGCGGCATCCTCCAGGATCTGGCTGTCGTCGTAAGGCAGGGTGAGGTGCGGGCCACTGGTCTCTTCCGATGCCCGCTCCTGTCGCTGCCCAACACAGGGGAGAGAATAACAAATGAGCTGAGGCAATGGGAGATGTGTCTATTAATAAACCATTAATAATTACATACAAATATATTGTGCATATACTTGCCAATGAAAGGTGATAGTGAGTCATGACAAAAGTGATGCCCAAAACATTATCGAACAGGATTATAAAAGAAACCCATTTGTATCAGGAACCACCTTTGGACAGTAGCTTTGTGTTCTCCAAACATAATAGCTCATTGAGTATTTTATGACTCGTTTTATGATTACGAGAAGCTATTATTTGTTGTCCGTTAGAGCATTGCAAGTCAATTTGTACCAAAATGTTCTTACCTCATCATACAGCATCTCAATTTCACTAAGCAACGTCTTTGAACGAAACACCTTGGTGTCGTTCTGCTTGAAGTTGACGCCCTGGTGGTCAAGAGACTTCAGGTAATATTTCTCGTTCTGCTCCCTCCAGATCTTGTTGAACCCCCTTTGGGCTTCCCTCCATTCATCCTCCTTCATCTTTAACCTGGACAGAGTGACACAGAGATATACAACAACGCTCACAAAGATAATACACAATTACACACTCGTGACAACTATTTAACTGACCTTAACAAATCCTAGTAGGCCACACCATTAGAAACCTTAGTCTACCAGTTATTAAAATAACTACACCGTGAGTCTAGCAGTGCTGAGAAGAACTTCTGCGCAAGTCTATCGGTGATTAAAATAACTACATCGAGAGTCTAGCAGTGCTGAGAAGAACTATAGCACATTGTCTTCAAACCCCTGCCCCACAGTTGCAGGGCGGCCATGGCGCTAACGCCTTTCCTCCAGACCCCCCAGGCTGACCTCTTGAGCACGATGGGGACGCACACGGCGGGGCTCTTCTTGAGCCCGTCGATGATGTCCAGGGCCTTGTCCCCATATATCCTCTGGATGGCCTTACGGTGGATGACCTCGGAGCAGCCGCCCATAGTGTTGTCCAGCCGGAAGCGTAGCTGCTCCTCAGCGGACATGCGTGACATCCGCCGCTGCATCGTCTCCAGTGCCCGTATCGTGGCAAGGTTAGTCTCCAACACCACGTCCATCTGTCAGGGCCAGAGGCAAACCATAACGACGAAGCATGTACAGTCACGTTGTATTTATAACTGGCACCAGTTTATTGGAAGAATCTAATGAAAAGGCACATGCCCTGTATTTAACAGATAATAGATCATTTTTCCAGAGAGCCATTCTTAACTGGTAATAAAAAAGGATGCAGATAAAGCAAATTGTAACACTCTCTGAAACGATGTGGTCACATTATTTGTTAAAATTATATTTATCAGCTGGGCCAATGCTTAGCAACGATTAACTACAGATTGATAAAAGGTATCCATCGAGTATTATTGTATTGATGAGACTCACCTCAAACCGTTCGTCCTCACACCTGTAGATATGTTCCTCATACTGGGTCTTTTTGGAACTCACGAATGTTGAATCCTCAGACCAAGACGGGAAGGACACCCACGTGTCATTCAGAACCTGCAGTGACATATCAGCATGTTAGAAATAACAGGACATTGTTGTTCTAAACGGTTGTGTCTTATACAAAACTGAAACACTTGTTTATCTTGCCCAGCACGTCAAGTGCTATGAAAAATGGTATTATTTAATGGATTTTCTTCTCTTCAATTACCAATCTATTGTACTAAAAAGGTGCTGTAGGTAAGATTTGACAGCTTTTATTTGAGTATAATTTGTTAGTTGCTGGTAGTGAGTGGAATTCGCTGTGAGAATATGTTTCGATATGAGTGGGCCTGCCTGCATATGATTTTAGACTGCCTGTCAATCACCAATGCATGAAATGCAACACTTCTCATTGGCGGAGAAACGTTGGAAGGGGACATTTTTGGGGTCGCGGACTCCTGCTCTCTCGTGTTACAACTCTCTGTCTTCTTTATGTTGTGGTTTGTGTTGTGAAAGCTGACCTCTCTACAAAGCTGGGTCCTGCCTGTGCACTTGGGCTGCTGGTAGCTCTTGGGCAGTGCTCGGTAGCTGGAGCCTAGTCTCTTGCAGGAAGCATAGTCAATCTCCATGGCAATGCCCTCTGTAGCCCGCTCCTTTGGGAAGCTCTCCAGATGGCTGGACTCACGGTAGCCCAGGAAGTTCTTCAACCAAGTAAAAAGCTCTGGGAATTTCCTGTCAGTCAAAATAAGATGAGATGCGACGGTACTTCATTATTCCTAGACGGGTAATTTGGGCGCCAAAATAAATATCATATTCAGACTTGGCTGTGATTGTGAGAGTTATTAAACATTAGATGCTGGCGTGGAATTAAGAAAGTTACTCATACAGATATCCTAACTATTACTACAGAATTATTATAAGCATAAATCAAATCCATTATAGATACAAGTTTTGATACAGAAAGAATCATAAAAATATATAAATTTTACAAATGTTTTTTTAATCACCCTTATTTTTTATTCTACTAAATAATTCATAATACATAGCGATGAGCCTGCATATTGGACCATAAAACTTGAACTACATTGGTTAGTGATGGTGTAATGAACTCACCCGAGGAAGGGAATAACCAACTGCACCAGTTCAGCACGGGATATCACTTCCTGGTTGAAGATGAGGAGGCAGCGCAGGAAATTGTCATAGGCCTCTGGGCTCTGAAGCGCCTTCTTCACCTGTTTGATTTAAAAGATAAAATTGCCTTTTTTCTTATCGACAGTTTTCTCCCCAACATAACCAAAATATATATTAGAAAAACAAAAAACAAAGAATTGTTAGAAAACCAACCTTTTCAAAGAACATTGTTTCTGTACCCGTGCTGTGCTTGTTGACCTCAACCATGGCATGCTCTTTCCCCATCATCTTGGGTTTCTTCTGAAGGGCAGGCAGCAAACACATGATATAAACATGACATGGTTGCCTCAACATATTAATACAATTCAGCTGTTGTTTGTAGTGTCTCCATGGGTAAATATGACAACCAGGAAAGACTTGAACATAACTTGTAAAGCAGACGGCAGAGAACAGCCATTTTTACATGATTTGTCTGAGAAAATGCGGTCAGTGCCTTGACAGCCAAAATCGTAGCAGTGTTCATACCTTGATAGGGGGAGCGGCTCCAACCCCAGAAGGTCTCCTAATGGGCAGGCCGTTCTGGTTGAGTCTCTGTTTGCTGCTCAGCAGAGGTCTCTTTACCGTGCCTCCATGGTCGTTGCGGACCGACTCGGCCCTATCTGCAGTGGTCTTGCTCAAAAGCTGATGAAATAAGGGACGGAGCATAAGGATATTATCCATATAACTGTAGTAAAAAGACAAATACAAAAACAGTGAACTAACTTCAATAAACCAAGATCACAACATTGAGCCAACAGACAACATCTAGGGAGAATTGTTGAGTGGTGACTTACGACTGAGCTGTTGGCGTCCGGTAGGAACTGTCCAAATTCTGACAGCAGGTCTTCCTGGTTTTTGAAGAGCCGTGCCACCTGAGCGTAGACCTCCTGCTCAGTCAGGTTTGGGGTGTAGTTGCCCCCCGCCTCTTTAGCGTTCCGCTGCTCCTTCTGAGAAAGAGAAGGGTGACCGAATGAGGAATTGCTTTCTATTTTCTATTTTTGCACCAAACCATTTTGAATAGTGCAACAGCTAGGCCTGTCACAATAACCAAATTTTTCTGGGCGATTTATTGCCCGAGAAATGATTGCGATAAGCGATAATATTGCAGTTTTTCAACTAATATAATGATAATGGCATAATAATGTAATAAGTACACCCTTTCGAAGATCAATAAACATTTGTTACTTAGGCCTACTCTGCTAAATATATATAATATATATAATGTATAGAACGCCGGCCATTATCGGGAAAATAAGCCCCGACAGGGCGAACGGGACACCGACGTGCAGCGGAGGTGTCTTGCTTCACCCTGAAGGGACTTATTTTTGATAATGACCGGCGACGTTCTATACATTACCCTGCTTATTACACAGCTACTTGCCAAAACGAAAAAATAACTTCACATGGTGTGTCTTTTTACAATTTATTCATCAGCAGCATTCGTAGTGTTGGTCAGCAGAGAAATAGTCCGCCAAAGACGTTGACGTCGCTTAGCAACCGAAGACGCTGGGGTTGACAAGTTACCGGACTACTATCTATGCAAGAGAGCGGAGCGTTCCACGGCATTGAGAAGACCCGTGTAATAAAGGCCTATAATATTTCTGTTTATGGCATAGATTTATTCTCAAATTAGGCCAATAAAGCAATGATTAAAAAAAAGAGTGGGAAAAAAATTATCGCTCATTTTAATTTATCGCGCAATTAATTGATTTATTACTTATCGCGACAGGCCTAGTAACAGCATGAAATAAAAACCCACCTGGTAAGTGTGGAGAATCTCAAGAAAGGCCTTGTAGATGTCCGGCTGTCCCTGGAAGCGGTTCTTGATCTTGTTGACGTAGTTGATGGCGTGGTTGAACTCCACCGGCTGGTTGTTCTGCAGCGCGGGTCCCCCGGTAGGGGTGCTGCTAACCGGGGTGTGGGACTGGACGGAGGGCGAGCGGGGGGAGGCATAGGATGGGATGGAAGGGGTGGCTGGGTTGGGCTGGCTGGTGGGGGTCAGCGCCGGAGACTGGATTGGCTGTGGGTTATAAAAGAGAGCACAGACCCGGGCCAATCAACGCAGCTGTACTCCAGCAACCAAACCTAGGCGTACCTTAATGGCACTTGAGGACATGATGGCACCCTCTAAATCATACATTGGATGTACCCACCCACCCACCCTCACACGAAATAGAAATGAAAGAGAATTAATCAAAACAAGTCAAGTTTCACGCGTAAGGCTGGTTTATATGAAGGAAAGTGGCCCTTACAATATGGAACTATACACAATGAACTATACACTATAAGCAAGTGTAGCCGCTACCTTGCTGGTCTTTGCTGGTGTGGGCTGGGTTGGCGCGGCTGGGCTTGGGGTTGCGTGGGGAGTGAGATGCTGCTGCTGCTGCAGACCCTGGTGGGGCTGAGGTGCTGGTGGAGGCGGCGGCGGCGGCGGCTGCTGGTGGCTGGGTGGTGGGCCGGGCCCACCACTCACTGGGAGGTTGTGGACCGAGATGCCGTGGGGGGTGATGTAATGTATCTGTCCCGGCGTGGTCACGTTGACCCGATCATTGGTCTGCACCTCAATCTTGTAGCCAGGCGGCAGGAAGGTGTTGAAGCCCATAATGAGGTCAGGGTGGCCTTTGAAGAGCTGCGAGACACGGCTGATCACCCCCGGGGTGTCTATGCTGTGGGGGACGGAGCAACAGGACCGGGTGTTATGCACTTGTTTGCGCTTGAATATACAAAACAAGCATACGACTTTTACCAAAGAATACACAAGATATTAATAACTTCCCGCTGATTATATACTTGACACTGAACACTTACCTCTGGGATTTAAACTCTTTCATGATGTCAAGGAAGTCATTATAAACTTGAGGCTGGTTCCCAAACTGCAGTTTCACTTGGTCCAGGTAGGACAATGCATCTTCAACCTAGAAAGTATTTCACTTGATGAGAAAACCCTATCCAACAATCTAACAGGTTCAGGCTGAATGCAAAAAGAACACATGCTCAACCCACACCAATCCTGAAATGTAAATTAAATGTAAATGAATATGCTAAATAAAGCATGATAAAATGTTCAACAACGATACACATCACATCCAGGTACGTCATGTTGTATTATTCGAAAACCACCTTCAGTCTCTGGAATTGCTGCTGCCCTTGAGCTGAGGGGGGCTGAGGGTGGCTTTGGACCACTGCGGGCCCCTGGGACGGCACGGAGGAGTTGAGGGAGTGAGGCCCAACATGAAGAGCCGGACTACTGTTCTGTCCAGGTCCATGTCCAACTGTGCTCTGAGGCATTGTAGGCACCTGTAGGCAAGTCAAAGTATCATATTAAAGAACCATTTCTTCAGGTGCAGAAATATGTATACAATGATGACTTTCGTCATCAATTGGATAGGATCAATTGTGTGAAAGAGCAGTGAATAACAATTGAAAAGTAGAAAGACGGCTACAAAGACTAAACACTTGGACTCAAAAAAAAGAAGTAAAGCTAAAGTAAGTAAAGCTAAACATGATGAGTGTAATCTGCGGGGCACTGACCTGGTAGCCCTGTGGGATGGAGTACTGGATGCCTGCAGAGGGCTGCATTATATCTGCAATGGCCTCCAACACAGAGGAGGACGGGGCAAGGATGCGGTGCTGGAGGGTCTCTGCGGAGGGGGGTAGTGGCACGCGCCGTGGCTGCTGGGGGGAAAACACTGGTTCCTGGTCCTCCAAGCTTCTCTTCATTGTATACTCATACTCAAAAGGGGCTAAAGGGGAGTAAAAGGCATAGGATTATCAACTCAATGATAGATCACAATTTAACAATTTGAGGTGGAAGTCAAATCTTTCGATTTAAAGTTCAGTCATTGAATCCATGTGCTTCAAAGACCAGGTAAATGGTCTCATGCTGGTATTAAGTATGTGAAGAGTCCGTATTTATTAGTCCCCATTGGGACTAATCAAGACTGTACAAATAGGTATTTGGTTAAGAGCTTTGCAGCTCTGTATATTCAATTATAAGATATGAAGTGGTTATGTCTATATTACACTTAGCTATTCAATGGAATTGGCCAGTATTAATCAGTAATGGAGATCATTAATGAGCAATGGCTTGATTCATTCATTGTGTCTTTTTTTATAGAGTTGGATGTGTATCTGCATCTCTGACTCGCTGCGCAGTATGACAAAGTCAGAGTGACATGTCCAGGTTGCAAGTGTCAAACCTCGTGGTTGTTGCTCACAAAAGCCAACAAAATAATGTACTACAAAAAATTATCATTATGATCAGGAGGCCCTACTTAAGTATAGTAAGATGATATCTAGGAAAAGATAATCAGGAAAAAATAGTTTTGCCACTTTGTATGTTGCAAACTCTACTCCAGTTGACTGTATCCAGATGTTTCAAGCTCCAATATTTATTAATGTTTTCCCCAAAATATAAACATAACAAAGATCGTCAAAACAGGGAGAATCCTTTCAAAAAGATTGTACTTTCCACAATCACACATAATGCCCTTAAACATAGACAAACTTTGCAGAAATATCCATCTATTTATCTAAGCATTTTTTTATTGTTTCGGTTAATTTGCTCAATTAGTGCCTACGTGGTCATCTACGTTCGTTTTTGAGCTAGCCCATATTACATGTACCCCTCAAATGGTACAGCATACTCAATGCAAACTGTATTAAAAAGTAAACATAAAATTGTCCACTGCAGATATTGTATCTTTTTTTAATACCTTTGATGTACCCATACAACACTCGACATCTGGATAAAAACGTCTGTTTACATTTCACACCTTTTTATGCTGCATCTATTTATACCTTAGTTATTATTATATATATATTTTATTCTAATTATTCATGTCCAGTATTGTAGTTTATTTATTTATTTGTTTATTTAGGGTTAGTGTTTCTTTTAAACTTTTACATTGCACTGTTGAAGGAGCCTGGGACTAAAGAATTTCATCGCCAGCGACTGTAACTGCTGTGTATTTGACAATAAACCATTTTGAATCTTGAAGTCCAAGGCAGCCATACTAGTGTATTTTATAGGTACCCTGTTTGTTTCCACAACGCGCATGCGCCGACACAGCGCATGCGCAGTAGGGTTCGGTAGTGACAAACCCAAATAAAGATCGTGGTCGAGAGGCAGTGTGGCATACTGTGCTTGCTACCCTGCACTCCATAATACAGCTATCGAGGTTACCATCCTTGCGTTTTTGGATGTTGAAATTGAAAGCAACGTTTTTTCCTAAGCAACGGTTGTTAAACGTTCTAGAACACACATGCTGTCAAACAAAAGTCGTCATCTGGTCGTGATGATCTTTTATCCTCTTTACTTTATCGAAAATCTCCCCCGAAAGCGCGTTGATAACCCGTTGAAGTGTCAACATTCAACGGCATGCCAATTAGTAACGACAAAGCCGTGTCCTATAATAATATATAAATGTGGTCGGGTTCTAGTTTAGCCGTTTAACCGCGTTAAAAGGCTAAACACTAGCACGACAGCGGGAGCGTTGTGCTTCGACTAGAAGGGCAGTGTTTGGTTGTAGCCGTCCCCTCCCCCTCTCTGCTCAAACTTGCCTCTTGGTTTCGACGAGCTACTGCCTGGTGGCTCGGTAGCTGGCGATGGCAAGCGATGAAACTCAAACGGATTAGCCAAAACCCCGTGAGTGTAATGGGTCATCGTTAACATCAGAAAACACAACTATGCTTTTAATAATAATTACATCCCAACGTGGCTGAGGGGTTTCGCAGCTGCTAAAGAGGGAGCGATACATTTTCACAGCTGGCAAAATTAAATGAAAGATCTCTACGGGAGGATAAGCGCGCAAGGAACGCAAAATAAGATAGTGTACAGCAGCGCGTGTATTTCACGTTAGATTATACACACTTTTGCATAATTGGTATCGTACGAAAGGCTCGATACCCAGTTCAGAAGTGAGGAGGCTACACAACATTTCTTTGGACCTAATATGCAACTACATAAGTATCGGAACATGTTCGTGTCATCAACGATACAATTACTTTGTTGTAAAAAAGGGCACTGTATTATGGAAACAAAACAGTCAAACAATGACAACTTAAACTATTTCAGGATGAGAAATTCATGTCAGGACAGTCTGTTGAGCGTTAGCATTTCAGCTAATACGGTTAGCCGGCTAGCATCAGTTTGGAAAGAGCAGCTTCACCAACTTGGTGACGTTGCAAGCTATTGTACTCACTATTCATGTTTTGTTGATAGACGAAGGTAGGACTAAATTGTAATTTCTACAAGGCACACAGCCAAATGACAGTAGCTCAATGACCAGTTTGTTCGACAAGGTTACGTTAGGTAGCTAAAAGCTATCTTAGCACAACAACCAGCTCCCATCATTTTGGCTAGGTGATGTTAACGCTAGCTAAGACTAACGTTAGTTCACTTACCTCGCAAAGCTGCGGCCAGAGATAGCCCGAAACACCCAAATGTTACCGCCGCGAACAATGTAACTTTACCTTTTAACTTCTCGGCTGTTATAAAATCTTAAGTTTGGGAAAGTGATAAGAAATCGAAATGTCAAAAATGAATTGCCCGTCCAGTCAAGTCGCTAACAACAATCCGTAAAGCGATGTTCCTTGAACATAGAGGCGTGGCTCTGGTGAAGGCGGGTTAGTCTCCTCCCAAGCCTTTTTTGGGATTGGTCAGCTAGATGTCTAAACATGAAAACACACGTACAATCCTCAGTACACCAGTGTAGCAATGTCGTGGCAGTTTTTCTTCTACAAAATGCACAAATCATATAAACTGGATATAATACCACGGACGTGCTTTTGTTTAAGAGGGTATTGTACGAATAATTTTGTTACGACTCCTTTTTTTTGAAGGACCCAATCAAAACAATTATCAACTACAGTTTTTTAAACCTATCTTGATGAGCAGGTTAACGTTGTTTTTAGTAGGCCGCTGTTATACTTATGCAAAGTTTGGTCTTTTGGGGTTTTGTATTTAATTATTGCTCACCTATATAATTATCATTTTAAGTTTATTTTTTGATTGCATTTATATTATGCATTAGGTCTAGGCCTAATGTCCAATAATATATGAAGACGTTGTTTGGTCGTTACTGAATTTAGTCGGAAGAAAAAAGGCTATTTTGTTTTGGATATGTGGGCTTTATTCAAGTTGCAGCAGATTACATTTACCATTTGTCCCGTTCTTTAACAGATTTTTAGCGATCATGTTGTTTAGGAAAACAACCACGTGGTTTACATTTAAAAAGAACATGCAGCAATGTTATACATTTTTTCCAGAAGAGGAACAGCATGTATACGCTTGGCATCTTAAAGTGTTACAAGTTGTTGTAGTGTTAATATGTAGCAGGCATCAGGGGTTTTGTAAAATATAAATGATTTGAAAGAATAACAAGTCTATGTATGGAATACATATCGAGAGCATGGTGAGAAGCATATTTTATTTTCCCAGTGTTGGGTTAGCACTTATCACTTGTAAAATTCTTATTACACAGACCGCTTCAGATATTCCAGTGACAAAGCAGAACTTGAAGGAATATATTAAGGGTTGGAATAATCAATGCTGCTGTCATGGCTTTGGTTTCAGGAGGAGCTGGAAAACAAATAAACAAACAGTAATAAATTTGCATAATCACTTGTATTTTCGAAGCCATGCTTTACAGTAGACAGTATACTGAATAAACCTTTGTATGTAGGATATGAAACACAGTTTGACGAATGGAAAACTATATTTAGTCAAACATTTATGTCAACACAAGGGGCCAATAAGAACAATGTTCTCCAATGTTTTCTCCATGAAAACGGAAATCTATTTTTGGGTGAAAAGAAAGGGGAATCTTTACCATTTGCAGAGGCAGTTGCCATCCCTTCCCTTGGGGGGGTAGTAGTCGCTTCAGGTCGGTTTTCACCGCTAGCAGGGATATTGCTGGAGGGGAAGCTTTCAAGCGCTAAACTCACAGCTCCCGACCTGATGGTGTAGGTGCTGCCGGACAACCAGTCTGTCATATTTGAAGTACTTTTGGAGTTGAGACAGGGGTCAGGACAATTGTGAGAAGGCAAGGTAGGCATGCAAAGATGCACCTTACACTCCACAAACATCTAAATAAGACAACAAATTAAGCAAATTACAGTTCATTCTAGTTTTGGAAATCTGAGATTATTTGTATATCACTATTAGTATGGTGAAATGATGTAATCCTAGTCATTGTATATGCATATGTTCAATTAACAAAATATAAAAATAATATTTTGAAGAAACACAATGCTCAAACGGTTCTTATTATGCTTTCAGATTTAAATCCTTTGGGCAAATTATGGGTTGGCTTTGGGAGATGATAAATTACTATATTACTAACCTGTTTGTGGTTTCAGCTAAAAGCAGCAAAGAATTATCACCCAGACCAATATAGACATTTCTATTGTAAAAATAACTAAGTACCACTCCCAGCACAACTCCTTCTACCTCTGCTTCAAGCTATAACATATTGATGGGGATGCAGAGGGGGTGCTTCCGAAAGTGCACGTGTGTGTGCGTATTAAAAGGTTTTTGGGTTGGTGGCTAGGAAATATGGAGAACAGACATACTCTTGATCCATGTATTTCAATGCTGCTTATATTAAGTCGGTAAGTCTTGAAAGATTTGTCCGGAGTAAGAAGCTCAACGATGCTGCTGGAACCCTCACACCTAGGGAAAGGGATTGTTTTGAATGATAATATAAATAAATAATAATACAATTCAACCATAATTAATTTATAAAAACGGTGGCTAAGAGCTAAGACATTTGTTTTCAAAGCCGTTCCATAATATCATGCCATCACATTCCACTGAAAAAATACATTGAGCATGTAGTATTAAATTTAATTTGAAGGCACCTTTCTCTGCACTCAAGGACACCGTACAAAGATACACAAAAGTCATTAAAGAGAAACAACAATAGATACAAATAATAACAATAGTAAGATACATAGCAATTTGCATCAGATGGAAAAGGCAGTTTTGAGCAGATGTGTTTTGAGTGGTGACTTAATTATCCTTACCCCTGTTCAAGAAATGTTTGTGGGTCAGAAAGCTCCTCTGTCACTGACCAAATACAATTGTCCACAATCAGCTCCACTCTGCCTTTCTTGCTGTTGGACATCACATACAGGTCCAGCTGTTCAACCTGTTGCTGGGCAGCAGGAAAAAGTCTTCTCTTTAGGCTTGGCAGCTCAACCGCCTGCAAGGCATACCTAGTTGGTGTCGGAATTCTCAAATTGCGAATGGTGGCATTTTGCATGATACTTGAAAATGGCCCACGGTTAGGCAAGGAAAAATCAAGCCAAAACGAGACACTGCCAAAGATCTCCTCCTCTTCGCCAATCATGCTCCTGTATTGACCTTGGGCCTTGACTGGTGAGATATGGCAGGCAAGCGGGAGAATGAGTGAAGGCAGGCGGCGGATCATGGTGTCACTGTGCACGCTTTGCAGGGTGTTGGTATAAATTAGCACTGAACCCACATGCTGGACAGGAAGAAGAGAGATAAGACAGGCCAAGATATCATTCATTTATATATTTTATACTTATAATATAATTATATCTAAACAATAATTCTGCCCCAAAAGCACAGGATTGATGAGCTCTAGGGACACTACTTGTAAAAACGGAGTTGTGGTGTGTAACTTTGTATATACTACATTTATTTACTGGGGTGTTGTCTTGGCAAACTTCTGTATACATGTATTTTCGTCTCAAATAACAGTATTTGATCTCATTGAGACTTCCTGTTTAAATAAAGGAAATACATAAAAATGTCATAATGTCCTTTTTACATAATGTCATTCATAAATACTTAGATAGAAAGGATTAAAATGATCATAGGAAAAAAAAAGCAATCATTAAAAAAAACATAAGTGGACCAAAGTGGTATTTTATGATCCTTACCACTCTCTTGGTGCCACAGCCGGTCAGTGGGATGTGAGCAGTCAGGTGTGTGTTGTTATAGGAGACCGGGCAGGTGGGGCTGTTGAGCTTAATGTTTTCCAGGTTGATGTTCTTCAGTGTGATAACTGGGAGCACCAGGGTCATCTCTGTGTCCGAGCACTCCAGATCTTGGGGAAGAGAGGCGTTAGACGTGGGGAACACATGTTTATACCGGCGCCATGATACACACTCTAAGGAGTCTGTAAGGTCATTTATAAGCATGCTGCGTTTATTAAAGATGGTTGCATTCTCAACTTGTCCCTGGAGGCAAAGTCATCGTTTCCCCTAGAAGGAAGGAAACAAACAAACAAAACAGACTTAGCCTATGCAAAGTGCATGCATTTGATCAGGTTTAGGGTTTCCTATATGTGTATCATGGTAAAATATGTTCTACGCTGGTAAAATCTTACTTTGATGTATCCATAGACATCTAGGTTCTGATTGTGAACTGTAAAGATGGAGAATGTGTACATACCAATATTAATTTATTCTTCGATAACGAATGCTCTTTTCTAGATCCAGATTTCTACACTAAAACAATTTGCCTTATTGCTACTTGTTTTTTCTGATATCAACAGAGATATAATGGTTGGTTACATACATTTACGTTCTATACACAGTGACGCTGACCTGATTGTATTAGCAGAGAAGCAGATGGGTAGAATAGGAGGTAGTGTGTTTGGCGCACAGACCCATGTGACTTCTTTAGTACTCATTGTCTCAATTGTTGTGAGGCCTGACATGAAGAGGTCAGGAGGGCCAACTACTCCAATCTCTACAACCCTGCAGAAGACAAAATATAAAAACTTTTACACAGAGCGAAAAATATAAAAATAAAATGGAACATTTCTACCTCACAGCTTAAAAATCGGTGTTGTTTTAATTGGCAGTTGAATAAAAACTATTTCTTTCAATATTCTTGGAATAAAGTTTTGTATCTTCCGGAAAATTAAATGAAACCCCCTCTGGATACCTTTCCAGCTCTGAGGTGAAGGTGGCGGTCAGGTTGACTTGTTCATATGGCAGAATGATCAATCTTGTATCCCTCAGAGGAGTTTGGCCAGTAGCAACTGGTTCTGCACTGCAACCAGAAGAAGACGCTTCCTCCACTGAAAAACAGTAAAAGGTTATGATGACTTGCACATTTAAAATGGAGTAAAAACAAGGGATATCAGCATGTAGAGGAGGAGCAGGTTACACTTGTGGCCACCACAGATCAATTTCTCTTTACGTAGATCCAAATCTTGTTTGAGAGCACATAGTAATAGTTGCATTTTAATGTTCACACTGTGTAACCTGGGTTTTGGGCCTTTGATGGAAGTTAAGCCACACGACTCACCAGTAAGGGAGAGGTACACAGGGATAGAGCTGAGTGGCTTGGGGTCTTCATTTGAACTCAGTTTGGATTGGGGAAGTAAGTCCTCCACCATTAACATCACAGAGTACTGGCCGGCAGATGCTTCTCCGCTAAATGACAGCATACATTTTTCCTGGCAAAAGTAATTACCCAAATAAAACAGCTTATATAGCAAATATGGTATCTGCAGGCATACAATTATGTATGAGTCTTGTTTTCATTTCCAGCATACATGCTAAATAAATGTATGCTTTTAATACAAATGTTGATGATAAAGTAATCCATAATAATCTGCTTGGAAAAATCGGTGCTAGGCTAGAGATATTTTATACATACCCACATAATTGTTTTTACTCACTGTTGAAGTTCTATTTTTGGGGGACTTAGACACACATTTCCTACCTAGCATAACAGATTACCTTATGCAAGGGAAAAGTCCCTTAATTCTGAAGAAAGAAACCTTGAGATGGAACATGGAGTAATGGAGAGTGCAATGGGTGTCATAATGGTGAAAAGCAAACAAAGTTGTAGTACAATTAAATTGTGATGAAATATACAATTTGCATTGATCTCATGTGGTGGCTAGCCACGACTTATTGCCGTGGGGTCATGATGGTAATTAGTTCTGAAAACAACGAGACTCACCTCATTGAGCTCTATAAAAGAGTGTTGAGTGCACCCATGGCACTCCCCCTGGTCTGCACGGGCAAAGCGGCACCGAACTGTGTCCTTGTCCAGGTCGAGGAGGGACAGATTGATGCGGTGAGGGCAGCCAGCAATGGCCCTGTGGAAAGGTAAATCCCTGGTATCATGCCACGTCAACCCATGTGGTGCCAGAATATGACAGTATGCGGTCATAACAGTACAGATAGATCATAGTCGATATTGTCATGAAATAAAGAAATCATTATGGGCCTGTAATAATCTATAGTTACCTAATTTCCCCTCTGGAATTAATGAAGTAAAAACTTAATTCCCTACTTTCTAATTATATTATTAACTAGTCATCTCTTTGGTTGGCAGACACAAGGATTAGCTAATTGATTCTCCAATACTAAACTGTCTCAAAAATGTATTATTGTGGGCATCACAAAAATAAACGAAATGATGGTGAAGGTCTGTGTGTACAGGGATGGGTAAGTGGGCTTTGATTACCTCAGAGGTGGTGGGAGGGCAACATAAGGGGGTCTGTTGAGTTTGGTTGTATTAGCTCGTACCGTGGCCTCCGTCCGAATGAACACATCCCAAGTCACTTGGGACCTTTAAGAAATACCAATCAAAAGAAAATCCAAGCAAGCATACTGTTGCAAGGATCTGAACATTTAAACACTAAAATGGTCAATCAAATTGATCATTTCTGAATAGAAAGTAGTCGGCGGCATACCCTAATTTAAAAGTGGCACTGTAGTTGCTGGGAATAGTCTTCTGCCACCTGCGGATGCACCAACCAGGGCCGGGCTTTGTGCCAGTGAAAGGTGTAGTTGTAGGAATTACTTTGCAGTCCTCCTCACCCTCAGCACACACTCCAGTCAAGTCTGGACACGGGTTTGATGCAGCCACCATGAAATGGGCTCTCACCTATCAAAGATTTTTTTAACACCATTATGGAGGGACAGTACAGAACAAGGTCCCCAGCCCTAGAATCAGTTGCAACTGAACAAAAACAAAATAATCAACAGTCATCCTCTTATAATAGTTCTAAGACAACGGCTGGAACTGCCTGATTACCCTCTCCAAAAATATACTCGAACACCTAGGTAAATAAAAACATGAAATTACCATAAAGCTAGGGCTTTAAGGTATAGACATAAGTGTCTATGAGAGATAGATGAGTTAATATATTGTAGAACGCGAGGAGCAGCACATAGTAACTACCTGGACACAAATAGAGTAGCTGGGTGGAAACGAAGTAAATAACTGGAGAATGGAAGAATGCACTGCACCCATTGTTTCCTCAGCATATGTAGTATGATATATCCTTCCAACTATTTCCAAGACAAAGTCAAATCTAACTTATTCAACCAATACATACAAATTTTACACTCCAGGGCATCTCTGGGGGTGGAAAAAAAGCAAGAGGTGCTCACCATTTCCCCTCCATTGGTCTCTATGGGGACGACATGGACCACTGCACCCAGAGGAGGGGCACTGTGTGCTGGATCCAACTGTAACAAAGTCAGACTCTGCACCAGGACCACCCAAGTAAAGCTTGACAACATCCCAGCTTGTCACTCCAGACAGGTGTAGCAAACCCTTTGGGGCACAAATGTTGCCATGGTGAGTATGCCTGCTGAGCTAA
Source organism: Pollachius pollachius (assembly GCF_949987615.1). Classification (NCBI taxonomy): domain Eukaryota; kingdom Metazoa; phylum Chordata; class Actinopteri; order Gadiformes; family Gadidae; genus Pollachius; species Pollachius pollachius. The sequence continues at coordinate 14,960,171 of NC_136938.1, read as the reverse complement.
CAATGCCAGACTATTCTTTTTTTTCACGGGAAAGTATGATATAGTATTTTAAAGCCCACACAAATGTGGCTATGGATGGATAGTTATTTTCACAAGACATTGTTAAAATCTCTTCAGTTTCCATTTCTACTCATTGGATAGATATTGAGTGACTAAGTAAATATCCTACATAACCATTAACATTTCAAGCGTTGACACTATTTATGCTGAGCATGAGCAATTTTCTAATCAATTTTAGCTCTATTAAATGTATTAACATGACCAAAATAGACAACCATGTAGCTACATAATGCCCCGATGCGTTAAACATTATCAAGGAACCAACTTTAAACCAGTTCTCCGTTAGTAAAAAGTTATAGATTCATGTAGAATCAAGTTAACACCCCTACCACCAATGCCAGTATTTGCCACAATGACCAATAGTTCTTTAGAAAACCTCCCAACCTGCTCATGTTGCATATATTCACATACAATAGAATGCAGTTCTTACCAGCACAAAACATAAAACCAAGTCTGATTACCAGTTGCAAATGAATTCTTGTAAATCCTTCACTCAAAAGCGAAACCCTCAGCTGAACAGTACCTTAAAAGATGTATCACGATCAGCTACAATACACAAGGAAGTTGCTGTACCACTCAATTCGCTCACTGCATTGATATTGCTTAAGGGAAGTAGGCGGGGATTTAACATGAGAAGAATGATGTTGAACTTGCTAGACCAGAGATGTGACATTAGAGCACATTGACCGATCAAAAGAAAGGATATACTAAATCGGGCAAACATCTGCGAACACATAAGTTGTTAAACACATTGCAGTGTACTTTTTCTAAATGTTGACAGTTTTGGTAAAAAACAGACAAATATTTAAAACAGATCTTTATTTACATTCTGTGGAATGTCAGAATTGATGTTCATTTTGCCATGTACCTTTTGAGTACTGTATAAAATAAATGTATACTTTTATCAGCCTATATAAATGTAGAAGATTCTGTAAAATTGGTTTACTTAGCAAGGCTAATAATATGCATTTAAGCCAAGCGGTTATAAGTTTGTTCAGAATTCAGGAACATTCTAGTAGACTTAATGGTCGTTTTTAGAGGGCCTTCCGGGGGGGGGGGGGGGGGGTGGTCCAAGTTCCCTGGTTCCTCGGTTATGATGGTCCACAATACAAACAGTCACCACACATCTTAAAGGGTCAGACGCTTGGATGGGACCATGTGCCTCCTTCCTCCATTACTGGCCGTTCTTCACCTGAAGAACTTTCTCCTGTAGGACAAGCAAGGAATAAAAAGATACAAGTCATTATATTTGGACAGGAGATACAACCAAGTTATGTGTTGAAGTGGCATTCCCCGTATTGCCGTGATCAAGGTGTACCTTTATCATGCACTCCAGTTTAACGGCGTCGGCAGCAAACTTGCGGATGCCGTCTGAAAGCTTCTCCACGGCCATGCGGTCCTCGTTGTGCTCCCAGCGAAAGGCCTTCTCATCCAGGTGAACCTTGTCCAGAGCACAGTCCTTGGCTGCACACAGAGAGACACAACCAGAGGTTACACGAGTGGCACACTAGTCACCAGTCTTTGGAAATCATAACTAAAAGTACATTACAAAAGTGACAGGAATCTCAGGTTTGTAACAACAACATATGCAATAGATAAGAACGTTAAGTTACAACCAAATAAATACTATTTGGGGGTACCGTCTTCTAGACTTCCTGAATCTTCATATTCATCAGAGTATGAAGGGCTGTAGGCAAGATTCAAGAAAGCATAAAAGGGCAAAAGCCTCGCCTTCATGCCCCTGTGATTGAAAGGTAGGATGGATTCCCAGAACCAATTAGGGAGGAGAAGCCCTGATTAGCCATTCAATCTTACCTACAGCACCTCTTAGCTACATAGTATGCAAAACAGTAAATGCTTTTTGTTTGTCGTCTGTTCAGAAAAGCATAAGACAACAATGGCTATATGACTTCAGGGGAGCCTCTGTCTGAGCCATAGAGCCATACCGTTCTTCTCATTGAGCAGCTCTTTGATAGTGCCATGGTCCTGGCTGAGTTCTTCCAGTAAGCTGGGGGAGATGGTGAGCAGATCGCAGCCAGCCAGGGCCTTGACTTCCCCGGTGTTCCTGAAGGAGGCGCCCATCACCACAGTGGGGTAGCCAAACTTCTTGTAGTAGTTGTAAATCTTGGTCACACTCAGTACACCTGTGTTTCGAGGGCACATATTAACATGTATAGCTAAATCTTTTCAAGCTTGTGGTCAGCCAATCAAGAAGGAAATCTATATTAGAGACACTGCAGATGTTATTGCTACATGATCAGGTGTGGGAAAGGGGAACAACTTAGCCCTGAGGTCTTGGACTACATCGGATGTTTTTCAAAATTTACCCTTATTTGTCATAAAGAAAAATGACAATTTCTTTAGCAAAATGTCATCCATATTGTCTGATCATTCTTCACTTTGAGATCCTGATTCAAAACACAGGAGACATGTGCTTTGTAAACACATACTACAACATTTGATTTTGTATTATATTCTTAAAAATGAAAAACTGAACAAACAGCTAAGAAAATATATAATATTGTAAACAAAATCATGTCAAAATATATGAGAACTGATTGCATTTTAGCCTGTAGGCTCTTATGGAAGAGCAAACCTTCAACCAATCGTGATTGTATTGGTTTTTCAAAACCATGTGCTGCAATTTTCTTTTACTATTGGCAAATAGGAAATCTGTGTAGAACTAGTACAATCATTTAGACATACATTTTTATACTAACAGAAGCAAAACCAGTGCCCTCTGCTGGAATATCATGGTAATATATGGAGCTCATTTTATTTACATTTGTCAATTTATATCTCCACTTCCATGTGGCTAATCGACCATAAGCTAAAACTATCCAAAACCGTTGGTAGTTTGTCTCTGCGGGGTCAGGATTTAATGATACGATGTAAATGTGGTACATTTTTTTATAAATTGCCTGTAATATGGTTGAACTCAAGAGGTTCAAAGAGCAACTTTAAACTGTCATATAACTTTATTGTCTTCATAGCATCCTTTGAAACAGACGTGTTGAAAGCTTATTGAGCTTGAGAACTGGTCTACTACAGCTTTATCAGGTCGCCGACCGTTTCCTTGTAAATATTAAGAAGGTGTGCTAGGCATTCAAGGTGCACTGTGTGTAAAACTAAAAAAAAATTACCTGGGTCCTCGTGTGGCTCATAGCTTTTGCAGCCGGTGCTTTCCTTGTACCAGTCCAGAATGCGCCCCACAAAGGGTGAGATGAGGGTGACCTTGGCCTCTGCGCAGGCCACAGCCTGCGCGAAGGAAAATAGCAGGGTCATGTTGCAATGGACGCCATGCTTCTCCTCCAGCTCCCTGGGAACACACACACAATCTCAAAGTTAACCACCCATCAACACATGTGCAACTTGAAACCTGTAGGGCTGTACCCCAAAAGTCGACTTGTGGAATTGTCTTTCCTGTTGTCCGAAGGGTACAATCGTTTAGGTTCTCATATATGTGCATTATAATAGCGGCATCAGATATGATACAGAGGCTTAAGACACAGGAATTCCGTTCAATACGGATTATGATTATTACTAAACCGTTATTACAAGAGAACTATTGCTTCAAAAAGGTGTATTTCATGTTAGTTTTAAACGACAAACCTAAACATAAAAACAACCAAAAGACAAGGGCCACAAAAGAGGACAAAGCCTATCTGGAGTATTTTTGTAAAATGACCTGAAGGAGCATGTACCTAGCTCTGTGTCGATTTGTTTTCAATTGATTGATGTTGTCATTTGCCACACAAGGATATTGCACATTCTGCCTTGGGATTAGCAACTTTAAATGAAAACTGTAAAGCTGAAGCAATGGCGTTGGAGCAGGGAAAAAAGAGATGCAATCCCTGGTCAGTGAGCAGCAGTTACCACTCTAGACCCATGGTGACTAGGACCCCGAGAGTGCCTCGTGTCCAGCTTTAGATTGCTTTATTACGTGAAGTGAATAATTTTAAGTTTAATATCTATTCTTTTTAAAATCTAATTCTCATTAGAATTTAGCCTATAGATTTATTGTGCCTTTGACTTCAAACATTTATTCCACAATTACTGTAATAGCATGTCAAAATGGAAAAGGTTATTTAAGTTTTCAACAAATTGATTTAGTCGACTACAGCCTAGGGCTGGGCGGTATATCGATATTTGAAATATATTAATATTTTTTCAAACAATATGGAATATGGAACAAGACACTATCGTCAATATCGATGTAGTTTCAGTTGCGTTGAAAGTAAAGCACATTTGCTCCAAATAACTGCAGTTTGGAGCCACCCCTGCTATTCCGTCACTTTTTTTCGCTCCCGCTCTGCCACCGGCTAACACACTCTGCCCTGGCCCTGCCCTCCCACTCACGTCTTTTTTAAATCCCCTACAGCGCGAATGGAGTCATGGAGTCCGTCAAACTGACAAGATTAATTTGACTGATTCATTTTAAAATGTTTAGCAACCCTGGCCTACACCCAAATTTAGGATTGAGCATGCAATCAGCAAGGCAGGTTAACGAGCACGGGCTGGAAATGAAAGCACAGCGGCACCACTGATGTAGAATGGCAAATATCGGCCACCTCATGTCTGGAGAAAGTCTCAAACGTTGTGAAAACAGGCTACCAGATGTAAAAAAACAGCCACAGCCAAAATGTTCCCACGACAGTAATGTTATCATCTTTCTACATCATTACCAGAAGTAGAAAATTAGTCTCGGAAGTAGGACAACCTGCAGTTGCCCTGAACAAAATACTTTTTGTACTGGAGACCGTGATCGAACCCAGTAAGAAGACAAATCATTTATATAATCACGTGTTAACGGTGCCTTTAATGTAGTACTTTTTAAGATATACCTATTTACAACAATAACGAGATACAACACATACAAACTAAAAACGTAGGTTTTTGGAATTTCGATGAATATACTGACATGAGCTCCGCTGCATCTGGGTAAATATGCTTGTGCCCGCCACATGCAAGTGTTAGGGAACCAGATATCTTGGGAACCATTAGGCTTGTAACACCGGGGTTGCAGGCGTCATTGTTGGCGCATTGTGGGTCGCGATGGGACCGGACTTTGATGCTCCTGATGTGAATCCTTAACAAAATATTGGCCTTTGCCGAAGGCTTGTGAAAGCGTATTTAGTTTTTTCTGACTTCCCATGCCTTCTAATGCCATTATACTCAAAGTTCCTAATTTGAGCATTTTCTTGCACACGGTTCAGCAGGCTTCAAATTTGTTGTTTACTAATCTCTAAATGAGCTGTTCTCTAGCCAGAGCTACCATAGTAGTTGAAATGAGTAAATAGATGTAACTAGCCCCCACGACACACTAGCTGGGAGTGCTTCTATAAATTTAAACCGGGCTGCCCAGTTTACATTAGTGTTTATTGGTTCCATAATCAAATTTATTTTTAAGACCTGTCGCAATTGTATTAAAAATTCATTGAAGGTCTAAATTTCAGATTATTGGATTTTAGACTTTTTAAGAACATGTGGAATCCCTGCATACAGTCTGTGCAAGGACTCATCTAAGTTTAGCTGTGCATATACATGTCCATAGTGGTTTAGTCTAAAGACAGTAGTGGTTGTATGCTTATTTTCCCACAAAAAAAAGCCACTTCGTACACTTACTTCCCAGCCTGGATGCCTTCCCAGGTGGACGACAGCTTGATGAGGATGCGCTCCTTCTCGATTCCCTCAACCTTATACAGAGCAATGAGCTTCAGGGCCCTGGCTACCATTTCATCCTTGTTGTAGGACAGCCTGGGGATGAGAGTTGGAACCATCAAACATGGTCACTATGGACGGAATAATGCCATACTGTGAGCCTTCACAGTTTCTATGGCACCCATCTCTTGAGGAAGACTGTAGAAACTTCACGGTAAAACATTAAGATCTTACTTAAGACTATTTCTATTAACACCCAAGTTGCAATTATCAGTGTTAGACAATTAAAAGGACCTAGCGCATGTTAATGACAGGCACCATCCTTTCTTGGCCTCTACTTTGTGCTTTTGTCAAAGAACAAACACTGGAGGAACTGGAAGCCTGCATTTTCTTGATGCTGAAGTTGGTGGGACTCACGAGTTTAAAAGCAAAAAGAAGGGAGCTCTTTAATTTAATGTAAAGGCCTATCCTGAGAGAAAAGCTGTACGTACAGCATGCCTCCTCTTACCGTGCGTCCACCTCGGTGGAGACCCGGCCTGGGATCTTCTTGAGGATCTCAAGGCCAAAACTGACAAACAGTTTATCCATGATGTTGGTTAACTCCTCATCTTCAGTTCTGAAGAGAGAAAAAATACTTCAGAGCTTTGTAATTCTCATCATAGTTAAATTGATACACCATGGGCATTTGAGACCATTTAGTGACTCCCATTTCATTAATGAGAAAGTGAGATCTAAAATTAAATTCATAATCTGGCCTTCAAATCAGGAACATAATGGAATCATTTTGCAAAATATAACAGAGACAAACTCCAACTGGGTGCCATCTCCATGTGCAGGATCCAGGTTATGACTTAAAACTGAAGTTCATGTGTGCAATTTGTGCAATTTTGAAAACAATGAAACAACCTACCCGCCTTTGGCAATGCCATATTTAATGGCCTGGTCAACGATGTGCTGGTAGGCAGGCATCTTGGCAGCAGCCAGGATGAGGGAAGGGTTGGTGGTCGCATCTTGGGGCTTGTACTCTTCGATTGCTACAGAACGGGCAGAAATTGGGATTAGGATGGCAAGTTCCAATACAACAGATCATATCCACAGAATTAAAAATCAGTTGGCCTCTAATCCTTTCCAGTAAGGACCAAAAAACGAATCAAATTTTTCCCATCAACCAATTTTGCAATGTGAAGAAACAGTCACGGCCTGTTTACAAATCACAGGAGAAATTCCTTGTGGCGTAATCTGAGAAGGTGTGAGAAAGGTTTACTATCTGGCCGACATCTACAGGACCATAACATTTTTCTCCATGTCTTCCAATCCGTAGAAGTTAACAATTTTAATTGATGCGATATACAAGAACTCAAGCGTCAAGAAATCTGCAGTTCTCCCACTCTTTATGACAAAGCTCATGCTCACTAATGTAAACTTAAAATTGTCCCTACCTAAATTTGCACTTATTTTTACACAAAGGTAACAATAACTGACATGCTGAGGCCTGCCATCACCAGCATTGGTTTAAAATAATCAACGGCTCATTATTTTACCCAGAGTAACTAGAGTAGTAATTTGTTTCGTTCTCTGCTTCAGTGCCAGTGGGCAGTCAACCTCTTATCTACTAAGTAGTCGTTTATGATTCGTTAACTATATATTTAGTGAACAAACAGTAGGCTATAGTAAGTTAATAACCAGTACCTAAACTAACTTCCTATATATATATATATATACACACACACACACAACTACAAATTACATCTTTAGTATCCAATCTGCACATAAAGGGACACATTAGATCGGTGTGACACCAGATGCAGGTTCCTCATCCTGTTGAAGCGGTTAGAAACGCGTGAGGAAAGCACAACACAGTAAATGAGGACGTTTTTTGTCTTGTCATCCTGACTCGCAGGGCAAGCAGGGAGCAAAACAGGTTATCAGTTACTTCCTCGTTCAGACTATCTATTGTATAGTGACTCCCATTTCACTAATGAGAAAGTGAGATCTAAAATTAAATTCATATTTTTTTTGTCTTGTCATCCTGACTCGCAGGGCAAGCAGGAAGCATGAGGAAATGTCCACATTGCAAAACAGGTTATCAGTTACTTCCTCGTTCAGATTATCTATTGGATAACAGATTATAAAAAAATCGATCGCATTTAAAAAATACCTAATATTGAGTTTCCAAACAATCACCAATCAACTATTTAAAAAAGGTACGTCTAGGTTATTATCAGCTAAAACAGACAAAAACAGTTAATGAACGAGGTGTATTGTTCAATGCAACATAGAGCATTCTAGTTGCGTGCAGCTGTGTACGATATTGCCAGAAGAGCTATCGAAGTAAAATATGCATTGTTACGTTTATCTAAAAACGCTAAGTAATCTGCAAATAAAACAATGGCAACACAAAGTTCCTCATGTCTGAAAATGCAAAGGTCTGAAATCGGATTCAAAAGATTTTACCTTATCCTCACGGCGAAACATGAAACGAATAATATAAATTATGAAATAACATGACCTGCTGTTTAGCAACAAGTGCGCAGCGCTTTGCCGTTAGCCACACACGGTTATGTTTTGGGAATTGGATTGAGATGGCACGGAGGTCATTCACATTACGATTAGCGATCACTCCCCGAAAACTGCTAGGCTATTGAAAAAGTAAAACATTTACCATTGAAATCCCCAGTGTCGGCCACTACTACAGTGTATTTCTTCAGTTGGTTTAAGGCTGACTCCATTTTTCGCCGTTTGTCCGGTGACAGACTAGACATGTTGATGAGGTACAAAGAGTCTTTTATACACAGTAAACACGTGAGACCAGAAGGGATTTCAGCACCACGGAAGCGCCGTGAAACAGGAAGGAACTACCCGGAACCAGCCCTTATTATCTAGACCAACACGGCCGCTGCCCATTTAGATAGTTATTATCTCGTGATCTACGGCACTTATTGGGTCGTTTAATAACTAATAATTATTCAATGTTAAGACTACGGTTGACCTACACACCAATTCCAAATCTTGAATTATGAACAAAAATAATCCGGGGTTCTTCTTCATTATTATTTGTGTTAAAAAAAACAAGATGTTGTTGTCCGTTGAATGTCGCCCTCTGTAGGTTGGTTGGATCAACTGCAAAGAGTGACAACCTTATTCAAAAAGAGAAAGGTTTTAGAATGAATATTAACTTAGAATCACTGCATGTTTTCTTATTTGTATGCACAAGTAAGATATCTGCCAGTTTTACTGAAATGTATGTATATTCAATCATGTTTGTCGCAGAATGACAAACAAAATCCTACAATCCAGCATCTAAAAGTGTAGGGTTTGTGTTTAACTCTTTAAAAAAATAAAATGTTTTGCTCATTCTTTCCGTAGACGAAATTGCCATTGCTTTGTAAAGTTCACGACCAAATGATGAATGATATGCGTACGAATCTTACATCCATACTTTTTTTCACCAGTAGTCTTCGCCAAAGTTCTGTTTTGGCCAATAACTTGAGGCGTCTTAAACTTGATGAAGCCAAGGAGCAAAATAGAAAAACTACGGTCGGTGGAGGCAACTTTTAAAGTTGTTCCTTAGATTGAAGGATCGAGGATAACGAAGAGAAGATAGATTAAGTCACTGGTAAGTAATTTATCATTTGAATGCATTGTCAAAGTCAATACACACAGAAGCTTCATATCGCTCTTGCAATATTGGCTGTCATTCCCTTTGATTCAACTCTGTATAGTTAACAGGGTTTTATATTTAAATGTGTACTAAAATGTTCAGATTATTATGTTAATCATCTATCACTTGGTGTTTATCTACTGAAGTGCATATTCATGATCGGGTAGTAAATTATGTTTTGGATTATTGGACTGGAGCCCTGACACAAATAACAATTCGCTGAAATCGGCAACTACTCATTCAGAAATGTTTTCAAATGATACAACATACTATTCATATTATTAAATTGAGTAGATAAAGTGAACCAATTGTGAATGGTTCTTCGTTTGGTTCAGGGCGAGTGAACAGGGATGTTGATAAAAAAAGAAGAGAAAAACATGGAGAGCAGAATAACATTTGAAAAGTACCAAACATTCCAGTGGCTATTCCCCTCAATCCTTGGTGGGGTGGGACTGTGTGGTTCCCTGGGCCTCAGCCACTAAACCATGCCAAACGCAGTCATAGTTTACCATCTCACATGTGTCTTACTCCACAGCAGTCTCTTGAGCCATGCCTATCACACAAACACACACACACACACACACACACCCACACACACACACACACACACACACACACACACACACACACACACACACACGCCATGGTTCTCAGTATAGACCCTTTTCACAGAGGTGTCATCGAAAGGACAAACACAGGTGTCGCCCATAACACAAATTATGGGTCTTCTACTTTCTTGGCCTAGGGAACTGAGTAGCCGACTAGTGAAGATAAGTCTACTACCCATGCCCTGGTACATAAAAGGAGCATAGTCTGAGCATAGTCTGAAGGGCAACATCTGTGTTTGTTTTAGGACCTCTTTGAAAGGGGTATATTACAGAAAGCTGCACTGATCGATCACTTCAATAAAAAGGGAGTGGATGTAATTATCCAGTACAGTGAAACAATCATGTTGTTTGTTTGTCGTTTGACACGGCTCATGATCCTGCAATACTGCTCAACACAGTAGCTGGATACAGCACAGTTGTATGTTCTTGTATTGTGTAATACAAGAACACAACTTCCTTTATAAAGACCCAACACTCTTCAGAACCTCATAGACCTTCAGCAGAACCCTGGCCATTTGCAGCCGAAGCTGTACAATAGCGATATAGTCTGAAGGAAAACAAGTTTGGACTCAATGTTTCCTCCCAAGTTTTTGTTGCAAAACAACAGCAGTGCAAATGATATGGACGCATATAGAAATAGCTGTGGTCGGAGTGGTAGTGCAATTGTTTCCTTCAGCTCCTGTTAGTGGTATTTTAAAGGCAAGAACTGTGGCTGCGTTGTGTAGCTCACTCTAGGTGTGGCAGCTCCTGATAATTACGCTGAACACTGGCTCCAAAGAAAGTGGACATAAATGTACTACACAGACGAGCCTTATACTACCAGTTCCTTACTGTGTGTGTGTGTGTGTGCGTGTGTGTATTTTCCTCTGCCCATATGTTCATTTCATCCGCTGGTACTGCAGCTCTCGTCTGCCCGGGTTCCCTGTGTTTTTAACCTGCCTTTGTGAGCCTGATATTTATTCAGCCCCACGCTTCTTGGTTCTGCTGAGTGAATGCCCTATAAGGAGTGCTGGAATGAAAGGTATGTTGGCAGGAAATATGGATTTAAGGATAAACGGAGGAGAAATAGCAAAGCTTAAGATTAGGGTGGCAAGGACACTTGGATACCCCTCCTCCTTCTCATCTTCTTCATCCTCCTACTCTTCTTCCTCTGCCTACACACACACACACACACACACACACGGGCACGCACACACACATACACAATTACTCAACAGAGATAATAAAACAGTATCGTCACAGTATTTTATTACATATTGATTTGCTGTATCTGTACGACAATGTACGACATCGGTGTAGAACGTAAAAAGCATAGCTAAACTCAAACAACCCTGGTCTTGGTTTGTCTAAATGTTTAGTATATAATAATATAATAATAATATGATAGTGATGTTTAGTATATAATAATATGATAAATAATATGAACTAAGGAGGTAACAGTATCTTCAGTGCCACAGCCCTGGCATTAAATGCAGCAGCCAGCTCTCTCAGGCTACTTTCTTCATCTCCTCTTTGACACTATTTCATTTCTCCCCTCTGCTTCTGATCTTCAGTATATTGGATTATATTAGCTCAATGGCTTATCAGTCCATGTAGAATCTGTGTGAATAATAGAGACATTGCTATTTTGAGGGGCTTAGCAACTGCAAATGTAGACCCAACATGTATTTTAGAATTGTTCATGGGAATATTCATTCACATGAAGGTAATTCCCAAAAGGTCAAATATATCTATATTGTTTGCAGCCTAAAGGGGAGCTTTTATCGTGCAGTTATTCACATTTGTCTTACAATTTATCAAATCAAGTTAATTTCAAAGGTAATGCTAATTGTAAGTCTGATCTCATTGGTTATTATATCACCAAGTGCTTACTGTGGCTGATGTTAGTATCCCAGGCGTAATTAAACCTCATAATCTTTTTGGGATTGTAGTATCGTTTGCAACATTCATTCCTCCCTGGATCACACACACACACACACACACACACACACACACACACAGTATTTTTTTGTTTTTTACCAAAGCCTGAGGATTAGTTGCCATGGAAACAAAGCTTTCGGAAATCAGGATGAAAAGTTTACAGGGTACTTGAGTGCGTCTATGTCTGTTTAAGATGCATTAAGTGGAAGTTTGAAGAGCTTGAGTGATTGATGCTGCTTGGGGGTATCTCACAGTATAATCTGCGCATATTGGTGCTTTGCTCCTCCCGTAGTCCTTCTGTTTCTGATTGGGGAGGTTTGGTTGAGGCAGTTATTATTGTTGGCCTCTCATTATGGCGTATATGAAATTGTAGTGTTGCAGGAGGATACTAGTAGCCTGACATCGCCAGACAAATTATTCCATGGGGAGATATGATCTGGCGCAGAGCAAAATGCCGCTGGACGCATTTAGATAGACCTATCACCAATCGAAGCAAAGAAATATTTGATACATCAATGGCATAGGCTGTGATTGTTCCTCCAACAACACATTTCCGGAATCCCTTTTCCGATTTGACTCCTCTAAGAACAACAACACTGCGTTTCATTTTGAATTCTCCTTGTCTATTCTTTGTGTTAACTTTTGTACTTCTTTTGCACTTTGTTTATTTTGCATCTTGTTTACTTTGCACATTGTGATCGGTCGGCGAATTGCATGGCGTATCCGACATCCCGACGGAGAACTTCAAAGGCTCGAGGGGTCTCCGTGGTTACGGAGTCGGATTACGGATTGCGTAGTCGGAGTAGTATACTTTAGCCTTTACTCGGGAGCGCGCAGTGTTTAGGTTGTACTATGCATGTGCCCTGTGTTTTCCGCCGATTTGGCGATGCTGGATTGAAAAGCCGCGGTCACACCAAAAGATACATTTGTCCTCCGTTCGCGTTGTCGCCCAAGTTTTGTCGCGCAACAAATCATAATCTGTCGCTGTGCAAGTTTTATCAGGCGTATTTGTCGCGCACATCTTTTGACCGCCAACGGTGCTTCATGCCAATTCATTCTCAACCATGGCCGAGATAACCACCATTGCATGTCTTTACCTGTTGTGGATGAGGGAGAGACGTCGGAGAACCCGACGCAGTCTATTCATAATATTGTAATGACCATGGAAGAGGCAGTGAATAAAGTATTGATTAGACAGCGATTTATTAGATACCGCCGCTAATAAACCGTTGGAACGCACAAGACCGGTAACCACAGCAAAGCTGGTAACTACAACAAACCCCGCGAAGCCCAATCCCCACGAGAGCTCCCCCGCTGCGCGCACAGCTTTTTGCCATGACATATAATATAATATAATATAATATAATATAATATAATATAATATAGTATAATATAATATAATATAATATAATATAATATAATATAATATAATGTAATGTAATGTAATGTAATGTATAGAGCTTTCTCTCTCTATGCTGCGGTTCACTCCGGACTACAATGCAGGGAACGGGTGGCAGGGGACTGCAGGGAACGCTGATTGGCTGTTACGTTACGTCACTCAAGGGAGTGAACGCTGATTTGCTGTCGTCACGCGAATGTCGCGTTGCAAATCCTCATGAATGCGCTCGCCCGTGCAGGGCGAAAGTATCGCGCTACAAATCAAATCTTGTCACCCGATTCACGTCTCTACGTTGACTTTGTATGGAGTCGTGTTGCGTTTGGTGTGAAAGTACCTTAATGCTGTGGTGAGCCTTAAATAAATACTAAATAAGTTGACTCAGGACAATTATTGGAATTTAAAATGGTAGGAAAAGAGGCTACTTGCCTCCGGGTTTCAACGACGGAAAATCCTGCAAGAATTGGAATAATGAAGTCGCATTGTGGAAACGTGTTCCGGACTTGGACGAGAAAAAACAGGTAAACCTTCCTTTCACAGTCCCCTAATTACTCTGTATTTACCCTGTAGATATATGAAATATATCTGTAATATACCTGAAATACTAAGAAAAACCTCTACTATTACCAATCAACTAAACTAAGTACAGTGTAGTTGTGAAACATGTCAAGTAAAACATGACAATTTACGGAAAAGGGAATAACCAGTTGCAAATGATATGGTAATAGCCTGGTAATACCATGAAAAAAAATAAGGTTTCCTATCACGTCTCTGGTTCTTCCATTCCCTCATCAATCCGAAGTAGACTTAAACGCGACATGGAGGAGAAAGGGATTGTTACCCGCGGTTACATGCTGCCAGTCTGACATGCCTCCATTCCGACCATGCCGCCATTTCGACATGCCCCCATTCCGACACCTTTTAGTACCGCCATTCCGATAGTCTATCAGTCAGTGGCGCCGACTTCAGGTCAACATTGGGGGATCATAAATATTTCGTTCAAATGTGTAAGTAGCCATTTCAGTATTATTTATCTGTAATTAATTTGATTAATTCCAAATTTTGGTTGGGATGATGCATGAAATAACCCATTCCATCAATTGACGACTGCATTTTACAAGTGTGTAACGAGCGCGGGGCGTGCACTTATTTAACATGCCCTGGGAATGTATAAATATTCTATGAAACTTAAAACTGGACCATTTATTCGTTAGAGTTGGATTTAAACTCAGTGCAGGACCACTATTGGAGTGGATTGGACGAACATTGGAACAAAATTAATTGTTTGGAGTGCCGCGGCAGAACGAATCAAGGAATAGGCGCAGTTAACTTCATATCAGCCCAAAGGCAATACAATGCGCTTACAAAGGAGAAAGGCAAGAATATAGCCCCCCCCCCCCCCAGACCCACCCCTTTCCACTAAAATTCTCGAAGGGGATCAATAAAAATAAACCCAAAAACAGTTTTTGCCCATAGAAGGCAAATCCGTTAAACATTGACTGTTATATTCTAAAATATCCCCCAACTTTTTTTTTTACCTATAGGTTTCCACTAAAAGGGCCAGTAAATATTCCCTCGCGGGCAAGATCCGTGCGTGTGTGTGTGTGTGTGTGTGTGTGTGTGTGTGTGTGTGTGTGTGTGTGTGTGTGTGTGTGTGTGTGTGTGTGTGTGTGTGTGTGTGTGTGTGTGTGTGTGTGTGTGTAAGACGTCAACCTAGTAGAGCTTCGAAAACATGACCTCAACACAGAGACAAACGCTCTTCAAATTAGCCTACACATATTTGTAGGAGTGAATTTGCTCCAAAATTGATTTGTTTGCCGACAGCCTGCTGCTGTGGAATTGCGGACAGGTGTCATCAAAATTGGCCCGTGTGATAAGCAACGCCTTTAAGGTGGGAACGGTGCGGTTCATCTTGTCAGTTCAAGTATTGTTCATGATGGAATAAAGATCTTTTCAACGGGAGCATTAGTGCCAGCAGTGATGCCAGTAACGCGTTACTTAGTAGCGCGTTACTGGCCTCGGACCACTTTTTTTCAGTAACGAGTAATCTAACGCGTTACTATTTCCAAACCAGTAATAAGATTAAAGTTACTCATCAAAGTCACTGTGCATTACTATTTTAATTTTTTTTTACCTGATCACCGATTGGCGTTGAGAGCGATGGAGTGGTGTGTCTGTCTGTCTGTCTGTCTGTCTGTCTGTCTGTCTGCCTGCCTGTCTGTCTGTTTGTGTGAGAGCGCATGTGCATGTGAAGGTAAGTCTCCAAAGACTTCAATCTATCAGAGGCGAGTGTCGAGAGGCGACGGGGGGGTGGGCAAAGCCGGTTGTAATTTTTCATTTTGAGGTGGCGGGGGTGTTGTCGCAGCTAAATATAACAAATAAAGTAACTTGTAATCTAACTTAGTTACTTTTAAAATCAAGTAATCAGTAAAGTAACTAAGTTACTATTTTAGGGAGTAACTAGTAATCAGTAATCTGATTACTTTTTTTTAAGGTAACTGTGGCAACACTGAGTGCCAGGCAGCCCACGACAAATTATACATCTCCGGCCAGCGCTCGTCCCCCCAGTGGACGAGTGCTTTCCACTGTGCAGATTAAATCGTGCAGCATTCCACTGTGCGATTATCCCTGTTGCGTATGCCCTCTCACATTGTTGAAATCACATGCTGGATGCTTTTATCTTTCTATGTGTTTTTTTGTTAATGATCAGGCTATTTCACAGTGGATGGTGGAAACCAGGTCATTTTAGCGTCCCTATAGGCTTTTGCTGGGACTCGGGACACGCAACTCAAAATCGGGACTGTCCCAACCACCAATGACAAATGTCAGTGTAGGACACTACAGCGCATGCAACTAAGAAATAATCGTCTTAATTAATTAAAGCACAATGATGCTAGTAATGCAATATCTGTTTCAATTCCTGCCCATTCCATTACCACAATCCTTCTTCACAGCTCTCAATAGATATGTCAGACAATTTTTATGGAATTGTAAAGCACCCCGGGTATCAATGGGAAAGCTAACATGGGACTATGGCTCAGGGGGACTTCGACTACCAAATTTTAAAAACTACTACTTGGCAGCTCAAGTGAGGTCATCTCATACTTTTTTGAGGGCAGTGACACTCCTTCTTGGATAAAAATCAAACTGTACCCCCTGAAAGAAAAGGTCCACAGTGACATCGTTTGTAAGCATAATTCTAGAACTGTACACAACAAGACAGATAACCCTATATTGAGGCATCTGATAAAAGGACTTTTGTGAGGTTCACAAAAGTCTTGGATTGAAGGTGGGACTGTCAACTAAAACACCTTTAAAGCAAAATGAACTCATACCCATGACTCTTAATAATAAGATTCTGGACATATGGCATCATAAGGGAATCCAACACTTGGAGAATTGCTTCGACAAAGGACTCTTTATGTCATTTGAGCACCTGAAGAGGAAATATAACTTGCCCAATCAAACCTTTTACTGTTATCTCCAACTAAGATCCTCTCTGAGAGCTGCTTTGGGTCCTGAAATGACCCTGCCTGTCATGAATGATGTTGAAAGATTTCTTTACGATGGGAACACGCATACATTTATTTCTAAAATGTATCGCCTACTGTTTATTGAGGGCCCAAAGCCAGGTGTGCATAAGTCTAGAATGAAATGGGAGTCAGATCTCAATGTTACAATTGATGAACAGTTTTGGACAAAATTATGTCAATATAGCTTGTCAACTTTTATCAATTCCCGGTATAGATTGATTAACTATAATATTCTACATCAATTGTACCTTACCCCAGAAAAATGACATTAATTCAAATCTAACCTGTCAGAAATGTGCTTCAGACATGATACTGAAGTTGGTTCCTTTTTGCATTGTACTAGGCTGTGTGTGAAAGTTAGGCCTTTTTGGCATGATATAAGTTCCACTTTAACCAGGATCAAAGGAGTCAATGTTCCTGTAGACCCTTTGTTTATTGGGGAACTTCACAAGTATTCGTCGTTCTCTAAACAACTCATATTCATTGAAATGGCTCTATGTGTGGCTAAGAAGTGCATTGCAGTGTCATGGAAATCTGACTACTCTCTTCTGATTGACAGGTGGTCTGTTGAGATGAATAGCTGCATCCCCCTGGAAAAAAAACTTTTATTGTCTCAGAAAAAAATATAACACCTTTTAGAAAATTTGGCAGCCATATTTAGACCATATCGGTACATCTCTTACTCCAAGTACTTAATGTAATCGTTGGTATTGACCTTCACACTGACTTCTTTCCTGTTTTTTTTATTTTTATTTTATTTTATTTTATTATTATTATTTATTTATTTTTTTGGGGGGGTTATAGGGTGAGGGGGGTTTATCCTCCACTTAGTTATGTCTCTTACTGTTGGTATACTGATATGTATATACATTGCATACAAAAACTGAAAAAATATTTCTAAAAAATTAAGAACAATAAAAAATGTTGCGGGTCATGTACTTCAGGAAGTCGAAGCCAAAGTTTCTTTTCCTCAATTCCTTGTCAACCATGGCTGAGATAACCCCCACAACAGTCTCATTGTGGAAATACCAGAGACGTCAGAGAACTCGACATGTTAGGCGCCGTAACACCAACAGCAGGACGGTTATTCAAATAACAAAGAAGTGTACAGCACTTGCGTTACAGTGTGTGTATTCACACACACACATGTGGCGCTCGCAGTCATAGCTCATTTGGCAAAGCAGAGAAAGAAAAGGTAACATTTCCCCATATGATGACATGCAAGGAAAAATTTCCAATCGGCGCGTCTGAGCTTTGTTTTTTCAAAGGCAGAGCAGGATTGCTAGTGCTCGTTTTATACCTAACGCAATTTCTAGCTACGTGGGCACCAGAGGCAGGCTAGGGGAACTCATATTAAGGTCAGAAAACCTCACAAAGTGAATTTTTCATGCCATGGGACCTTTAATACAAATAAAAAGAAAATGTACAACTTACTGTATGTAGGATGTGTTTTGATTGTCTTTGTGTGCATTTCCCTGTCCTGGACTTTGGGAACACGATCCTGAAGACTGCTTGTCCTGCAGATGTTGTAGGTTGCGATCCTCACTTTTATTTCAGGTTAAAACATGATTGCCAAGTATAACCTACAATTATAGAAGGTCAAAAGTCAATGATCCATTTTGAAGCTTAGGAAAGTTGTAGTGTTCGAATATGGTATTTTGTATTTTTTAGGAATTCTCTCTTGTATTAAAAATGTGCCGTAATGATTTATAATGCCTAATAACATTACGGTAACATAACAGCTGTAATAATCATGAATCCAACTCAACACAGTAACCTTAGGGAGCAAGTTAGCCGAGGCATAATACAGCTGATGTCATGGATAAAACCCATGGTCTAATACTCAAACATCTAGTATTTGAGTATTTGAGACCTCTCGTAAAAATATTACAAACTACGAGAGGTCGAGAAGGACTAGAGTTGAATGATCAAGGCTTTATTGCGACTGCAAAGAGTAACAACATCACCTGAGTTTGTTTGCAAAATAACTGGGCTATACGGCCCGGGATTTCTGAGGTAACTACAGCTCTGTGATTTCCAAGACCAATCACAGAGCTTCTTGAACCCTTCCCAATTACTATTTATCTTTTACTTCCCACATGGACACATACATTCATACATTCAAGCATTAGATTCAAAGAGTTACATATTGTAGTTTACATATTATGCATTAGAGTTTGTGGTAACCCGCTTCCCAATGTGCCGGGTTCCAGGTACGAACCACACGTTGAAAGAGGGTTAAGCCGCACTCGGCATTATTGCAATGATCTCCGACAGGGAACACAATCACTATCTATAGGGTCTCCATGAGCCTCTAGTCGATTGTGGTCTCGAGCGCTTCCTACTTGCCACTCGCTCCCGTTCTCCCCTCTCGTCAGTTCTCGTGCTCCATTTAAGATGGCTCCCGGGCCTTTTCCTCCCTCCGGCCATGTGTCCCCTATCTCGCTGATTGGGGGGAGAGAAGTGATGCTCTCTGTCGCCGGTTATTGGGTGGCGGCAGTATACGCCTTCCAACACTAAACCTCAGACCCGCCCGGGCCGAGGTTTAAGGGGCGGGATGCCACAAGTTATATGAAGTGAGGTCTTTGATTAAAATCTATTCATTGCCTTATTTATTAACCTGATCTTAAATCACCATGGCTTACCACATGTGTATAAGAGATGAGCCCTGTGAAAGCAATATTCATTTAAACAGTAAAATATGTATTTGTAATAGTTAAGGCCACTTTATTTGTCTTTGGCATATACAGTCATAATCCTAAAGCTGGTAGTGTCTGAATTTAACGGGGGTATGAATTAGTTACCTTAACTTTAATTTAAGCTTACAGAATATACATTCCCAAACTACAGACGAGAACCCATAGGGGGTAACAGGTGTTTCTCTAAGAGGCCATTTACATAAGGCGTCGGGGGTTCATCGGAATGCAGGCATTAGTTTGACACAGGAAGGCCAGGCAATATCAATAGTGTTTAACATTTGGCTCCATTGTAAATATATTGACCTTATATTCTTGTATAATTTATACTTAAAGTTAACCTTACTTATACTTGTATCTAAGGGAACTGAGAGATAGACTGACGCCATTGACTACAGAGGGATGTCTGTCTGATCCTCTGAGGTGTTGAATAACAATGAAACGAGGTCTGGCGCCTGCCCCTCCCCCCAGGCTGGTTCATTTTTCTCCACTAATATATTTAAACATTTGGTAAATATCCTTTTAACCTTCATTATTTTCTACCACACTGACAAACCAAAACCTAAAAGCACAACAACATGAGCTAGAAAGCCGAGACCTACAGCTGATTTACCAAAACATTACACACAATGACGTCAGGTATCTTTCGCATAGCTCAGCTACAACCAACCTACGAACACTCGTTAGTAGCTACCTTCTTTGTTTTAAACAGAACAAATCCACAACTAATAAAGCATCCTAATTCCCCTTTTCCACTGACAGTACCAGCTCAACTTGCCTCAACTCGGCCCGCTTTTTTTTGCGTTTCCATCGGCAAAATGTGGTACCTGGTACTTTTTTAGTCTCACCTCCGTTGAGGTTCCATGAGAGCTAATCCAATACTTTTGTGTGACCTAAACAGGCTGCTGGCCACTGATTGGCCAGAGAGTTACGCCACTGGACGAGTGCGAAGTTCGAGCCTGACACCCGAAACCAGGTGTTGTGCCGAAAATGGAGTCTGAAATCGCAGCCCCTCTCCGCATTATAGCACTGTTTATATCATATCATCACAAGATCAGCGACTTATCGCAGAAAGCGATATGTAAGATTTCTTCTTCTGACGAAAAGAAGGTTTATAGTTTGTAGCATTGTTTATATCATCTCATCATAAGATAAGCAACTTGTCACAGAAAGCGATAACTAACCCTACATTTTATAGGCGACCCACAACCTAAGATGTCTCATTCACGATAATGAACTACGAGGGCACTAAAATATTTAATAGTTTACATGTCATACAGGTATGCATGATGTGACTCTAGAAAGCACAGACGAAATAAACGAAAGCGCGTTCACACAGAGAGGGGGTGCGATTTCAGACGGGGATTCCATTTTCGGCACGACACCGGCATCTTTAAATACTAGCATCAGCGTTCAGCAACAATATATAATATATTGATTGATTATATATATATATAATCAATCAATAGTGATTGATTATTGAACAACGCAGGATCAGCACGCAAGAACACGTCGTGGACCGTGACAGAGGTGGAGACGCTAGTGTGTAGCCCTGTCTGTTTATGTGTTGCGTAGATAGCATGCGCAGTTTCACGCATGCGTGCAATGCAACCCGCCCACGCTGAAGAGGTACTATTGTAGATGGAAACACGACGTGCCTGGAACCAAACCAGGTCACACCACGCCAAGTCGTGGCGAGTTGAGCTGGTACTGTCAAAGGAAAAGAGGCATATGAGGATGTGATCCTGAAGTTCCAGGTTGGGCCAAAAAAGTGGTAACTGCCCCGTCTGTAACAACTAATCGAGGCAAACATCCTACATCGCCTAGTTCTCAGCAATATGAAGCGAACACAATAAAAGGCTGGGGCGGTTCTGTGGAGGATGGTGGTAAAAATGTACCACTCATTATTCAAGTCGTCTTCTTTGAGAATTAGCTTTCGCATAGGGAACATCTTCTCGACATGGCGAAAATTCCAATGGCAACTAGTGTTGACTCGGTCGCGAACGAATCAGTTCGAATGAACGAATCGTTGAGACGAACGAACTGAACTGGTTCCTCTCTCTCGTTCGCCTCGTTCGTCTCGTTCGCCTCGTTCGCCTCGTTCGTTCTCAGAGTCGACTCCTCCCAGACCCACTAGTCGCTGACTCGCTGACAGCTCGTTCACTCACTGTGTGAGTGGTGAGGAGGGACTGACTGAGAGACGTCACGACTCACGAGAGCCAGCCAATCGTATGCTGTTCTAGGACTGAGTCTAGGACGCTCTCGTTGAATTTTAGTCAATGAGAGACAGAAAGCGACAGGTTTAATGGGGAAAAAACAAATGGGCTTAGTGAGCGAGCTATTTATTATTCACATTGACCATCTGTTGCATGAACGTATTTAAAGGATGCATTGTACATATTTATAATTCGAAATTCGTCCCAGCCTTTATACCACATTTTTCACAACCTACCAGCTCTCGTTGTGAAGACTACTCACCGCGCAATTCGTTTCAATGGAAATCGCGACAGTATACTTTCAACATAAAGTGTACATATTTATCATTTCAAATTCGTCCCAGCCTTTATACCAGAAACTCGAGAGTCTATAGTGTAGCGACCCTGGGACATTTAAAGAGTTTGTGTGTTATGTGTTGCATTGTATTTCGTTGTCCGTTATGCCAGTTGTTCTCTGTGCATGCATTGGATGTTCTTCTTCTCAATCAGTGTGGGGGGCGAATCATCAGGTCAGCTGGGGGAGGGCCTTGGGAGAACAGGAGGGTGGGGGCTTGCACGTTGAAGGGACCGGGTTGGGGGGTTGCCCGGGTAACCGGTTGTTGTTAGTGTGGCTTTTTGCCGTTGGTTACGGGTTTTCAGTGACCTGGTTTGTCACCGGCGAGGTCATTACAATAGCGTATAACTGCGTTGTCTGATGACAGTTTAGTGCATTTTTCACAATTAACCAGCTCTCGTTTTGAAGGCAGTGTTAATTTTGGCAGCTAGATTTAGTCTTTGGCTGCACAGGGTTCTGTTTATGGGAGCCTAAAACACCCGGGACACCCACCATCATTGCTAAATCAAGTCTATTATTTTGCTGATATGTCAAACATCCAATAATCAACTACACCCCCCATCCCGCTGCGTTTGGTTAAAGTTGTAATGTTGACGTATGAGAATGAGAACGAGGGAGGCGCTGAGTCTGAGCCGTTCATTCCATGATTCTACCGGAAACTCGACTGAACGAACGAACGAACGAACGATTCGCGAACGACTCCCCTTGGCGAACTGAATCAAGCGAACTGGTTCGCGGAAACGAATCAATAAATCCATCTCTAATGGCAACCGCCGTATACAGCTTTGTATGAGGGCGTGGCTAACAGCCGGGAGGCGGGAATTCTGCTCTTCAGCCCCTCCCACTGCAAAGTCTGACGTCAAGTGGCTAAAGGGGCAGGAGGGAGGAGAAGGTGTTTACCTTGGGGTCAAGTAGAGATCCATTACATGGCATATTCCACGTCTCAACCGCCTGCTCTAATACACTGTCAGTAATGGTGAGTAGGAGAGTACCACTTTGTTATTTTAGAGAGGGATGAATATAGTAAGGCCTGAGGGGAGGAAGGGGGCTTCACAATAAGGCCAAATAGGATTATAGCCTTAGATTGAGAGGAAAAATCGCAGATAGTAATGAATTGTAGATGGCCTTTGAGATAAAGCAGGCTAATTTACCAATCCTGCTTCAAAGGACACCCAAACAAAATCTATTCCTAAAGAATGTTCTTGCTGCTGTAGCAGGAATAACATCTGATAAATCAGACGTATCTAATTTAACTTCATAGTTTCCCCACCAAATCTCTATCCAATCCATTTCAGTAGCTCAGGCACAACCCAGGGGGAACATCATTGGCGTATTCACACCAGGGAAGTCCTTTAGTTCGCTCTCGTTGGTCCGGCCCAAAATACAATGTTTCTTTTTTGGTTTGGTGCGGTTCCTTTTCACATTGCAATTTTAGCAACATTCCCAGAATTTGTCAACAAACCCACATGTGTGCACAGATCGTTCAATCATTGGACAAAAAGGTCTGGGGTGGGGTAAAGCGGTAAAGAAAAAAAAGGGGGGGGGGAAAGTGTTGGTGAAAGTAAACAATCATGGATATTCAGCCGGCTGCACTCGTTGTGCTGATACTGATTTGTTTCATACAGTTGTGGACCGGTCCAACTCCTTCTCCCTCATCCTAGTGCTGAATGTGTTAAATACATCGTAATTTTCATGTGTGTTTTGCAGCATGCTTTTAATGTGGGCGTCTGTCCAAATATCCAACAGACGTTCCGCTCCTCTTTGCTCCATGTTGAGCCACGATTCATTTTCAATCGACGGTCCGAAATGTGCTGCTAATCTTGGATTAACCGCTAATCAAACAGTATTTCCCATAATACGCGCGGCTGAGTGGGAGCCAGTTACGTCCAAGGAGGCCTATGAATTTTAGAACTGGATCGGAGCGAGGTGCGGCGCTTTCACTTCTCAAGCGAACCGCACCAGGGTTTGTTTGAAATCGAACCGACTGTGCGACTGTTTGGTCCGCACCAGAGTTCGATGGTTTGGATTCACAACAGCCCAATAGGTCCGCACCAGCAATTTTTTTTGTAACGTTCGAACCAAACAAGGCAGGTGTGAATACACCCTATACATTGTTTTGCCAAATGTCAACCATTTTTATCTATGTGTGTGGAGCTGCAGTGGGTGTGGGGGTTGAGCCTTTTTCAGAGTACAAATTATTTTGATGAGGCCAGTTAAAGCATTAATTTAACTTGCATTGCATCTAGCCTCTCTACAATCTATGCTTTTTTTTAATTTTGGCAATCTCCAAAACACTGACTCAGAGGGTACCTTACTCGGTTACATGAAACAATAAATGAATAAACTATGTTTATACATCCCATAGCCAGCCATCTCGAAGTAAATCCCTATAGGAAGAGAAAAGGTTGACACGGGTATGAGGCAAAAACTAACTCTATATCTTTTATAAATAATAAATCAATACCATCTCCACGCTTTAAAAATACCTCAGTGAATTCATAGCCACAGACCCAGAAAGACCCATGGTCGGCTAGGAATTGCATTGGCATTTGGTAGAAATGTAAACTCGTGATAGGCTCCAAGCTATATGTTAATGCATACATATGAGCGTGCTATTGACTACATGCTGCAGAAACCAATGCTGAGTGTTGGGGGGGCTGGTGGGAGAGTTAGGGGGAGGGACTTCTGCCTCACTCCTCCTAGGGGCTCCTAGGGGACAGGAAGAAAACATGAGCAGAAAAAGCATATCGAGTGCAGCCATGTGTGTGTGCGTGTGTGTGTGTGTGTGTGTGTGGTTGTGAGCAACCTTACAATTTACAATGAGTCCCATGCAGCAGGCTGCACAGCATATATGGAGCTAGAGAGAGACGAGTAGAGGGATAGCAGGAGGGAGGGATGTAAAGACGGTACTACTCTTCACCAGGTGTGTTGTGTGTGTTGGTGTGCAGCCGAATCAGTGCATCTAGTTAGACCAGATATCTGTGTGCACGGAGGAGGATGGGCTACCAGATTGTGATTGGCTGTCCCCGGTAGTAGGGTGTGGCTTGCATATGAATGACCCCCAGCCTCTCTATCGTTTTCGGTTTTGGTGGCAGTTACCATGGAGGGATGGTGGTTGAGACTGTCCATGTTCAGTAGAGAGAGCACCATATATTGCGACGCCAAAGGAGAGTGTGTGCATGAGAGATGGAGAGAGAAAGATAGAGAGTAAGCAAGCGTGTGAGCTTGGGTGCATAAGCAGCAGAGAGAGAGAGAGAGAGAGAGAGAGAGAGAAAAAGAGGGAGAGAACAAGAGAGGGAGGGGGAATTGAGTGAGCAGCAAGCTGACGGGCTGGACTATTTCTAAAACACTGCAGTGTTTCTTCATCTCCTGTAAAGAAACTGCCTATGTATTTTCTCCCTCATATTTTCTTTTGGACACTTTGATCTTGTTGCCTACCTAGACCAGAGAAGGGAAAAGAGACGCCCGGCCGACACTTTGCCCATCTGATCAGAGTCTGGAATTCAAGGAAACGCCATCCAGCCGTGCAGACAGGAGACGACAAGAGGAGAGATTGAGCACTGATAAAACAAGAGGATCAGAGCGAAAGAGAGAGAGAAGCAGAGAGAGAGAGAGAAGCAGAGAGAATAGAGAGAAGCAGAGAGAATAGAGAGAAGCAGAGAGCGAGAGAAGCAGGGAGAAATAGACGGAGAGAGAGTGAGAAGGACAATACGGACGCATGGAGGAACCAATGCCTTTATTCCCTTGAGACTTTGAGGGACAAAAGGACAAGTTTGGACAGCACTGGAGGGGGGAACAGGGACGCGGGAACGGAGCGGACCAATACAAAGCAGAGTCAAACTCACGAGACGCTAAAAACAATTCCTGGCGCACACGTGAATGCTGCATGTTGATGCCTCGGTTGAAGCTTTCTTTTGATATGCTCCCCGACTTTGATTCAATCATGACACTGCCTTCCCGCTTTGTGCATTCCGAGCAGTCCCCTTTTTTTTAGGTGCACTTTTTATGCACGTCAGCGAAAGCGGGGGGACATTGAGACGGCCGCTGACTGTTGGGGGGGGGGGGGGGGGGGTGGGGGGTGGGGGTGCATTTGCACCTGAATGATGTGATGTATTCTCCATGTGTTGTCATATTTCTGCACGAAGAAGGAATTACGGGGAAAAATGCACCTTCTCAAGACTAGCTTATGTCACCAGGTAGGATTAAACAGTAATTTGCTCGATCTGGACGTCTCTGTAATAAAGCCGGTTTGGGTGAACTGGATTGAGTTGGGTTGATTGGGGCGGAAACAGTTTTTTGTCACAGAAGGACACCGCCAGTGCTCTAGGGATAAAGCAGAGCAAAGCTGCGTCTGTATTTTCGAATCATCATTGATGTCCTGAACACACCAGATATCCAGGTGTTGGGATTATGGAAACTCTGTAGGTTTATGTAGGATTACAGCAAAGGTTGACGGTTGACCCGCCCCCCCATCCCATCATCTTTCAAATATGAACTAGGATCTTTCTTTTTCTCTTTACCTTTTCTTTCACCGACTCACTATGGTGCATGATGGTGCGTTGTGGTCTCTCTAAGGGCCAGCGTGTTGTCTTCTAAACCAAGGAGAAAGGGGGTCTGAATCCAAGGCGTTCAACCTCCTGCAGAACATTTCAGCGGCACCTGTAGGACTCCACAGAACTCCCCCTCAGTCTCTGGTGACCGGAAGACCGCGTGCAAGTCTGAATACCATAGGGACACTTCTGAGGACTCTGCGCGTGTCGCAGCAGGCCATGAGGCGCTCGAGCACGGACGAGACGCCGTACCGGCGCAGTCCGTCCCTGGACAGCAAGGCCGGCACGCCGCCCTTCTCGTCCGGGTTCCACCGCTACAGCGGCGAGTTTGAGTACAAGCGGCCCCCGTTTGCCTTCGGCTTCCACACGGCGAAGGGGCCGCAGGGATCAAGCGACGGCCGCTACGGCCAGGGGAAGAAGTACGTGGTGTTTTACCTGGACCTTTCCTTCATCTTCCTCCTAGAGCTGCGGCGCTGCAGGATGGCCGAAGGTTGCATGATGGGCCTGCGCTACGGCATGGTCTTCTTCAATCTCCTCTTCTGGGTGAGTGCACTTCGCTCATTCTATTAATTCTCTGAGTGTGTGTGTGTGTGTTTGTGTTTGAATTTTAAATGGGAGTTTTGAGAAGCTTAGGCTTGTGTGTGAGCAGGTTCGATACAATTTTGTGTGTGCTTATTTTGAGGTTCTACTGCAACTGTCGCGAGAGAGAGAGAGAGAGGGAGAGTTTTTGATAACATGTACTAATCCCACTGTGTGTGGGTGAGCCAAGGATTTGTGTAGTTACACTATAAGCTTTGACATGTGTGTATTTTGTATCAAGTTGTATTTTTACAGTAGATGCTGGAAGTAGTCCATCAACTCCTACATCCCAGTGTTCTCTTCCCTGCCAATTATCAGTCCTTCCACCGTGTGTCAGTCCCTCTTTCTGTGTGGCCACTGGCCAAAAGTAACTTCACATTTTCCAGCGTTGAAAATGTGTGTGTGTTTGAATGTGTGTGAATAAGTCTCTGATTCATACAAATGGACAAAAATCGGATCATTCCCCATCACATACTTCAAAGCTTTTCAAGTGTGGCCCGCCGTGGCAGATACAAAGGGAGATATATAGCACCAACTCAAGCGCCTGAACTCTTTTGGGCAAGCATGACTCTCATTTTGCCAGAGCGAATCCAATTTATTATACACTCCTGCTTTCCTCCCTGGTGTTGCTGAGATAACTTGACCGTGGAAAAAGCGGTCTGTTTGTCCAGATGTATTCTCCTTGGGGTCCTGAGTGACCTTCACTCAACCCTGCGTCCACCACTCACACTGAGGGGCCATTTGTGATTAGTAGGCATAATGTGAGTGTGGGTGGGTGGGTTGTCAGGGTTTGTTGAGATTCTGTATTCTGTATTTTGTGGAATTTTACATGAGCAACTCTCTCATTTCAAAATCACAAAACGTATGTATCCTATTGAATATTGAATAATTGCTAATTCTTGTTAATCATGTGAAATGCAAACGATCCCAGAGCACATCCATCCATTTTCTTAATCCACATGTACAGATTATCGATTATTGATTTTATACATTCTAGGCAATTTATCTCTTTATTGTTTTTCTTAAAATTGCTGAAAGGCTGTTTGTATGGCTTATTTATTTAAAAAATAAGGTGAGCTAGGCAATATTTAAATATAATCAATCCTCATCTGAGCTCATTAACTCAGTCGCTAACTCAGAAACTGACATGATACCGACAACAAATATGAATATGTTTGTGAATCCTTAGCAACCATTGTTTTATGAAATATGTCAGGACACATGTGTAACACTAGAAAATGCATTTCCTGCAGAAAATGAGGTGAGTGCTGTAGTGCAAAATGAGGTTGAAAATATATTTTATTAAAACAACATTGTTTAAGACATAAAGAAATGTTAAATGGCTTAAATCAAGTGAAGGGATGTTAGCAGTCTAAATGGAGTAAACAATGTAAACATGCACACCATTTAAAACATTTGGTTGGAATGGTTGGAAACAGATAAAGTGAAGAGTTAAACAAATAGCCTATGTGATCAAGTTTGAATAAATTTTTGATAATATAGAATAGCTGAGCTTTTCTGTTGGCAATTTTCAGCACAACTGTAGACTAAAAACCGCCCAATCAACCATAAACCTGCCCAAAACGTATATTGCCAGAAATCCGATAAATTATATACTTCTGCAATGGCAAATACACAAAGACACACCTAAACGCAACCTGATTATTAACTATGATGTTATTTGGTATAGACCTCTGAAGAATAAGTCCCACCCGGAAACTAAATGGAAAAAGTGTGTCGTTCAAAACGTTACGCAACTTTTACTTCTTCGCCAACTACAGAGTTTGTTAAGTACGATCATTCAAAAACGCCATATCATTTCCCAAAGACATTTGACCGATGGAACCTGAGCCTCGGAGGCTGGACTAATTCTCATCTATCTCTCACACACAAACCTCAAAAGGTCTGTGTAAAGAACACACTGACAGTCAATACGATTACATTAATACACCACACACAAAATAGGCATGTAAAATACCAATGGTGAGCACAATAAACACCTGAATGCGATCAAAGTGACTCAAGAACTTTTACGTTACACACACGCACACGCATGTGCCCACACGCACTCCGTGTGCAGGGACACAGCCACAGAAAATGCATGTTTGGTACATGAGCAAAAATAAAACGACCTTTCAAAATAGTCATGCATAAAATTATCTTACACTTATGTAGAACTTCAACTTGAAATAATCTTACAAGAACTTAAAGAACATTAACCTAACAGTCAACGCCAGGTCGACTATGCATCATGAATCAATTCTCCTTACGACTGGCGCAGAGTTTTGAGTGACAGGTCTGATGGCCATCCTTCACCCCTAATTACTATTGGACAGGAAAGCATTGATTTTAGCATTTAGCTTCTACCTGGAGTACACCTGGATATGTAGCAAGCAGCAAGCCTTATAATAGCCATATAAACTGGGGTTCCCACTGACAAAAGCCTGATATATAACAATCATATTTCCAATCGATTAATCATTTTAGTGCCATTAACAAGGAATAACGTAACCGTTTAAGCTTGACATGGGGTTTTTAGGTTAAATATTGACTTTTTTTTAAAGTCAGTAAAAAGTCAATGGTTAGCTTTCATAGCCACCCTGGACTATCACGCTCCAGCCTCACCACCCAATCTGGCAACACTGCCTGAACGTCCTCGCATTCGAGCCTCAACGTAACTCAATGAGACCAACTGGAAATATACGAAGCGGGTAGGGAAATTAAACTTTTTTGTTTTTCATTATTATTGAAGATACAAGTATGTTGAATTGTTAAACGCTTGAATGAAGGTTAACGATAAAAAAATTACCCAGTTACGAAGTCTGAAGTAGTTGAAGTGTCAGAGAATGGGCGGACGGCTCGGCCGTCCTTCCATTGACTTCCATTGTAAAAAATAGTATTATAAAGTATTATATCTTAAAAAGTATTAAAAAAAATTGGATTCTGAAAAGAAGCGCGTAATTCCAAGCCAATCTAAACATTTGAAAATTGGAATGAAGTCTCTAGATGAAAAATTGAGGAAGGAGATAGGTCCCAAGGTTTGTAGAGAATAATAAAGAAAGAAGAAGAACAATAGTTGAGTGGAGCATGCAGCACTTACCCAATAAAGGGAGCTGTAAGTGAGAGTCAAATTACATTAAAATGTTATTTGTTTTTCAAATATTAGTTACTATAATCCTCTGTACAAATATGACTAAGACCTATCTGAAAGGATGATTGAATCAGGTAAAATCTGTTCACATTAACAGTTGCATTGCAGAAAAAATATCTACGTCAAGGATTACTACATATCTGTAGTTCTTTGTCACTAAGAATCATTTGCCAACCAGTCAAAAATACTTTTCCTCTTATTCTGCAATATGGCCATTCAATGTAAAGACAGGGATTAAATTAGCAAGGTCATGGGTAGTAAAACACTGGCTGGTTTATGTGACATCAAACACTTAGAACGATGCAAATCTGAAGTATAAAGTTTTTGACGGATGACATTTCTTTGGATTTACAATACTGGACCTTTAAATCAAATTGGTGTATCAGCTCTGCAGTACATCGTTTTAGTTAGTTTTAGTTTAGGGTTTTTTGTTCATTTTTAGGTCAGCTGCTACCAACACTATTTATTGATTTTGACACATGGGACATTGTAGCATCAAATGATGTTTTCAACTCTGAAAAATGTCAAATAGTAATTTGTCTCAGGCGTAAAAAGAAAAAATTGTAAACCACAAATTGTTATATATTGTGTTGCATTTTTCTTTCTTTCCCTCTTTTTCTCTTTCTTTCGTTAATTAATTATTTCTTTCTTTCCCTTTCTTTCTTTCTTCATTTCCTTCTTTCTTTCGTTATTTCTTCCTGCTTTCCAAGTTCAACGAGCATGGCAGCATGGCGACGGTATAATTACAGCTATATCGATGTAATGGAGAGTGCCCGGTAGTGCAGGAAGCCAGTGATCCATGGCTGTCTTTACAGCTGTAAGAGGCTGCTTAATAGAATATAAATCAGGAAATAATGAGGTCACATTGTGTGTGGTGTTGAAGTTGCAGCCAAAAGGTGGGTGTGACCCTTCGCCTGGCCAAAAGAGTGCAATGCAGCACAGCAGCCTTTCCTACTTGGTCAGCTTGATATCAATCCCACACAGCAGGGGTGTAATTCAGAAAACACAGTAGAGCTCGCCTTTGAAAAAGAGAAGACGGAGGTATAGTTCCGTGTCCTAATAGACCCTTTTCATATAGGTGTCATTGGGACACAGGTGTCGCTCATAACACAAATGATGGGTCTACTCCTATTACGTACCAGGACACATGGTTCATGGCATAATGTGTGTTCTCTTCAACTGCTACCTGTGCCCTGGAACATAAAAGGAGCAGGCCCATAGTTAGTGTTATGAGCGCCGCCGTTTGTGCCACCTAGAGACCAAGGAGCATGGCTTTAGCTTTGATCTGACACGTCCATTCGGAACACTTTGAGGAGATCTTTCCTTTGGAGAAGATCAAAGGGGCTGATCATGAGAAGTACATGCTGTCGTGGGCTCTAATGGACGTTTAGCTTTGATTTATCCAAAAGGGACAGGTTTTGTTGAACTTTTTTGGCAGGTAGGTGCCCAGGTCGCAGTGTCCCTTCATCTAGAGGGGAGTTTGTGTGTCTATGTAAAGAAAATGACTCACCATTGGTGCAGGTTCTACTGCGGTAATGGTCATTAACAGGGATTCTGTGCAATGGGTCATTCCACGTCTTTTTTGTGTGTACCGACTAAACAGTGTAGACACACGTCAGAATGGCATTAGCAACCATCCCCCACATACTATGTCACATGCACATAGTTATGGTCTTCAGCTGGCTTGTTTGTCAGTGTGTGCATGCTATTTCGAGTGTGCGTGCATGTGCGTGCATTTAATGGTTCTTCCAAGCTTGGGTGAGAACACTTCGATGGGGGAAGTTAGCTATTTATCTGCTCTGGCATGAAGTGAATGAAAGCCTACATCATAAGATGTCTACTGTTTTGATGACAACTTCAAATGTATTATTCCTGTAGAAAAAGGCTAGACACCATGAAATGAAAATTGACAAATCAACCAAAAGAAAAAATCCTCCCCTCATATAAAACACACAACTGACTAACATTTTGTTTACCACTTCCCAATGGATACAATTGCATTTATCTTACATTCTGTCCCACTCTTATTACCAGTTGTACTTCGAAATACGATCAAAGTTGTCTTTCATCTTCCCAGGTGATTAGAAGAATGTTATTTTTTTCCTTCCATTCTTGTATCATCTCTAATAATACATAACTTTACTGCCAATTATCCTTTCTCACCTACATGGAAAGCAACACATCAATTACAATTCTCCACAGGCAAGATGGTTGGCTTTATGTGTAGAATATCGGGATAGGCAGACTGAGTAATATGGAACGGATTGAAGGTGCGGGTAAATACCTGACTTGTAAAATTGCATTTGTTCGATCTGTGTTTGCTCTGTGAGGAGCAAGGCAGCGACAGGGATTTCAGATTTATCTTGTTGCTATCATTATCTCAACACAATATCTGTACAACAGGGCTATGCACATTAGTTGCCTGTTGCTCTCTCCTTTGCTGTATATCGCCGATAGCTTTCCTGTA
Organism: Pollachius pollachius; assembly: GCF_949987615.1. Taxonomy (NCBI): domain Eukaryota; kingdom Metazoa; phylum Chordata; class Actinopteri; order Gadiformes; family Gadidae; genus Pollachius; species Pollachius pollachius. The sequence continues at coordinate 14,927,339 of NC_136938.1, read as the reverse complement.
GAGTGGTAATGTTTTGTTATTTTCTAAGTAACATCTAGTGATATCGTTAGCTGCGGTGATGTTTGTTTTAGGTGGTCTTGATTCTCGGCTGTAATAGAAAAGACTTCTCATTGCTGGCGTTTGAGAGGTGATTTATTTTTATGTTGTTATGATCACTAACTTTATGATGCAAAGAGAGAAGTTTTCAATTTCTAAACAGGTTGACACGGTTGGAGACAGATGCATACAGCTGTTGTCACATTCCCTTCCGGAGGTGGCTACATTCAATCTAGATAGACGAGAGATAGGTTAGGCGCTTTAGACGGAATCTCTCAAAGAGGTAAACAAGGGACTTGTGTAGCTTATGCAGGACAAACAGGGAGTCACTTGGGTGTTAACTGCATAAAGGATCTTAAATCAGCCACAATGGACTTCTTAAAAGTACTCATCACACGTCACACAACACAAACTAACCGCTCTGAAAAACCTAAACAATCAAAGACACCAAAACACCAGACAGCACTAGAAACTGCAGTCAGTTATTCATTAATCACATTAGCGAAAGGCTTGGCACTCTTGCACACAGTCGAATTATTGGGTTGGTCCGACTATGATTGGATCATTAAGATGCATGTATACACCTTAGTCGGATTGAAATTGTGTTTTAATTCGACGTGATGCATACATTGCACGCATTAAGGATGCATGTCTACGGTCAATCACATTGGAATTGGATTTTGCGTTCTGCACTTGCTCGAGATCTTTCCCGGGAGCGGTGAGCCAGAAGTAGAAGCAGACGGTAGGTAGTCGTGTTGTTGTCACTGTCGAACGAGAAACGGCGATTTAAAAAAATTAATTTTTTGGAGGAAGCCGGTGTCGTGCCCCCCTATAAGAAGTGTATCATCAACATGCATCCAGTAAACAACGTTTGAATTTCACCCAGGCTGAATTAAAAGTACATGTTTTTCTAAATCTTGGTCATCAACAAGGTTGTAAAGGAGTAACTTCGGGCACATCTGTCAAAATAAATGCTTTTTCTACTGTCTTTATTCATTCATTGCACCGCGGCCGAACTGACAGTGATATTCTGATATTATGAATCTTTAAGACAGCTGTCAGTTCACTTCGGGTCCATTTGCCGGAGGAGTCCGCATACGACCGAGAGGTCGGAACAATGGAGCGTCGGAGAAGTGACATGGACCCGAAGTGAACTGACAGCTGTCTACTGAAAACATCTTCCTCGAATGCCGCCCGAGTTTGTTGTTGCTGGTGATGTAAAGAGGTCAGCCGGTGCCTCTATTGCCACTAGTTGAAATGGGTACAGTGCCACCTATCATACCTGTCAAGTTATCCAGATGTTAAAAGTAATTTCAGCTCTCCCCAAACTTGAAAATGGCTTGTTCAACGCAAAATAATGCAAAGGGACAACTCTGTTCCGTTCTGGTGATTTATTTTCTTTGAGATGGATTTGATGGTTCTTGAAACATTGGATATTTATATGGAATTAGGTGAAGTAGCAGATTGATGGCACATAAGGTGGAATTTCAGGTGAAGAATAGGTTGATAACCTTCAAGATAATCAAAAAGACAAATAAAATCACATTCCACATCAGTATGCATCTAAATCATAATCATTAAACTAAACATCTCATGTTATCCAAAAGTAATTACTGCTTGGTTTACAAACTTATTCAGTATCAATTGCCAGCATTTCCATTACATTAACTTGGACTTCACATTTACATTCAAACCAGATCTAAATCAAACAGAAAACAGCAAACATGATTCCTTCAAACATAACACTTGAATTAGTCCATACCAGTTGCGTCTGTAGTTGAACTTGAGCTTTGTTTGTAGGCTGAGGAGACAAAGAGGGTTTGCTACGCTAACCCTCAACATTATATACCCATGCTTGTTAAGAGGTCATGGGTCACATCCTGTCTGTTAACCATGTCACATCCTGTCCTGTCTGTCATGTCTGGGTTAGCTCTGCCCCCTTCAGGCCTGGAGTTCCTCCACAGTTCTTCAGTCAAAATTGTTTGACGCCACACCTCCCACTTGGCCTCCTGGTTCTTGAACCCAAGGAGGTCACAGCACCTTAGTGTTGGGCAGTGTCTGTTTAAGTTTTCACTTCAGTGTTGCTCTTCAATTGGAAGTAGGACAATGATACGTCTAACATCCCTGTAATAACGGTAGCCGATATTTTGATTTTGAGTCTCTTTGCTTTCTGGTTTTGATTAAGCTTCATAGTTGGGACAGGGTAGCTAGGAAAAGTTCTGAAGTGAACATCCCAGACGAGCCCCCGAGCAGAAGGGTATTTGGGCTAATGTAGGCTATGCAGTCCCCCCGGCTCTGCACTCTGGCATCAATTGGCCTTTCATTAGCAAGATTGGCAGCCATGAACAAGAATGTCTGGAACTCACTCCATGTGAAGAGTCCGTCTCCTCCCAGGTTTTGCAAGGCCCGCTTCACAGCACGAACAGCTGCTTCTTCAGCTCCATTTCGATGAGGAGATTCTGCTGGGTGGATTTTCCAATTCCATTCAGTTCCATGCTTTGAAGCTTCATTCTCAAGCTCAGATTTCCCCAGTTGGTCCAGAAAGAGGTAGAGCTCTTTGAGGGCCGGTCTGGCTCCTACAAAGTTCTTTCCTGGATCTGACCACAGTTTCTTCGGATGCCCTCTCAGTGCTGTGAATCTCTGGTACGCCAGTAAGAAGCCTTCCGTTGACTGGTCACTGACAACATCTGTGTGCATAGCTCTGGATGCCATGCAGCAGAAGACAATTCCCCACACCTTGATGTGTGAATGACATGCTTCGGCCAATTAATCGATTTTCTCACCACCATATATAATCTGACAATTGCAGTTGTCCAATTTAGGAGCACACTCAAACTATGGCTTTAATCGGATTAAGCTGTGCATGTGAATGTACTGAGTGTGGCAGAGTGGAAGAAGGTGACGTAGCACCGCAGTACAGGGTGAGACCAGGGTGGGGGTTGGAGGGGAGAGTCTGAGAAGAAGAAACAGAGCTTCTGAGCTTTTCAGCTCAGAAGCTCTGTTTACGTCACTGTAATGTAGGCCAGAACCCAGTGGACGAGCCACGGAAAAAGATTGCTAGAGTTCTGAATGTGTTGGATCCACCCCCCCCAATATTCCTGATCGATAAGACTGCCTGCCTGCCTGAGAAGCTTCAACACACACACACACACACACACACACACACAAGTGCACACCCGCCCCACCAGTCCAGGCCCCCGTCTCCTTGGCATCCTGCAGTCCATTGGTTGAAGAAGCACTATAGGACGTGCTCGGCATGACGAATCCAGAAAAGGCGGTTCGCATTTGCTGACTTTGGCGCGTCCATGCAAGTGGCCAGCAAAACAAACAACCATGCCCCTGAAGCAGCCGTAACCGTGGAGAAGCCGGTTCCATGTTTGTGTGGAGGACTACAACTGTAACCACCGTGCAGACAATCAGCGCGGTTACACACATGCATTGTGAAGCAGACATCACTTGTGGCTGAAGTCTCAATAGTCACTAATTGGGACTCTGGTCTGCCATGGCTGTTTGTTGATGAGGGCACTTGAATTATAGGCTTAGTTTGCTCTAATATTTGTGCCAAGTTCATGGCAGTTGTTCTCCTGTGAGATGGTTGCCCTGTTTTCGTGCTTTTCATCATCCTCTATCTGGATACTCGCTGTCAAATGGAAACTAGCATTTCCATTCTTAACAGATTAGAGGGTTCTCTTTTGATGTGATCTTAAGAGAGAAAGCGATAGAGAGAGTGAGAAAATAGTTTGCATACTTAAAAATTGGAACATTAAGATTGTAGTTAGGGTACTTTACTTAAATGATAGGATATAATAATGAATAGCATTATAATTTTATGAAAGAAAAAATAACAAGTAATGCCGTTTGCAACACTCATATATTAACTGTACATATATATGTATACCAGGTGCAGGTGCAGGTTGAGACAAATCAAATTGAATTTGTTTGGTTCAGCATCTTCAGAAGAATTTGTAAAATTTGGCAAAATTACCCTTACCTTTTTTTCTAGGACCGCACAAATAATTCATAACTGGGCTAAAATGCTTGCATGCAACACCTGTATAAATGAATTAGGCTTTATTGAAAAGTTACAGTTGACAGCTTGGAGAGATAAAAACATTGAAATATTTATAAAGGACGCATCAGGAATATTTAAATAATGTAAGGCAGTTACACCATTACCTAATAAGCTTCCTTATTGCAAATGCATCTGCATTGTGGTATTGGTGATCACTTTTCTATTCATGACGGTCATCTGATACGATAAGGTGTAATAAGACATAGGGATATTAGGGAATTCACTGTAACCTTGGAGCTCCTGTGCTTAAAGCCATTCACACCTTTGTTCAAAAAGCTTTCCTCTCTTTATTTCACTTATGACAGCTTCCCCCTCAACGTAAGGACACCAGTGTTTGTTTAATGTCGTCTCAGTGATAGGAGATGAAAGTTTGGCAGGGCGAGATCTCGGGGGCATGTTGTTGTTGTTGTTGTTGTTGTTTGTCTGCCTTGTATGAAGGGCCATTTTGAAACTACTTAATGTAATAAGGGATGGGCCACCGGTGCCACGGAGTGCGATGCTGCATGGGACGGCTACCACTCAACCTCCAAGGAGGAGTCCTTCTCCCAGGAGTCTGTATCTTCCGGGAGTAGGAGATATGTGGCTTAGTGCTATCTGCGGGCTGACAGCAGTGAGGCTGCTAACCCACACCACAGCAAGAGGGAGACCTTGATTTCTGCCACTGCCTTTTGGATTCCATACCACAGATGGCTGAGAACAGAATGTGGTGGCATGCTTCTGCCTCCCCCGCCAGCGTGGCTAATGCAGAAATGGGAGAGACGAGGAGGCTGGAGGGCTGCTCCGGTGTGTCCTCATTGACAGCACCTTGTTGTGAGCCAGGGGTCCAGGCGGGGGCGCCACTAGGAATGAGTGAACAATGCCTCAGCACTTCGACCTCATCCAGAGCAGGACGCCTCCCACTTTTTTTCTGGCTGGGGGCTTTTGCCAAATCCCGAAGGGATTCAAAAGTCTTTATTCAATGACAAACACAAAGGTTCACAACAACAATAACAACCCCTTCTTTAGGGCCCACCTGTTTCACATAGGAAATGGGAGTTATTTTTTGGGAGTCACATTTCTTTTTGCTTTATAAAACCCCAAGAGGGGATTAGCCTATGTAATCCCAAATAAGAGAGACGAGCAGGGAAGGACATTGTGTGAGATCTTCAGCAACAAATCCCTTTTTACCAAGGAAACAAGCCGCGTGTGGGTAAAGAGGATAGGGGGAGAGCAGCGGCTCTGAAGCATTGTCTGATGGAACAATTCCTTTATGATCCCAAGCACTTAAGTAAGTAAATCGTTCCTGTTTAGATGTCCTTTAAAGATAGACCTAAAGAGATCTGAATTCCCATTACATTATTTTTGTCACTTTCACATATATCTCTCATATACTAGCATTAAGCTCAATCAATAGCATAGATCAATTTCATTAGTTTATGCAAACACTACCATCCCATTTTTTATTTCATACAACCTGTTTACCACCAGAAACACTGCTCTATTCTTCACCATCATTTGGCCGTGCATGCATGTCAGGACTGCAGAGAAAAGCAGCCTTCACGGTGTACAAAATGATGAAGACAAAATCCATTTGTGTGGAATGACTTTTAAATAAATCCACACTTAACGCACTTTGTGCTTGGAAGGACGTGTGCTTGTGTAATAATCATGGAGCCTTCTTATTCCCATTATTGGAAATATTCAGTTTGTCTTCCTCCCAACATTTTTACAGCAATGCTGTACCGGCAACAATTCTAAATTCTCCCTTTATGTTGCATCCTGTTTATTTCTTTGAACTATTTTGTTATTTAATTATTTGGGGAGAAATCAAATGCTGCTTCAAGTCAGTTTCCAGAAGTGGGTCAATAAGTCATGCGTAGACAGTCAGACACAAAGAGAACACTGTTGTTAGAATATGGGCTTAATGCCCTGAGTTTTTAAACTTCTTTAAAATTGTAGCTTGTCAAGCCCCTTAAGGCCATGGGGTGCACAAACAAACAATGTGAAACAACAAAACATTATAGTATAAATGTGGCCAATACTTAAATCAGTAATTCCCAATTGCTATACAGTTTCAAAATATATAGTTATTCAAAAAAAGGTGCTTGTTGAACACCAACGTATACCGAACCACATCGCCTTACTACAAGGACATTAATTTTGGGCACGGCAGGACTTTTCTAACGGGGGCACTAAATCCTGAAGCTAAAGTTTAGCAATCCTAACCAATTCAAATGCTAATCATACACATCTTGAAACAACTTCAAACAAGACATGCCTACTCCAGGTTCCCTTGACAGTCTATTCTTCATCACATTTGAAGATGTTAGAAGGCATCAGATATGCCTTATTTACAGAGAGGGTTAGTTTAAAAAAAAGCTGTATTATTTATAAAGTGCTCAGTCAGCGCAAGAGCGTGTTCCAAAGAAGTGACTCGTCGGCTATCTGCCTTCCAAGGTACTCCCTGCTACCCATGACACTGTGTTGCTTGATTTTGCTTACGTTTTTAACTACCATAATGCTTCCATAGCCATAAAGAAAGAATGACAGAGTGAGCAATCTACATCATAGATCGTCATACAGCATATATCTGAAGGCTGCTAGTACCTTCACACACAGTGTAGGCATGCCAAAGAAGCCATTCGGCTAATTGTGTTGTCATATAAATAATGGCACTTAAACCCTATATGGGTGTACGAGCCACACTGGCATGTAGTCATATTAAACCTGTAATCCCAATGTCTATATCTTCTTTGCTGCCATGCAGACTACTACAGTAAAATAATCCAGTGAATAGAAACGACACCATTGTTCTATGTGGATGACAGTTCTGGTTGTAGATATCCACACGCTATTGAATCGACAAGCGAGATTAAAGCAGGGTACTTTGAGGAATTTACATTTTTTATTCTCTAGTATTGAGCTGCCTATTTGTGAAAGAGGTTTAGCGTCAACGATGCATTACTAATAGATTGTAGTTATAAGACTTACAAAGAATTGTACATGGTTGTATTAAATATATAATGGCCATGTCGTGCTACAACAAAGAAGAAAAGATAGAACAGATTAAAATAAAATATGTTTCAATTTTCTGGGAAAAAAGGAGGTGGGTTGAACCGTTGAATCCCACGGCTTTCATGCCTATTGTTATAACAAGTATAACCATATAATTGTCACTACTCACTTGATTTGGAGGAACCATTGCCAGGGATCCTTGAGTGTAAAGAAAGAATATAATATTGACATATTTACACAATACTTATTCACAAATAAGAACAATAACAACGACCAATGACTTGAAAAAGTAAGCAGAGATAAGGAATGCGCCAATTTGTTTACAGAAAATGTTAGCGGAGACAAAAAATACAAAAAGCTTTAAACGTTGGTATCAGAATCAGAATCGGATTCAGAATCAGAATTTATTTTATTACAATCTTATTGCACAACGACACAAGAGTAAAATTCTTATGCTTGGTCCCTCAACACACACATAGCAGAAACAATACAATATAAAGTAAATAGATAGTTAAAAATAAGTGAAGATAAGTAAGAAAAATAAGTAAAAGTAAGTAACGGAAATGTAAACAGAAATGTAAAGTGTTCAAGTGGTAGTGGTACCAGCCACGGTTGATTTTAGTGCAAAATACAGAGCACTGCAAAAATGTTGTGCAATTACAGTAAGTAATGCAGTAGACATGTATTTAAATAGTCTCTTGTTGTATCGTGTGTTGGGTTGGTTTGATGGTAGTGGATTCCTCCAGGAGCCTGACTGCTTGGGGGGAAAAACCTTTCCTCATCCCTTTGGTTTGGCCCCCGAGGCTTCGGTACCGTCTCCCTGATGGCAGTAGCTCAAAGAGTTTGTGGCTGGGGTGGCTGGGGTCCTTGATGATTCTAAGCGCCTTCTTGACACACCGACACACTTGTATGTTTCCTGGACGGAGGGAAGCTCACATCCGCTGATCCTCTCAGCTGTCCGCACTACCCTTTGCAGCGCTTTGTGGCATTGAGCAGTGCAGTTCCCATACCAGGCTGTGATGCATCCTGTTAAGATGCTCTCCGTTGTGCCTCTGAAGAAGGCCCTCAGGATCTTGGGCCTCAAACCAAACTTTTTCAGCCGCCTAAGGTGAACTAGGCGTTGCTGTGCTTTTTTCACCACCTGGTTGATGTGGTCCTCCCAGGTGACTTAATGCTGTCTACCCTCTCCACAGCAGACCCATTGATGTTGATGGGGTCTTGAGTCTGTCTCTTCCTCCTGAAATCCACCAAGAGCTCTTTGGTTTTGTCAGCGTTGAGAGCGAGGTTGTTGTCCTGGCAGTACTGAAGAGCAATCCCCCGGTTAACTTGGGCCTGTTGACCTGATTAAGTTTTGAAATTAATGCTGACTATCATACCACTGTGCCACTGTGCGTGCATATAGAACAATCCTCTGTAGCTACATCTGCTCATTACTGGTCCTCTTGCTATGCTTGATAATATCTTTATTTAGATGTGTGCACACATAAAAACACATGCACACACTAACGTACACACCCAAACACACAGACATACGCACCACACTTCTCACACACACTCACTATGGCAAACAGTCAACATCGCAGGAAGTGACACAGGTTCTTGCACTTTCAGCAGGGTATAAAAAGAGGCGCTTTATTAAAAAGGGGAAATCGAGAAGGGTGGGTGTGTTTGCTGCAGCGGTGGAGCAGTTGAGTGAATGGAGATGCTTGTGGGCAAGGAAAGAGAAAGAAAGAGAGAGGGATGATTTTAGGTGGAGTGGTAATGAGAGGAAGTGAGTATCTGTATTGAGGTGAAACAAAGCAGGCAGAATACGATACGCCAGATAGACGTAGGTCAAGAGGGAAATGGCCCTGCATCGACAACAAGGAGAACATGGGAGTGAGGAACAAGAAATTGAGCCCTCCACTAGGAATACACTCAGAAGGAGGATACTGGGGGGGAGGTCAAACACCCCCACATGTCTAGCTGTCGTCTCCACAGGTAGGGTTAGGTAGGGTAATAGCAACCTAGACATGTCCAATATTCCCAGGGAGCACTGGGATTTTGTAGGAGGTCTTCAAGTCTATCAAGACACCCACTAAGGTCTTATCCCCCCATATACCTTATGACTATGCCATAGATCATTTACCAGGAACCACACTTCCCTGGGATATACCAGACGTTGGTTAAGGATGTCCTTAGGGACCTCCATGACAAAAGTGTTTATGTTTATTTAGACGACATCCTAATATTGTCCAAGAATATCACTGAGCATAAGCAGCACGTCAGGACGCCTCTTTAACGTGAAACACCGTGTTCGTCAAGGGAGAGAAAGGTGTGTTTCATGCCGTCTCTTTCTTAGGGTTCATAGTGACCAATGGACATCTCCTGATGGACCCTGCCAAGGTGAGCGCAGTGTTGGGCTGTCCTCAGTTGTCCTCGGTCATGCAGTTGGATAGTTTCTTAGGGTTTGCTAATTGCTATAGACGTTTAATTGGGAATTTTAGGCTGTACCCTTGTCAGCCCAGACGCTTAAGAGCCCGACGCTATTCGCCTGGTCCCCGGAGGCTGAGCGTGCTTTCACAGAGCAGGACTTCACCACCGCACCCATCCTAAATCACCCTGACCCTTTATAATGGAGGTAGACGCCTAAGACGTTGCCGTGTTGGCAGTTTTGTAACGTTACCCCACATATGGGAAGACTCATCCCTGTTCTTCTCATGTTGCTTGTCCCCTACTGGTGGTTAACCTGGCATTAGTGGCGATACTGGTTAGAGGGAGCCACGCATCCATTCATCGTTTGGACGGACCATAATAACCTGGCCTATATCCAGGTGGCGAAGCAGCTGAATTTGCGTTAGGCCAGGTGAGCGCTTTCCCTACCCGGTTTGAACTCACAATCTCTTTTCGGCCTGGATCAAAGAACATTAAACCCGACCGCTTGTCCAGGCAGTTTGATCCCATCAGAGTCGAGAAGCACCCTGGTTCCATCATTCCAACTGCTTTGTTTGTGGCCCCAGTTTCGTGGGGCATTGAGGCATTGGTGAGAGCGGCTCTGCGCAACGAGCCAGATCCCGAAGGAGGACCTCCTAACAGACAATTAGTTCCCAAGGCTGCACGACTACTCCTACGGGCGCACACCTCGAACCCCACTAAAGGAAGGAGATAACTGGCCAACGGTGGCCAGTTATCTCCATCCTTACCTATTCCCAAACGACCCTGGTCCCACATTGCCCCACCTTCTATATCTGCCCTCCCCCCCTCGAAGGGATGCACTGCTATTCTGGTCGTGATCGACCAGATTTCTAAATCCTCCCCTTCCCAAACTCCCGTTGGCCCAGGAGACCGCCTCCTGGGAACACATGTGGAACATGTGTTGCAGGTGCTGCAACACATGTTCCACATCCACAGCCTTCCCCAGGATGTCATGTCAGACTGAGTTCCCCAATTCGTCTCCAGGTTCTGGAAGGCGTAAGCTACCTGCCTCGGCACATTCTTCAGCCTGTTGTCTGGCTTTCACACCAAGTCAAACGGCCAAACGGAGCTCGTTAACCAGGATATTGAGGTGCTACCCTTCGAACAACCAGGCCTCAAGGAGCCAACGTCTTGCATGTGCAGAGTGTGCGCATAACACGCTGGTCAGCTCTGCCACTGGTCTCTCTCCCTTTCAGTTCCAGTATTGTAACCGGGCCCCCCTTTTTCCAGAGCAAGAATGCCAGAGACAGAGGTGCCCTCGGTTTGGGCGCAGGTTAACAGCTGTCGTCGCAAATGTGCAAATGTGTGACACATGTGCGCGACGCAGCACTCTACCCAGGAACTTACCCTTCGGACAGAGTCCACGCATTATCGGTCCTTCCAAAGCGATCCGCCGGATCACCCGACAGGATCAACAACCCAACATTCCCTGTGTCACTCCTAAACCCGGCCCCTCTAGTCTGCTGGCTTCTCCCCCGCCCCTATAGCCCGCCGCAACTCCTTGACGGTCTAACAGTATTTTACGGTGAATCGGATTCTGGCCTGACAGGGGGGGCAGGCCGGGTTTGCAGTTTTCAGGTGATTGGGGGTGTATGGTCCGGAGGATCGATCATGGGTTGCTAGGCGAAATATTATGGGCTCAACCCTCATCACCAGAGGGATCACCCTGAGGAACCACGGTGAAACGGCAGGAGCCGTTCATCGGAGGGGGGCACTGTTACACAGGGGGGCTGCAGCAACCTCTAGGCGCTCTACTTCAGCCGCACATGTTGGTATCCTTACCAAACACCATACAATCATGGACTAATCATCCACACCTGTGCTTAGGATGTCATGCCTATTTATTCCCTCTGCTCCCCTCACTCCCTGCTGTAACTTCACCAATGTTTGTCGTGTTGTATTTTGCTGGGACATGGCTCTTTGTCTGTTTTTTTGTACTGCATTTCTACTTACTTAGTTTAAGAAGTTATTTTGTTTTTACAAACGAATTTCTGCCTGCTGCCCCTCTTTACGCACTTGGATGCACTTGGATCCACACCTTACCCAGACTGTAACAGTAGTATAGCCCTTCTTCTTTTTCGTTTTCAAAGTAAACTAGTTGTTAATAAATAGTCAGCCGGAAATCTATTAGGTAAAGATTATGTGTTCACACTGAATGATGAGGTCAAATCCATCAAGGTTGCTAGTTGTTTGCTCACTGGTGAAAACACTCTTCTGCAGCGCCATCTGCCTAATGATCTCACCTATAATCGTGGCCGCTCCACGTCATCAAGCTGACGCTGGGGGACGGGGGCGGGAGGAGACTCTGCCAAACCAAATGAGACAAAATAATACGCAGGGTAACAATGAAGGACTTTGTCTTCTTTGTGTTGGTGTTGACGTGATGAACAAATTTGTCCCATTGATCTCCCAGGACCAGGCATCGCTATCTTGCTTTCCATTAGACCCGACTCCATGCTGTCAGCCTGCATAGTCAAAGCCACAGGAATCTCCCCGTTGCAAATAAAATCTTTATTTAGATGTGCACACACCAAAACAAACAAGCAAGCACGCATCCACACAAACGCACTAAAACATAGATACACATGCGTGAAAACACATGCGCAAATGCACACACCCACACACAAACCGATAAACCGGTAAACCCACACACAAACAACCCACATTTCTCACACACTCATACTATGACATAGTGTGTTCATGATATTGGTGGTTGAATTAATGTTCAATCTCCCAGAACCAGGCGTCGCTTGTGTGCTTTTCAAAAGAACCACCACGATTTCTTCCTGCTGCATTCTCGCAGCCACAGGAAACTCCCTGCTGTTCCACTGATCAAAAGTCAGTGGTGCCATATTCTGGAGATGAATATTGTAACCACATCTATTGTGGTTACAATAGATACAATACAATAAAATATGCTGTCTCTACCAGAGGCTGGTCCAAGCACCCACCGCAGGGATTGTGAACTCATCCTGGTTTGGAAAAAATGAAAGTTTGTTAACCACTTTGTTAACAGCCGAGGAGATAAATCTATCACCTGTGACCAAATGGCCTAATAAATTAAAAAAATTCCAATATAAAAAAGGCCTTTGTGTCTATCTTAATGGCCACGCGATATGCCATCCCTGAAAGGAACCACAGACGGTCTTCTAAATTGAATCCTCTGAACAGAAAGCACAATGTCTAATAAGGATAAACTATTTTCCAGAGGAAGCTGGCTGAACATGCAAACTGTATCGCAGTCATCTTTCTGCGTTTCAACAATATAACTTTTAGAGTCGGACAGAGGTAACGGTATACACAACATTTGCCCTTTGACATTTTTTCCATGAACTTTCTCATTATTGTTTTTGCCTTTACAACAGACCATTGACTTTGGCTGACCCCCCTCTGGCATCCTGTGACAGCTAACTGTGCTGGAGGAATAGTTAAAACATGTTAATGAAGCAAAGTTAGAAGTTGTCAGTGTGTCTGAGCGCAGCATTTACCCCAAAGCCTATTCCACTCACCTGCTAAGCTGCTTCAAGTAAAACAGGTCCTGTCATGAAGACGATATTACCATGCTTATCATTGAATGGATTTATCTTTTTAGTGGATTCATTCTCCATTCACTGTGAATGGAGAATTCGTGACTGAGCCTCCACGTTGTGACGGCAGCTGTGACGCTCCCATTGCGTGAACCGCAGCTGGTGATAAACCGCTTTAATCAAAGCTGTGTTTTCTCCTTACTGGCTTCAGACCAATTAAGGCAGGTTATCAACAGGCTCCATGCTGGTGCTGGGCTCCTCTGCTGGAACTGGATTACAGATGAGGAAAGCTTTCTAAATCAGGATCTCATTAGAATCCAGGGGTGTTTACAAGGCTCAATAATTATGGATCTTTTGCTAGCTTTGCTTGTTAGTCTTATTGGAAAGGAAACTTGGAATCGCCCACAGGTTTGTGTGCGTGTGTGTGTGAGTGTGTGTGTGTTTGTGTGTGTGTGCATATGTGTTTGTTTGCATATGTAAACCTGAGTGTGTGTGTGTGTGTGTGTGTGTGTTTGTATGTGTGTATGTGTGTAGTTGTAGCTGTCCGCTCTTATCTCACACCAAAGCCTGGATTTAGTTCCAGACGTCTGATTTTACATTTAGCAATAAGCTGATAAATAATTGTATTTCATAAAATAATAACATTTAAATCCAGCTGAATACCCCTGGCAATTATCACAAGTAGTACTAATCAAATGTTTTCAGTTCAAAGCTAATTTGAGCTAATGAGCAAGTCGTCAATCTGTTTCCTATCTCGCTGAAGCTGTTTAAAATCTCTAGAAACGTTTTATGACCATTTATTTTATTAATAATGTCTCATGTTCACCCAGTACACACTCTCACACACAACGACCGACTGTTTTAACTATGCAAAGCAACAACCAGCTGAATGTTGATGCCAGGGAGGGGCATGATCAAGCTTTAACAACCCATTCCGACACTAACCTGCGCTGTGAGTATTGCGTCGCGAGTTATAACAGGTAGAAACCACCTGCTCCTATACCATCACACCTCTCATAATTTTCCTTCCTGGGCTGTTGGGTTCTGTTAAAGGGATACTTCACCCAATCAGAACCTGCGTTCTATCATTATAAAATCGCTATTGTAATATATAAAAAAAAAAAAGTTCCCTCAGTCTTACCCAGTCTTCCCTTGGCCCAGCTTTCCTGATCTAATTTTCTTGTCAAATGACGCATTTGACGTCATCTCGATAAAACTTTGCTTGCCTGCTAGAAGGGCCGAGGACTACAAACCACTGGTTCCGCAAATTTGTGAGCCCACCAATAAGGAATGAGGGGGGGCGGGAGCTCGCGTACGAGATGTAAACACAATGTCCGCCATGTTTCTTCACCACTTAGCTAGAGAACAAATTTCCAATGTGAAACAGCCGAAGTGTATTTTGAAAATCTATTGTTGGATTCGGACATTCAGGGCTATTAGTACGAGCCAGAATACAGCCAGGAAGAATTGACACAACCAGAGGAGGAGGCTGCGGCTGCAGCTGAACAAGCCTTGCCTGTTGCCGAGGACGAGGAGCCGGTGTTACACCGAATTCTGCAACCCACTGAAAAGTGTGACCCAGGGGGCGGGTCTTTCTTTTCTTTATACAAACGTTAATTCTAAAGAGCATTTTACACAGTTGCCTATAATAGGAAATGCTCAAAGGTATATCAACTAATTGAACACTGACTGTAGATTTTTATGGGGAAAGAAGCAACGGTGATGGACCGTAATAAACGCCCATCCATTGTATGGGCCTGTTAAATGCTAATCAAATCAAATCTATTCATAAAGCACGTTTAATAACAAGGTGAGGGGATGGGGAGTGTATTTATGTTTTTGTTATAATGCACACCGTTTTTTCGACTTCATGCCTGTCTACTTCAAACTCGTGCTGCATGCATGTTGCAGAAAATGTGCAACATCGCAGAATTCGGTGTAACACCGGAGCAGGTCGGTTTGCTCTGTTCGCCTATAGACACTAACACAGAGTCCCTGTGCTGCAGCGAATTTCAGCGATGCCAGTTTCTTCTAGAATAAATGGCTGAATCTGGCGAGGACGGGGCCATGTGTGTAACCTCTCATGCAGGCTTTACACCTCATCTGAACAGTTGGGTATTGGATACATATTTCCGGACCCAGAAAGTGAACTGGAAATGCCAGCCAAAGCCCGCCGGGAGAAACAGACATCTAAGCATAGAGTAAGTGTTTTTTTTTTTTACTAACACATAGACTGCAATAGTTTTGAGTCCCGGGGAACGTGGCAATGTAGTTATCGTGACAATTTAGTTAACGTGACAATTTAGTTATCCGAAAGTAGCCAATCTTATTGGCAGACCATAGGCTACGTTACGTTAGCTTGAAGTCTGTGTAATGCTGTATAGGCTACTCAAGGCATAATTTATCTTGCTCTGTTAATGTTGTTCTCTTTCTTTCTTAGACAGTATCGGCTTCCAGTGTTGTCCAGGCCATCAGAGCTAATAACCCAGCACAAGATGGGCAGTACCGTGGCTACCAGGAGACAGTAGATGCTCAAGATGAGCTGTGACTATTTTGACGCTAGCAAACACACCCTACACGTTTTATTTTTGTAAATAGTTCATATTAATTCATGAATAAAACTTCAAATTCATGTTGGTTGTTGTGATTTGTTTACTAACCCAAGTGCTGTCATACTAAATTAGGCCTACTGTATACGATAAACACTTATTTTAACTGGGGAGAAAAGGTTAAGTACAAATACTTGATATGCTCTGCTACTGTAATTAGCAAATGTTTTTATGCTGTACAGTAATATACAAATGATGCGTTTGAAAAAACGAGAGCAGAAGTCTAAACTAGTCAACGTATCACAGGGATATGTTTACACAAGGTTTGCTCGCCCTCTCACTCGCGCTAGTTCATTCCCCCTCCAAATGGAAACAGGCGGGCGGAATGCACTGTGGTAGTTTGAGGATTTCTTACTTTTGAGCCAGAGAGACACTTTCTGCCTTTTCTCAGGCTAGGATGAACCAATTTCAATATATTTTGCACATTTATATTACATAGAATTATTTACTTCATATAACCTTCATATGTCCACCTGTGAAGTATCCCTTTAAGTGAGCCAAACGTTCTGTAAGCGATGTTAGACCTTCTTCCGTACTTCTTTTTTGTGTGTTGTTTCTTGCACCCTTATGGCTATTTTATTTTATCTGTCATTCACTCCTTATTTTGGCATTTTTTCTCTTTAAAATATTCATCACTTAGGTCATGCTATTACATCCATGTCCAATGTATTATAAAATATCACCCTTGCCTCCAGTAAGGAAAAAGTGTTTATGTGTGTGTGTGTGTGTGTGTGTGTGTGTGTGTGTGTGTGTGTGTGTGTGTGTGTGTGTGTGTGCGTAAACTTTTTATGTATGTGTGTGTGGGTATGAGGTGGGTATGTGTATGTATGTATGTATGTATGTATGTATGTATGTATGTATTTGTGTGAAAGTGTGTGTGTGTGTGTGTGTGTGTGTGTGTGTGTGTGTGTGTAGGTGAGCAGGCAGGGAGAGCTGAGCCTTTTATTTGACTAATCTTCTCCTTAACAGACTGTGTGGGTTCCTCAGGGCAATGTTGGCTGAATCCCTTCATGCCTCAACTCTCTCTTCAGGACCGGAGCCCCCCTCCTTTATTATGGTTGGGAAGGATGTTTTCCGGCTGGATAATAATTACAGCTGGTTGTGGTGTGGCCGGCTGGACCCACAAAAGGGATAAAGAGAGAGTGTGCACTTGCGTGTGTGCATGTGTGTGCGTGCAGGATCGGGTTTACCAGTGTTTGTGCTGGGCAGAGGTTAAAGTTCTGTAGTGTAGTAAGGATGAAGAAAGATTTGTAACCAGAGCACTAGCAATAGAGAGAAATAAATGAGAGAGAGGGGGTGGGGGTCTGTGAAGTGGTGAAGAGAGACAGGGAGGAGGTCATGGCATCAGGAGGTGGGATGCGATGCAAGTAGAGGAGGCGGGAGCAAAGTGAAGAGAAATGCAGAGAGAGAAAGAGACAAAGAGAGAGCAAGATATATTACGACAGAGAAAGAGAAAGAATACCAGAGGAGAGAAAATGGGGATGATGAGAATGTTGCAAAAAGAAGCATACAATTAAAGACCAGGAGAGTTGCCATTGTGTGTGTTTGTGTTTGTGTGTAAAAACAAAGTGGGAGCTGAGGAAATCATAAATTTTCTTACTCCAGTGAAGCTTAATCATACGCACGCACACAACACACACCCCCCTTCACACATACATACCCACACGCATACAAACACACGTGCGTGCTCACACACAAACACACACACAGACATATAGGGGGGATCCAGGGGATTGGCGAATGGTTGGGGGAGGGTATTTTAATCCATTATCAAATCATCAATACAGATTTTTACACACACACATTTATTAGCTCTGGACATTGAATGCCTCTATCAGGATGATGTGGGGTGGGTAAGTATATATATGACTGTCAATGTATAAAGATCGAACCTCGTAGGCTTAGTCCCGTGCTGGACTACATGGCGCTTAATGAACAAGCGAAGTCCATAGTCTGCACACCACCCTACCCCTCTGTTTTATTGTCCAATCACGTTTTCCGAGTTTGCAAACAATTATATTAATTTCACTGCATACTTGTTTCATCTCTCTCTCTCGCGCTCTCTCTCTCTGTCTCTGTCTCTGTCTATGTCTCTCTCTCTTGCACGCAAACAGAAACACAAGCACACACATACATACAAACACAGGCACAGATCTCTAAAAGCGCCTCACCACTAAGGAGCACAATGGCCACCAGGATTAGCATAGCATGAGGTAGAAGAGTGACACTCGCCCACAGAGTTCCCTTTGTTGGTGTAATTTGTATACATAATGCAAGTGTATATCCATGTCACACTTCTCCTGGTATTGCTGAGTGTCCCACTAAAGGTATTCAAAGGTCTGAATGCAGCACAGGAACCTCTATTTCCAGTAAGCAAATAAATTGTGAAACATGCTACGGTTGTACATCGTTACGGTATGGATATGTTTGTGTGTTTATCTGCGATAATCTGTGTGCATGTTTATCTGTACCTTGAGGTGTGTCAGCTCGTTACACTATGCTGTGTGTGTGTGCGTGTGTGTGTGTGGGTGTGCGTGTGCGTGTTTGTGTGTGTGTATCTGTCTAGCACCCAGGCTGTTATCTTCTCTATTGTTCGATTTGTTATCCAATGAGCTTTCTTAACGCTTCTTCCTGTGCTCGGCAGCAAACAGATGCCGGGCTGAGCCCAAGCTGTGCCGGAACGAGGCCAGCGTTGAAATGAGAAAACATTTTAAGGAGACCAGGCATAATTCGACTCACTCTCGATGCACTTTGAATAATGTTTCATGATTTATGAATTCAGGAGTTCCCTTCAAAATCCTGGCTTGGACTTTTCACAAATAAAAAAACCATAAGAAAGAGAGAGAGAGTGAGAATGAAAGAGAGATGGCTTACTTGGGCCGCTGAGGAACCCACGGGGACCCAGAGGAAGGCCGCTAGCTTACCATCAATCATCCGCTATTCCACACGTTGTAGAATTAGCGCTCACATCGCTGCTTCCCACGTTGGAGACGTTCAGGCGTATCTGGGGCTCTGGGGAACATCAGAGTGTGGGAGTGGGTCTCCATCTGCACTGCGACACAGCAACAGCAGAGCCCGAGGCATGTCACAACCTGGGGACCCTCTTCCAAACATCAGTCACCTCCCAGGCTTGTAGTAGAAAACACGTACTGTGTGTGTGTGTGTGTGTGTGTGTGTGTGTGTGTGTGTGTGTGTTCAGAGAAAGAAGGTGAGGAGCAAAGAGGAGAGAACGCTCAAGAGATTAGAGATTTATTGATTACCCTCTCTCTCTCTCTCTCTCTCTCTCTCGCTCTCTCTCTCTCTCTCTCCCAACATCGTCTTCTTCTCTCGTCTTTCTCTCGCCTTCTGTAGTCTCCATTGCAGCTCTGAGTTTATTTATAGTGGGATGTGAAAGGTTTTTTACATAGCCTTCCACTGTGCATCAGGGAATGCCAACCCACCTCCATTATGAAATCGTTGTAAGTGTTAACTATATGCACAACACCAGGGTAGCAGTATAGACAGGAAGCAATACGGAGAGGAAATCAATCAGAAGAGGGTCACATCATAAGCTCTGCTAATATAATCAACACCATTGTATTTATCACATCATAACCACCACCCTTATGGTCAACATTAGCCAACTACGCCTTTGCCTTCTCCCTGTCGGATTGTTTGCCTGACCAATGACTGATTTCCCATGCACTAAACAATCCTCCAGTAAAGACCATTATCTCTACTCTGAATTTTAACACACATAAATTACAACACCACTATAAACAACATTATCGTATTATCGCATCGTTACATCTGCCAATATAAACAACACCATCGTGATCATCTTACATCATTACGCCTGCCAATATAATCGCCCCTACTGTAATCACCACCACCACCACCACTTTAACCAACACTATCGTAGTTCACGCCACCATAACCATAACCACCACCACTATCACCAACACTATTATGATTATCACAACTTTACACGGCTCTTCTTAATGCTGTCGAATGCTCCATTCGCTTGAATGGGCCTTCCCAACGTTCGGCGGTCAATTATCTTTTTTATAATTGACCGTTGCTAAGCATAATTGTCCGCCGTCAAGGAAAGTAAATTTTTTGCCTCTGATTCACGTCTTTCGTACAACTACGCAAGTAGTCCGGTAACTTATCAACCCCAGCATATTCAGTTGCTAAGCGACGTCAACGTCTCTGGCAAACTATTTCTCTGCTGATGAACACTATGAATGGTAACAAATTGTAAAAAGACACATTGTGTGAAGTTATTTTTCCGCAAGTGGCTGTGTAATAAACGGGATAATGTAAAGAACGCTGGTCATTATTGAAAATAGGCTTATTTTCCTGATAATGATGAATGTGTTGTATACATTATCCCTAACATAACCACCACCACTATAACCAGCAACACTATCGTAATTATCTTCACTATAACCATAACCAAAACCAATTTAATTAAATCCAATTTAATTTGCATAGCCCTTAATCACCATACAGTCTCATGGGCTTAACAGGCCAAATATTTATGACAACCCCCTTTACCCAAGCCCCCACAAGGGCAAGACAAAACTCCCTTAAATCAGCAAGGAAGAAATCTTGAGGAGAAGGGGATCCCTTCTTCCAGGGATTGTCAGGAGTGCAATGGGTGCCATAATTGACACACAGGTAAATACATGCAAAACATATTAAATTGATGATGGGGTGCTGGCCTGTTAACCATGAGGAGAATCCAGGCATCCAGTCGCAGTCACCACAACACGCTAGAACAGACAGAATAGTGAAGTGGAAGGGAAAAGTACATAGGGAAAATGTATACTTCTATTAATTTAGTAACTGCATTAACAAAAGCATAAACAAACACGCAGTGGTCTTCACATCGCATCTGTATTGTTTTCACGACTGTAAGTTCCAAGCACAAGACTGTAGAGGTGCATTTTAAGCTTTGCTTTGAATAGTTCCACAGAGTCAGCTTCCCTGATCACCGGTGGCAGTCTATTCCATAGGAAGGGGGCTCGATAGGCAAACGCTCTCTGTCCAGCCAATTTCTTTTTTACCTTCAGTAGCAAAAGAAGGCCAGCTCCCAGATTTCTGACAGATGCACTCTGTGGGATGGCGAAGCCATCCAACCACAGTGAGACATTCTCAAATTTTCTCTGGTCCCGTTTTGACACGATAATTATAAGCTCTGTCTTCTCAGTGTTAAGCAGCAGGAAGTTCTGTGACGTCCAACTCTTCACTACAACCAGACAGGACCCAACCTTCTGGATTTGGGCCGAGTCCCTTGATTCTACAGGAATAAAGAGTTGGGTGTGATCCGCGTAGCTGTGGAAGCTAATTCCAAAGCTGCGGATAACGTTGCCCAAGGGAAGTATGTAGATTGCAATAAGCAATGGACCAAGGACCGACCCTTGTCGTACACCAAAGCGTAGTTTGCAGTGCTTAGATTCTGAACCCTTATAGAGCACAAATTGTGTGTATCTGTGAGGTAAGATTCAAGCCGGCGAAGAGCCGTTCCCCCGTCCTGAGCACTCAGGACGGGGGAGCTGGCACACAGCCCATTTAACAGGGCTCAACCTGTTCCAAACTGTTATCCAGACCTTATATTCAAATCCGGTGAAAAACACTTAAAGATCTTTTATAGTTTACAATGAAAAGCATCCAAATCAGCGCTATTGTTTCTCTTTATAATTTATTTGAAACAATCCGGAAACAATCAAACTTTCGAAGCAGCCTTCATTCTGACACTGGAATATCCTCAGTCTTAGGCATGTAAAATAGTCTTTATACTAAATTTTTCTTGCCTTAAGGATAAAGCTTTCTTTGCTTGATGATTTATGATTGGATATAAATGAACACAGACAGACACACACACACACACACACACACATGCATGTTCACAAACACAGACACACACACACACACACACACACACTCTCGGGCAATGAAGGAAGCAGTACAGGGGTCTCAAATGAAACCGTATCAACACGTAACGTGGTATCAGCCTGCCCTTGTACAAGGAAGTGGAACCAAAGTGGGATTAATGCGATAGCAGTGGTTGGGTGCTGACTGTATTCCGTTCACTGGCAATTTGTCTAAATCAAGATGAAATAGCACTCTTTACAATGTTGCTCACAGCTGTTTACTAGCCTATTGAATAAAGAAACCTCTGTCCTGTAAGGCGTTGCCTCAAACTGACTTTAAAGCTGTGTGGACTCTTACTGAGGAAAGTAGGTCAGTCAGAAGATGAGCCAGTACTTCAGATCGCTAGGTCTAAAAGAGCTGAGCTGAGATGGGATGGGAGCAGAAAGAATCAACAATCAGTGTGAGCGTGCTGTGGATATAGACCAGTGTTTCTCAACCTTTTGTCAGTCACGGTACCCTTTACATGAATGAAAAATCTCAAGGCACCCCAAACTTTCTTTCTTTCTTTTTTTTTTTTTTTAATATAGATTAACATTCAAATACATACTGTCTCTGAAGACCAACAAATGCATAACACATGTACATATGCATAACACATGCATAACAAATGCATACTACAACACGCACGCACACCCACCCACCCATCCACACACCCACCCATCCACACACCCACACCCACTTTTTACACACTTTTTACACATTTTATATTAAACAAATCGTTTTATTATGGTTATTTATACTGGTTTTAAATTAGATAAGGGAGGTGATAACAGCAGGCCAGTGCACATTTTAACTAACTATTTACATATCAAACAAAACTTTTAATCCTAAATTACACACACACACACACACACACACACACACACACAGAGGAGTGTGACTTACACTCAGTGAGAGACTTGGGCCTGCGAGGAAGCACACAACCGCTCTATTCTTGCAGGAATGGATGAGAGACACACACGTAGCTCCTGGTCCACAGCTCTCAGGCGTTCTCTGTACTTGTTCTTGATGCAAGTTAAGGTCGAAAAGCTCAGTTCACACAAGTATGTCGTGGCAAAGGGTAACAGTATGTCAACGGCGCTACTTGACAATGTTGGGTATTCCTTTTCCAAAGATATCCAAAATGTATCCAATGCCATATCTTGAAATTGCATCCGCAATGTACGATCTTCTCTCATCTCTGCCAGCTGCTCCTGTGCCTGCATTGGCAGGTCTGCTGCGCTCTCCAGAGCGCACGAATTCCAAGGGTCACGGACCCAGTCAAAACCAGCAAAGGTCTCCGCTGGAAAATACTTATTAAATCTCTCGTCAAGGGTTTGCAGATGCTGAGATATAAGGCCGGAATTTTTTTTGCTGTTTGAATGTTCATTGTACAGAGGAAACATCGCAACGTTCCCCTGTTTCACACAAGAGCGCCAGAGAGTGAGTTTTGACTTGAAGCCACGCAATTTGTCTGAGGAGCTCAGAAGATTTTCCTCTTTACCTTGCATTTTAGAATTAAGTTCATTGAGGTGCTTAAAGATATCAGCCAGGTATGCGAGTTTAGCGCACCATTGTGCATCTGCAATTAACTCTGCATATGCAGAATTCTCTCCTGATAGGAACACTCGGAGCTCTTCTCTTAACTCGTACAGCCTGTCCAAAACCTTTCCACGTGAAAGCCAGCAGACAGCCGTGTGCAACAACAAGCTGATGCTCGGCTCCCATTTCGTTACATAGGATGGAAAAAAGACATGACTTCAACGGCCGTGCCTTTATGAAATTAACTATGCCCACTGCCCCGTCCAGTACATCGGAAAGTTATTTTGGCAAAGTCTTTGCAACTAGTGCCTCTCTGTGAAGGAAACAATGCGTGGTGCGAACATGTTGGTTTTGCGCTCTGATCCTGCTGATGAAACCTTTGGCATTGCCGGTCATCGCAGCAGTGCATCGGTGCAAACGCTGTTACAATTTCTCCAACTTAGACCTCCCTGTTCAAGGTACTCTGTTGTTACACGGTATATTTCCTCTCCCGTTGTGTTGTGCGGCAAACACTTGCAAAATAAAAAATTATCACGAATTTCTCCTCCATCGATAAATCTCACAAATCCCAAAAGCTGAGCGTGGCCACTCACGTCTGTTGATTCATCAACTTGTAAAGAGAATTTACCACTTAGTCTGATTTTCTCTAAGACCACGTCTTCAATGTCTGCCGACATGTCATTAATGCGCCTTCCAATGGTAGAGTTCGAAAGTGGCACCTTTGCAATTTCTTTAGCTGCTTGTGGCCCTAACATTTTGTTAACAATAGCCGTACAGGCTGGCACTATCACTGATTCGGCGATCGTGTGAGGCTTTTTAGCCTTAGCTATTATTTCGGCTACCAGGTAGCTAGCCTCCAGTGCATTTTTTGAGACGTTAGCACTCTTGAACATCACCTGCTCCTGTCTGCTATGTTGACTTTTCAAACAACAACAAACAACAACAAAATAGTCCCTGCTTTGGTTGGCATGTGATGGGTGATTGGTCGTCAGATGTCTTTTCAACTTGCTGGGTACCATGGCCTGGTTGGACAATGTCATACCACATAGCAGGCACAGCGGTAGAGGGCATGACGAGTCGCCGGTGAAGATGAACCCGAAAGTGAGGTAACTGTCATCGTACTGTCTTTTCTTTTCTTTGGTCTTGCTGAAGGTCTCCTTCACTGAATGGCCACTGGAGGATGATGTTGAGGGCTCAGATTCAGATGGATCAGTCTCTGGAGCTTTTCTTTTCAAAAACCTATACATTGCTAAAATAACCGCGACATACACAACGGGCGTTGTGTTGAGTTGATATCGCGCGCTCCTGATATCGCGCGCTGTAAACAAAAGTAACCAATTTGTAGACGTCATACAGGCTGCGTCCCAAACACTGATTGCGGCTTCGGCGTTAGAAAATTAATTTTAACTATTTTCTCTGATGTGTGGCCTCAATTTACTTAACTACGTGTTAAAGCTAGAAGAAAGTTTTCAAAATTATGTATTTATTTCGATTTCATGTTATTAGCCAATGTCAGCCATGTTTCTGCGGCACCCCTGAGGAGGCCACACGGCACCCCAGGGTGCCGCGGCACCCCGGTTGAGAAACACTGATATAGACCATCCAGGGTCCATCATCCACCACAGAGATACTGCATGAACACCCCATGGCACACACACAAACACATACACACACGCACAAACACCCACACTTGACAGTCAGTCCCTCAGTCCAATGCTTAGATCGCTTCTACAGGGTAGAGCTCTTGAATAGCAATTATCCTCATTCTCCTCTGAAACTTGAGGTCTGATAATAATTATAATGCTTAAAATAATAAAATATTTGAGACTTCCGGGATGACGTCAGGGCGAATGGAAGCATAGTGTGAGAGCTCCCAGACTGGTCTAATATAATCCCTCAAATTAAAATAGTTATAAACTTAAAAGTTTAAAATATATAATGTCAAGGGGGGGACTTGAAAGGCGGAAGGTAAATCAATACAGATACCCGAGAACAACAAGAAAACGGCGGCAGAAAAGAAAAGCGAATGCAGCATTGACGAACACGAGGCCATGGATAGCTTGCAAGCTAACATCAGTGCGGTACATGCAGGGATAAAGGCTATCCGGTCGGATATGATGGCAGATCTACACAGCTTTCAAGACAGCTTCGCCAGAGAAATGAAGAGTGATTTGGCCAGCTTTAGAGAAGACGTCAATGGCAAGCTAAATGAAATTGCCACAGATTTAAAAGAGACCAGAAGCAGAATGGGGGAAGCGGAGGAACGAGTGGCCGACATGGAGGAACGGGCCATCGATGCTAAAGAAGCACTCTGCCACGCCATAAACATGCAAGAAAGCATTCAAGCAAAGCTGACGGATTTAGAGGCCCGCTCGCGAAGAAATAAAATTTGTTTGTACGGGACCCCTGAAGATGCTGAAGGAGAAAACTGAGCTGTCCCTTCATGATACTGAACTTGGCATTCAACGCTGCCACAGGGCTCTCTGCCCCAAACCCCCGCAGAATTCTAACCCCTGGTCAGTGGTCATCTATTTTCTCGGAATACAGAGTAAAAGAGCAGGTGCTCCGCTCCACTTGGAAAAAAAGAGAAGTTCACCTGAACGGAAATAGAGTGTATTTTGACCAAGATTACCCAACGGAGACACAGAAGAAAAGAAAGGCATATGCCCCTATCAGAAAACTTCCTAAAGAAAAGGGGCTTTGCTTCCAGACTCCGCCACCAGCAAGACTGCGGGTGTTTTTTGATGGTGGTCCCGTCACCTACAGCAGTGCGGACGAGGCGATGGCAGATCTGAAGAAGAGGGGGCTTGCAACGGATGGCGACGGAGGGGAAAGACACAATGCTCCGGCTCCAGCAGCGATAGAGGCTGAAGAAAAACTCCAGGGAGACGGTGAACGCCAAGCGCAGGAGCCAGACAGCAAGCCAAGAGAGACCGCAGAGGTTTCTCCGCGGATTTCGCCGTGATACCGGGGACACAACTTCATTTTCCTACAGGGTGAGATGAGTCACTCCCGCATGGGGGGGACGGGGTAAGAAGAATTAAAAGAATAAATTAAAAAAAATTATAAATAAAATTGCTGTAACTATTGCTATACCTATGCTCAATTTAAAATAACAGGTCGTTGTCTGGGAGTCTGCTAATATTACCCTGCGCGTGCACTGAGCTGATACTCACTGTCAGATATTTCAGTTTGCACTGAAGAGGCCCTTTGTAAACCAAAGGTTTTCCTTTTCAATTTATTTTTATGAGGAAGTCTGTTATGGTAGTCGATATTTATGAATCTATGTTATTTTTCTTTTCTGATTTCTTTGTTATAAATGTTCACGTTCTAATGTTATGGTCACCTTGGGTCTACAGTACGGTGATGAAAGTTGTTTTGGATGTTTTATGCTTCAACAAGAATATAGAATTATGACACTAAATGTTAACAGGCTACTAAATCCGATTAAAAGGGGGAAAGTCATAGCGAAGACGAAAAGAGAAAACCAACATATAATCTTTTGGCGGGAAACCCATTTGGAAAAAGGTGAACACGAAAAGCTGAAAAAGCTGGGTTTTAAAAACACATTTTATTCCTCATATACACCAGGGAGGGCAAGGGGAGTTGCACTACCCATTTCGAACAAGGTGGCCTTTCTGCTCTCCACACAGATTACAGATAAGGAGGGGCGTTATGTCCTGGTGAAAGGGTTTATAGATTCAAAAGAAGTATCATTACTTAGTGTCTACAGACCACCAGGACAGGACAAATTATTGATTAAAGAAATATTTCATTTAATTGCCTCTGAAGCCTAAGGCACCCTGATTTCTGGGGGGGATTGGAATGTAAAGTTGCACCCCAATATGGACTCTACAAATCCATCTAAACAGGTTAATTCTGAATCGTTATATGCAAGGAAAATGCTCAAAAGGATCGGTATGTTTGCCATATGGAGGGAACTCCACCCATCTGTAAAGCAGAATGCTTTTTTCTCCCACTCCCACGCTGTCTTCTCGAGAATTCAATTTTTTTTTATGTCTAACTCCAAGAGACATAGGATAGTGGAGTGCAATATTGGAGTTTGTGATATGTCTGATCGCTCTGGAGTTATTTGAGACTAAATTTGGATGCCCAGCCCAGAAACACCACCTGGAGGCCTCCTAAATGACCATCAATGTGAGGAGTTTATTAAAAAGGCAATTAAAGATTACCTAGAATCAATGGTTAATTTAAGCCGGATCCTGCCGGAACAAGATCCGGCACCTCTTAGTTTTGGCCTCCCTGTGTTCCGATACTTATTTGGGCAGATCTGGTACCGCTCATAAAAAAAATGAAAACATGTTTAAAATAAATTAATAATATGCATACATTAATTTACAGAACAAATCCCAATAATTTCATGTTTATTAATATTTAACGTCATTTGAAAGTGTTGGAGATCTGTTGACGCACTGAAAAGCTGCGGGCCAACAAACCACGCCGACACTTTTGAAAATTCGCCGCATCTAAGGAGCAAGCAGAGAGGAAAAAACGGTTACCATGCATGACCACATGCGTGTGCGCCACGCACAAGTTAAGAGAAATTATGATAAATTAAATATTCCAGAGCAGGATTGTGAACGAGGCTGCTGCTTCGCTGTCACGTCTAATAAATATAGTTGCAAGCAACCATGATGGGGTCCTACGGTATGAGGTTGGACTTGAACCATCAGACCCATGTTCATGAGTCCGACGCAATACTACTACACTACATGGACGTGTTGACTGCCAAGGGCAGATTAGAGTATATTCTTAGAAGTCTTCCGTACGTGGAGCTATGGTTGGTATGGTAATATGGCATTGGTATGCTTTAAAAATGAGTTTACCGGAAGGTAACATATAAAAACAATCAACAACCATGTTTCTAAAGCATAATGTGTCAAATCCACTGTCAAACAAAATGTTTGTGAAATTACGTGTGAACCGCTTTAAGGCCAAGCCTGCCTTGGAGAGAGGCCGCAGTTCAGAAAGGCAACTTGAAATTTGCAATACTAATGACTACAATAGGGTTCCTACGTTTTACGTAGAACCCCTAATAATAATAATACAGTAATACTAATGATTACAATAGGGTTCCTAGATTTTTCGTAGGACCCCTAAATATAGTTGCAAGAAACCATGACAAGTATGACCGTATGACCGACAGTATGACTTATGATCGACAGTATGACCGTATGACCAACAATATGACCATGTGACCGTATGGCCGACAGTTTGACCGCATGACCGACAGTATGACAGTATGACCGACAGTATGACTGACAGTATGACAATATGACCGACAGTATGACCGACAGTATGACAGTATGACAGTATGACCGACAGTATGACCGTATGACAGTATGACCGACAGTATGACCGACAGTATGACCGTATGACAGTATGACCGACAGTATGACCGACAGTCTGACCTAATGACCGACATTATAACCGTATGACCGACCATACGACCGACAGTTTGACTGTATGATCAACAGTATGACCGTATGACCGACAGTATGACCGTATGACCCCCAGTATGACTGTATTACCGACTGTATAACTGACAGTTTGACCGTAGACTGCCAAGGGCAGATTAGAGTATATTTTGAGAAATAGAAGTCTTCCGTGCGTGGAGGTAAAAAATAATAAAATAAAATAAATAAATGGGTTGTGATGTGAAAGTTGTTCATCATGCAAGATTTATAACAAGTTTCATGCATATTGCACCTTCCTAGCCTGTTAAATCCCCGAACTTCAAGGCCTTTTGTTATTCTTGATCATCTTTCGATTTCCTTACTATTTTTACGAGTTCTACAAGCCTGCCAAACTTGGAGCCAAATTTGGCTCCAAAAGTTTGGCAGGCTTGTCCAACGCGTATTATTATGTGTTTTTTAAGAAATACTTTAAATCTTTGCATTTAGCCAAACTGGATTATGTTTCTGCCGGGTTACCTTTCATCTCATGTGCGTACTTTGAAGCCACCAGAAATGCTTCTTCAAGGATACAAAGCCGAAATGAATGATTCATGTAGTTGATTCGGTTTTGTCGCACTTTCAAATTATCAATAAAATCTAAAGTCTAATACTAAATACTCTCCTGAAAAGCCATGTAGTCATTACGTTTTTGTGCTCTTGTTTCTTTACACCAATTAACACCGCATTCTCAATAAGTTCAGCATGATCCTTCTGTGTGTGTGTGTGTGTGTGTGTGTGTGTGTGTGTGTGTGTGTGTGTGTGTGTGTGTGTGTGTGTGTGAGTGAGAGTGTGAGTGTGTAGGTGCTGTAGTTTGGAGAGGGATTCTACCATCATACGGGGTACATGGGTATGGGGGCTTTGGGCACTGCTAGCCAGAGCTGGCAGCTCCACAGCTCCAGTTGGCACCAGGGCACCTTAAATGCCTCAGGCAGCCACCAAATAATAGTTCTCCCCCCTCTGAGTGGAAAATAATACACTTGAATTTACTGACCCTGAGATGTTCCCAAAGGGCCGTGTTGGGATAAAACCATCTACAGAAATTGTGCAGATTATGATCCTCGTTCCCATCCTTGAAAATATTTTATTAAATCGATTTATCTAACGTGTTTTGGATATTAAAGGTCCCATGGCACGCTACTTTATGGATGCTTTTATATAGGTGTTGGGCCCATAATACAGTATTTGAAGTTGTTCAAGAAATTCAGCCTTGGTGCAGAATAACAGCCACTACGAGCCAGTCCCACAATGAGCTTTCCACAAACGTGCAGTTTTTTAGAGGCGGGTCAAAGAGGAGGGTGGGGGTGTGGCCCTGAGCAGCTTGCGGCCACGGTAGCATGCGCTAGTGTTTACAGTCGATGTATCGCAATGGCTCGGATTTATAATATCATCTGGAGGCGCACACATCTTTTGGCCGTGTTCTGTAAATAATCTTGAACACTCCGGGTGCTCCGGCGGGAGTCCTGGAGCACCAGAGCACTAAAGACTAATGGTTAAGGGTTTGCATACTTCGGGATATTATTTGTAAGTAGGCCAAGAACCAAGTTCAAAGAGTTAGGTCAGTATATTCTGCATGCAATACTGTAGTTTATGTTGCATGTGTCTGCTATCATGTAAAACCTTAATTATATGAGATTTTTTTATTTATAAATGATGGAAATCTGGACTTTAGGCCCTTTTCTTATGTGTATATACCAAGGAAATGTTTTTACTAGGGATTTGAATTTAGCAGTAAAATATAGATCAATGGCATGGGGAAGGGATATTATATCACATTCCTATGATATAACACTCCTCTCAATCATGCATGTTCTGAGAGAAACCTTCAATAGCCTTGGATATTTTCCACCCTCATTCCCATGTACTGCTAGATATTCAGTTATAATTGCTTTGACCTCCCTACCAATGTCAATTTGTGCACTTCAAAGTTTGGTTGTTTTTTTAGTTTGAACACGGTTGCTTAATAAACAACAGGAATGCAAGAGTACCTAATTAAGCACAGGATATAGAGCAAGATATTCAAGCAGTTTGGATAATCTGCATATGTCCTAGCTCCTATGGAGTGCACATTCCTTCAAGCCATTACTCTTTTTCTCTCACTCTCTCGCTGCCTCTTTCTCTCCCTCTCCTCCATTTCAACTCAAAGGCCCAATCCCAATCCACCTATTGGACATACCCCTTAGCCCTACCCCTCGCTTTTAAGTTGTCCTCACTTTTGGGTGCCCTCGAAGCAGAGGGCCAAGTAAACGTAAACTGACGTGACGAGCTTGTTGCTGTTGGCAGTTGATTTGAGTTTTACAATACCGGCTTCAGCTGTGGTGATTTTTCTTTTGTGGGTTTTAAAAATCTTTTTGCGTCTGTCAGCGAATCTGAGAAATGTGGAAAAAAAAGACTTGTTCAACGCCGTATTCTGAGCCTGGGAATGCTGGTGGATATGGTATGTAGGTTTTTTGTAACATTTTGCTTTTATCTGTGTTTTAATCAGTGTTCAGGTCTGATAGGATAGAATACCATACACATGCATTGCATGTAACTACCAACACCAATACAAACTAATTGTACCAAAAGAGAATATATAAAACCTGATTAAACATAGAACTTATGGCAGTATGACATCAAAGTAAAAAATAAACATCATACAAACAAGAACCAGTGATATAATGGGACCAATATTTTACATTACAAAAATGCATTAACAATCACACACACAATCACATTATATCAACAACTTTTTCAAAGAGACTCTATTTCTACCAAAATAAATGCAATAACATAAAACGATATCACATTGATCAACCATTTTCCAGGCTACATAGCATTTTTAAAACAATAACTATTGCATTACTTGGCAAGTGATTATAGCTGATCTTCAAACCTGGAGTCCCTAGCCTAGAACATGGAACATATGGATATCATGGTAACATTGTTCAGATTCCAAATACAACAACTTGCAAGTTTCACACCATCGGTAGCATCTACCAGACGGCAGCAGCTGGAACAGTATGTTGCTGGGGTTATGAGGGTCTAGGTTGAGTGTAGAGGTCCTCCATGGATGGCAGCTCCGTCCTGTTGATGTGCTGGGCCGTTTTCATCACCCTCTGTAAGGGCTTAACCTTGGGGGCGGAGCAACTGCTGTACCAGGTGGTGAAGCAGCCAGTCAGGATCCTCTCTACGGTTCACCTGTAGAAGTTGCTGTGTATCCTGGAGTCCATGTTGAACCTCCTCAGCCTGCGGAGGAAAAAGAGCTGCTGTCTTGCCGTCTTTGTGATGGTGTTGGTGTGGTGAGTCCAGGTCAGTTCCTCGCTGATGTGGACCCTGAGGAACTTGAAGCTGCTGACTCTCTCTACTTTCGTCCCGTTGATGGTGATGGGGGCTTGTCCTACTCCCTGCGCTTCCTGTAATCCACAACCAGCTCCTTGGTTTTGCTGAGGTTGAGATGGAGGTTGTTTTCCCGGGA
The DNA here is from genome assembly GCF_949987615.1 of Pollachius pollachius. Classification (NCBI taxonomy): domain Eukaryota; kingdom Metazoa; phylum Chordata; class Actinopteri; order Gadiformes; family Gadidae; genus Pollachius; species Pollachius pollachius. The sequence goes on along the minus strand of NC_136938.1, from coordinate 14,895,276 downwards.
AGTCATGATTCTGACCTCCTCTCTGTACGCCGTCTCGTCGCCATCGGTGATCAGGCAGATGACAATTGTGTCGTCAGCAAACTTGATGAAGGTGTTGGAGCTGTGTGTGGCCACACAGTAATGGTTGAACAGGGAGTAGAGGAGAGGGCTGAGCGCGCAGCCCTGGGGTGCGCCGGTGTTAGGAGTCAGGATGGATGATGCAGCGTTTCCTATCCGCACTGCCTGGGGTCTGCCGTCAGGAAGCTCAGGATCCAGTCACAGAGGTCGGTGTTGAGCCCGAGGTCCCTGAGCTTCACGGCGAGCTTGGAGGGCACAATGGTGTTGAAGGCTGAACTGTAGTCAATGACCAGCATTCTCACATATGTGTTCCTCTGATCCAGCTGGGAGAGGGCAGTTTGGATGGTGAGGGCGAGGAGCTTGAGACACGGCAGCCTTCTGCGGCGCCATTTTGTCTTATGATATGTCCATACTGTCATGAACTATGATCAATGTTGTAAAGTTCTCTAGTTAGCAAGTTTGCTAACTAGAGCCATGCATACTTGATTATGCTTGTTATAAAGAAAATGTCTATACTACATTGAAACGGCATAATGATAATGCGACGGTCATCATCATTCTTTTTATGTTTATTAAAGAAGAAAAACCTTACATTTATCGTTTTCGATCCTGTCGCATCTTTCACCGCCATCTTGCCTAAGATTTTTCTAGAAATTCTAATTCACAAGGGATTGTGGGAGATTTCTCACAACCCTTGTTTATGAGTGTACCTCTCGAAAATTGTACTTTCAAGGGCTAGTTAGCCCTTTCCCCTTAGCCCTACCCTTCAATGTAACTACTTCAGGGACAGCGTACGCGTAAACTGTTTTTTTTTGCATGAAAGATTGTATGTGACAATAGCGCCTTATAACACTTAATAACTCTCTCTCTCTCTCTCTCTCTCTCTCTATTTGAATGATGCTGTTTTTCACTGATGTGTGTTTGTGTAATGCTATACTATTGTATTCTTTCTTTCTCCTTCATGCTATTGGACATTGTCATTGTCATGATAGACTTGAGCGAAGCCGTGGTTTAAATATTATGTTTCAACCACCCTGCAGGAGACCTTAACTTCTGCACTGGGGACATTGTTTCTTGCATCCTCTCCCTTCCCGTCTCCCCTGTCTAAAAGAATATCCAAATATAGATACATTTGAACACTTCTTTGGCAGTATTTCAGAGAACATTTTCTCATCCCAACATGATGTGATCGTAACGTTATTTATATTTGTATAAAAAGAGCCCCTGGCATGAAAATATAATTTTATCTGAATACATCTCATGTGGGGTCCAAAGTCCTACCCCCACAAATAAAAAAAGGCCCTAGATAGACTTAAAATGAAATCATGAAATAAAAAGTAGGAAATATGTATATACACAAAAGTATATATCTACACTTTTGTGTATATATCCTATATATATCACTTCTTGTGCTCCGTAGGATTGCCATAAAAAAACCAAATTACTTATTATATACATATATTAGAATACTACAATATGTACCATGTCATTCCCGCTTTTAGAATTCATGTTTTATTTAAGTAATTCGTAATTTTTTGTGCGTTTGTTACGTTGATAATACAATACCATTTAAATTCCACATAAAATGTTTGTCATGCATAAGGCCTTAAAATTATAAGCAATATAAATGATGAGAACACTTGAAGGCCCTTCATTTCCAAGTCATCAAACTGTTTGCCTCTTATGGCAGGGAGTTAAAGAAGACGTTGTCTTCCTGGCAACCAGGCCCAAACAATACCTCCCAGCATTGTTGATCTAGGCCCTGGCCTACTTCATGCTCATTAAAAAGGATGCAGTGTTGCGGCTGGGATAACAGAGGGATAGTGGGGGAAAACAATAATCACGTCTTTAACCATGTAATTCATATCGCCGTTGGGAGTCTTGTGGAGCGTATTTGGGTGTGTGTGTGTGTGTGTGTGTGTGCGGTGTGGTTGTGTGTGTGTGTGAGTGTGGTTGTTTTGTGTTTGTGTGTGTGTGTCTGCAAGTGTGTGTGTGTGCGTGTGAACGTGCGTGTGTGCCAGACACACCCAAAACAAACAAACATCTGCATACCGTATCTGTGTCTGCATTAAATGATGTTTATGTGCATATTATAATGCATTTGTTTGCTCTAGATGCATCTGAGAACAGTCCTGGGGGGTATTTCACCAAAGTCACTAACGAAGGCGGCGCTTAGTTGATTAAGCCCAGTTACAACTAACGCCAACTTCCACTTGAAGCTAAAGCCATTCCATCAACCCAGTTCAGCTGCGCCTTGCTCAGGTTAATTCAAACCAGGCTAACGTTATTTGTGGATTACGCGCGCTCACGAGATATGTAACCAGCCCAGAACCGTGAATGTCGAATCATGGTTAAAATGTCCGAAAAGGACCGAGCGGGATCTTTTCCAGCGGCGAACAGAAACTGCTTGTGGTGGTCTATGAGGAGTACAAGCATATAATAACTCAAAAAGGAACACCATAACCATTAATAAAAACAGGGAGGCCGCCTGGCAAAAACATTGCCGATCTGTTGAATGCATAAGTAATATTAAGCGTATCATATTTTAATTGAATATTTACCATGGTTTTGAAATCAGGGAGATGCTCTCAAGGTTATGTGTCGAACTTGTCAATCCCTACGCAACTAGTAATTTAGGAAGGATTACTGGAGAAATCAAATAACTTTTTAGGCCATTTATTTTCACTTTCTTTGAAGAGATAAGCCAAGTAAATGCAGCCAGAATTTTTTTTTTCTAAATTGACTAACCATTGTATTTATCTCAACAGAAGGCTGCCTGCCGAGAAACTCACCTGAATGGAATTAATAATTCCCAATGCAGCAGTGTCTTTGTCATTGTGACAAAGACTTCACTATCAGTAACATTAATATTAACATTAAGTTTACCATGGGTTTTTGCAAGTTATATTTGGGTTCTAAGGAAATTGTAAGACATATTTATTATATAAAAAGTAAATTGTTAGGCCTACTTTCTCTGACATAAAGGGAATTACAAAAATAAGCCAATGCCAAGAATTGTATGACATACTGTCAGGACGCGAACTCAGGCCGCCAGCACCACAGCGCCAGCGCTATACCACTCACCCAACTGCTGCTTCCCGATAACAATAGATAGCAATTAACTTAATTATTTTATTTGCATCATTTAATCATAGACCCTTAGGGAAAATAAAGGCTGTTTGTACTTCATATATGTAAATGTATGACAAAATCATGAGGACTAGGCTTGGCGGAACCTTCCTGTGGCACACTTGTTTCTGACAGATAGGCCCAATCCCAATGTCCGGACTCACGAACTTCGCTGCGCATTCTCGCAAAATTATTAAGGCTTTAGGGCTGTCCCAATGTTGAATTCCAAAGGGCGGGAGGGTTTGAGTCCACACTTACGGAGCCCTTTCCGTGAGTTCGCATCAGTGCAGACTTCACCTAAGGGAATTACCCACAGTTCAAAGCGTTGTGACGTTTACCGCGGAGACCATAGGGAAATCCGGAAATTAGGAAGGTAAACAATAAGACAACGCTAGACCAGATGGGAATTTCTGCTTCTTTTTAGTTAGCCGGATCATTTTGATCAGCTCACCAACAAGAGCCGGCTCTTTTGGCTCCCAAACGGCTCTTCATATTATTACTTATACCTTTTATAATTCAGCCAAATGTAGCCCATTCTGACTTATGATTAGTATGTGTAGGCCAATAATCACCTAAATTATTCAATACATCCTTTATACTGAAGTATTCAAAAGTAAAAAAAAAAAAGTATATTTTCTAATATCAATAAATTGCTTTAGCCGATTATTTTCAGTGCATTTACAAAAAAAAAAAACTCAAAATGAAAATTCCCAAACCGGCAAGTGTCGTGAAGTGCTGTCCCAATCCCATATATACCTATCTGAGTCCATGTGGCCTCACACACTCACTCACTTAAGTTAATTAGCACCTGAGATCAATGAAGTCTGTGAGTCCTTAGTCCTTAGTCCTCAGGGCTCACTTTGGGATCAGGCCATAGATGGCCCGATCCAGTGATGTTTTATAGATGTGGAACATCAATGGACATTTAATGGCTCACAAATATTTTCTTTAACAACCCTGTTAGTTTTACAGATGTCATACGATTCTGGGCAGTGGGTTTTAGAGAAGTGAATTCATTGAAAGCCTACAATTAAAAAAAAAAAAAAAAAGTATCAAGAAACATGCATCCACTGCAGCGACAACACAAGATTCTGCCCCTCTGTTAAAATGAATAGGCTATCCAAATATTGTAGGAGGGAAATATACAGCCTAGGTACTGTTAAGAGATCGACAGACTTCAAACATCAAAAATCCATCATTAGAACTGAGGAAACAAGACGCATCTGGCAGGGCTTGAACCGATGGCTTGAAAACAAAACTGAATCTCCGGGCGATCAAGTGCTCTAATCACTCAGCCATTTAACTCTTGCACAGAATTGCGGAGAAAAGTAATTTATTAACTTATCCATATCCTAGAGAATAGAGTAGACAAAGCAAATCTCTGACCAAATTCATTGTTTGAATTATATTTTTTCCATTAACGAAGCAACCGTTTGCAGCAACTATTGAATTGCATAGATAGTGCCTATGCGGATGAATTCGCCAGTGTCATTAAAAATTTGTGTGACGTTTTTTCCAAACAAACAATTATTTCCGAAATTGTTTCTGATGTTCATACAAAGGATAGGTAGGCTATACACAATCAAGTTGGCGAATATTAACCACAACTGTATAACAAGCATGTAGTCTAAATATCAAAGTTTGTGAGGCTTCCACCTGTAAATCATTGAATGCCTCAGAGCAATCCGAAATCCGCCATCAGAAAACATCTGTTCACTATGTATTAGCTGTTAAGTACGCAGCTAATCAACGAAGAGGTCAGCTATGTACTGCTATGTTAGCTGGAGATTTTTGGGAAACACTCGTACTTCGGCTGCTGCATAGTACAACTGGGCTTAGTAATAAGTCGGCAAAATGCTAACTTCCTAACTGTTTTGGGAAATGCACCCAAGGTTGGTCGGATAAATTGTCACGGTTACTTAGCGGAGATTCCCTTAAGTCACGTTAATGGAACGGAACTCTAACTGAAAGTATTGAGGCTAAGCAAAATAAGCCAGGCTTTGCTTTTAGCTTGTTTGATGAAATACCCCTCTGTTGGCTGTAGCCTTCCTAATGTTTTTTCTTATTGTTTTCTCTCTCCTTCTATCTATCTATCTATCTATCTATCTATCTATCTATCTATCTATCTATCTATCTATCTATCTATCTATCTATCTATCTATCTATCTATCTAACAGCTGGGAGGGTGTGGCCTACTCGGTGTAGGGGTGTGGCTCTCCGTGACTCAGGGGAACTTCGCCACCCTGTCATCGTCCCTACCCTCCCTTTCTGCGGCCAATCTGCTGATCGCAACGGGAACCATCATCATGGTGATTGGCTGCCTGGGCTGCGTTGGAGCTGTCAAAGAGAGCCGGCCCCTTCTGCTTGCGGTGGGTCACCGGCGATGGGCGAACAACGCGCTTTTTCCCCATGCCTTCATATAATGTCAGAACACCTGCCCATTAAGGTCTCCAAATACCAGGAATAATTCAACTTCATGTTATTTCAATAGCATGGTAATTGTGCTTAAAATGAAGTAATTATTTTGCTGCACAAGGCCCTTTGAGAGTTTTTCTTTTAAATTGTTTAAAGGCATAACTTTCCCTCTAAGCATAAAGGTGCAAGGCAATTAGCGCTGGCTTCAACCAAGACCTTTTCCTAAATGATTGGCAGCCGACAGAATTAACCAAGGCACTGGGTTGCCACAGTAAATGCACAGATCCAGGGACTTTAATATGATGGGTTAGCCCATCAGCAGCCTGAGCATTTGATAAATCAGCCCTTATGAGTGGTACATCAGCTCAAGCCTAATGAATGTCTCAAACGACAGCCACACCCCTCTTATTTTGGAGAACATTAGCGTAATGATAGCTGGAGGGGGTAATGAGCATAGCAGGCTTGCTTCCGAGAGCTCTTTTTCTTCTTTTTTTTTTTTTATTATTCTCACGGTTATAGAGCAGGGCTAGGCAAGGCTTTGTGTGGGTGCTTGTTATATGTGTGTGGGTGTGTGTGTGTGTGTGTGTGTGTGTGTGTGTGTGTGTGTGTGTGTGTGTGTGTGTGTGTCCATGTGTGTGTGCGTGTTGTGAGCCATGGAGTCTGACATCAAAGCATCATACTGGCAATATTGCAATTGCCGTTTTGAAATTAATCTTTTGATGTCCTGTCACTGAAATAGGGTAACATATTAGCATGTCTATGGCTGGTGGGGAAGTGTTGAAACAAAAAAAACAAAGAAATCATGAAAATCGAAAAGCAAAGGCAAAAGCAGATACACCATATTGAGCACATCAAAATTTTGCTGCAGCAGCTACATTTATATAGATGATATATACATTCATATGAAAGATATATGAATATATTACAGTACATCCACATAAAAGAGATAGGAATGTAATAGAGTACATCAATATAAAATATATATATGGATGTAATGCAGTACATTTATAAAAAATACTAAAGAACGGGGACGTAAACGTAGTGTGTTGGGCTCAAAATAGAAGCAGCTTGCCAATAACGTCTTCTCTGTTCAACCAGAGCTATTATAGAGGTATACAGGTAATGGGTCAACTTAGCGGTTGTAAGTGCTTGGTTCTATGAACATCGTTACTGTACTGACAGCAATATATTGTTTCACCTTCTTCTTACAAATGCCCTTATTGTAAGTCACTTTGGATAAAAGTGTCCCTAAATGTAAATGTAAAGTAGAGAGGGAGCTGTGCGTTGAGCGAAATGTGACATAAGTAAAGACTGCAGCACCATGCTTGAGCACCGGGGAAAGAATGCTAGACAGTGTAGAATGCATGGGGTCGATTGGAGCTAAATGCTATAAAATGAGAATCAGGCTGTGCATGGGCTATTCACTGATGGTGTTAATATACTTCAATAAAAGTGTCTTATTATCTGTCAGAAAATTACTACCATGGCACAAGCAAAAGATTATTATTTTGTCTCAAGTTGATGTTATTGAAATTGACTCACACGTCACATTTAACCTCCTACGCTCAATTGCGCCCCTGGTGTTCGCTTGAAACATTCAGCGATGAGGGGCATAGTATGTCTCAGGCAACCTTGGGGGTCCTGTTAATATATTGATCTGGGAGGAATAGAGGGGTTACCGCTAACCAGTCTGTGATAAAGTGTGTTGCCAGGGCGATGAGGCATGTGGATAGATAAAGAAGAGACAGGGCAGCTGGCTTGACAGCGTGGGAGGAAATCACAGCAGGTGGGAACACAAGCAGGAATGAATCCCGGCGTTGATGGGATTATGGTTCTCATTCTGAAATGAGTGCGAGAAATCGGTACCCGCTGAAAATGTGATACTCACAGCACGTCAGTGCAGCCAAGACAAAACATAGGTTTAGGAGTCCTCTTTCTTAAGCAAACATACATATTGTACATACAGTAACAACATATGTGCTCCCCTTCAACACAAGCACTTTGCTACCATAGGTGTCCATAATATCTTGGATACTCAATATTTTCCATAGTGTGAGCCGTATAACAGTGGATGCCAAAAGCGTTACATTTCAATAAGGCAGTAATGAAAAGGGAAAGCAGGACATTAGTTTCATTAAGTACTGTGTAATGTATAGAGGTTGTAAGTTGCATGCTTCCGTTTCCGTTACATGGGACCTTTATGATCAATTTCTCATAATGCATTTGACGACCAGATGAGAAAGATTTTCTGGTCCCGTTTGAATTGTGCCATGAATGTCAACATTCATGTTGTCTGTGAATTTTTTTACATACATTTACGTGCAAGGAATGCTACAATTTAGCAGGTGGAAGTTTGACACGGTTAGTTTTTGTGTGAGAGCACTTTGTGGACTACAACTCTTCGCTGCTCTCGACGCGTATGATTTACATCACCACTCACAAACAGATCCCGCTCGGAACACAGTCAGGTGGCATTCGGGTACAAAACATACAGGCATCTTGATCTGATAATTCCTATGGATGGCTCTGTAGACAGTGGCAGAAGACGCACCATCACCACTGTGAGTTGAGAAGTGAAGGGAATCTGTTATAAGGTGATGTCACGTAGGCGACATGTAGTCTTTCTCGTTACGTCTTTTCCACAGCCGTTAGCCGAAGAATCGTACAATATGCCTTCAAACTCTTTACGTGAACAATTATTATTTAGACACACACAACATGTGTAATCCAAGGCATTTAATGACTGGGAAAAATAAAATATTTCACTTTTTATTGACTAATTTTCCTAGCCTACAGGTCCGATGGGGGTCTAGTGGAAGGCGCCTGACTTACGAGCTCTATTGGGTTCCGTCTATTCGTCAATAGTGTGTATGGACTATGCAGTGCGGACAAATCTGAAGGTTTAGATGCTAATCTATTGATGTAGTTGTCAGCTGGCAGAACTGTAGAGAGAGGCTGCTTAATTCAGCTGTGGCGGTTCCCATCAGAAAAATATGACAATCTTTGCCCTGACAACATCAAATTCTCTATTTTTTATGCAGTAGAATAGTTTTTGGGGGGGAGGGGTCTAGAATTAGGATTTTTTGCTTTTGGCTGATTTTGTGCTGATTTGGAATACATCATCCAATGGTTTGCTATAATGATATGAACTCACTTTGAATTAACCCCAAACTTTGTTCCCTACTCATTGAATAGTTCAAGGCTCATATATACACGTTGTTTTGTGATATAAGTCCCATTGGTTCAGTGGTTCTAAGAACTTGACAGTTCGGTAAAAAAACTGTAAGCAGAATGATAGTACCATAGAGTCATGGTAGAAGGGGAGGGTTTAATATTTAATTCATTGAACTTTTCACTCTTGTATTATTTCATTTTTCTCGGAATACAGTATGTGGTGTCATGGCCCCATTATTGGTCACAACAAAAATGGAGACACATCAAGGTCTACCTTTAAAAGTAATTATCATTTATAATGATTAAAAAGTAACCAAAAATAATAATGCAAAAAATCAAATGGTGTCTGGTTCGGGAGCGAGTTGTGGGCAGACTGGTGAGCCTTATATCTGCAGCCAGCTGCCCCGATTGTGCAGCTCCACCCACCAGGAACCACCTGAGAGGAGAGAGAGACAGGGAGGAGCGAACACAATGATTGTGCAACTCCACCCACCAGGTACCACCTGAGAAGAGCGAGAGACAGGGACAAGCAAAGGGTCTTGCCCCAAGCTACACAACAACACACAAAGACAGCCGACACATCACAGGGCCGTCACAGCGGCAGTATTCTAGAAGAGTGTTTCACATTTAGAAAACTCGTCTTTTCAGAAGGAATGATTGCGAAGATTTCTTTAACAATTCAAATAAATTACTTTTCACCTCGGGTTTGACTGCTTGAACAGTTCCTTTAGCTGATTACAACACTACAGTGGCTTCAATTATTGATGCCCTGTTGACGCAAATCACACTTGTCACCCTTCCGTGTTGGTTTTACCCCTATTACCCTTTTTAGGAAATTGTAATCATCTCCATAGGGAATAATGTAGAATCAGCTTGAAGCCTTATTGCTTAAAATAAATAACCAATATTTTTGGGCCATGTCCTGCAGCTTACCAAGGGATTAGTTCCATTTCTTATTAGGAAATAGAGATGTGTATTCATGGAGCCACAGAGTGAAGTCTTTGCATGTGTTTTAGAGCAGCATCTGATTTTCCTATAATTTTCTATTCAACATAGTCCTGTAACCTCCCCTATACGTTTAATGTTCTTAAAAGATGGCCACTCGTGGCAAAACAGCAAATAACCGTTAAGGGCAGGGTAAATGTGAGGAGTGGGGATTTTAATGTGTCATATATTTTTACAATCACTTTCTATTCGCTGGGCGCAAATGGAATAGCACTATGAGTACGTACGAGGACAAACACAGACACACACATAACCAACTGACAGACAAATATCTGACTTAAAATCTGTCTTAATCTGCGAGGAATACGCACTTGAGCATCTTTTTAACACTTATCTCCCTTCGCTTCACTCACTGCATTAAACTCATGCATATGCGCACACACACATACACACAAACAAACACACACAAACATACAAACACACACACGCACACACAGTATCAGTTGAGAGTTTGTGGTAGGATTGTACTAGGAGTGGGGGTTCTTGAAGACCGAGAGGAGGGAGGATGAAAGGGAGTATAAATGTGCTGCTTCCGTGGGTTGGTGTCCCCCTTACACTCAGTGCATCGCCTTGCAGCACGCCCCCCTTGCTCACCTTCTTCCTGCCTCGTGCCTCCCTCAAATAGCGCTGAGCCATGGAGCCCTCGAGGGAAAATGACATGGCTACCTAATTCAGCCTTGTGATGTGGTTCCCTTCAGTTTTACATTAAGGAAAGGTCCCGCAAACCGGGCTGCGATGCGTCTTAATATTGGCCATTTAACATGCCTGACATACCGTCATTAAGCAATTATCAATAAGCTGATGGTTTGTATTATGAGATGGAATGCTTTTTTATTTTGGAATAGAGTTATTTTCCTGGCCTTGTAAGACGATAACATTTATTTTTATTGCATTTGTCTTGTTTTTTTTTTAGTATTATAATTTAATTGGAAAAGCATGCAGTACTCAGAAGTGCGAGTTAGATTAAGTTCTATAAAACAATATTTCGTGTACTCCCAGACAAACGTCGTATTAAACACAGCAGAGAGAACAGATAGCTGAATTCATAGGAACTGGCACCTGGAGTATATGCACGATGTGTCCCTGAGTTTTCTACAGTTAATTCATGTTGTTGTTGATTCTGCACAACTGCTGTTCAGAGCATATGCATATGCATGAACCTCTCACCCTGGGCTATGCCTGACCAGGAGAAAGCCTGTCCATTGCCATGGAGAGCCTCAGATGGAGGTGAGAGGTGAACTATATAGCCGTATGCTTTATCCAGAAAGGGTACTGTACAACCTCCTTAACACTAGCTAATGTAATTCTGCTTCTCTAGTTTCTTATGCCCACTGAAGCTTTGTTATGTTCCATGTTCCAAGAGCTACAAATCCCAGGTCCACATCCCCCCAAAACTGCTTGGTCTTTCAATACGTCATCTGCAAAATCATACCTGCATCTTGCTGACTGGTGCAGAAACTAAACCAAAACCTCTCAAATTTTTCTCTGAGACACTGTTTATTCCTTGTCCAGTTTTTTATTTTATTGCTCTTAAAATGCTGTGGCCAATCTCTCGGTGCAGACGAGCCATTGATTGCGAGTGACAGACCGTCCTGGTCGAGGCCTTGATAGATGAGCTCGTAACTCTTTTGAACGCTTGTATGGCAGCATTTGGTGGGGGAAAGATGTATCGCCAATCAAGCACGTCGTCCAGCCTGCCACAGAGCCTTTGCATTGGAACACTGTGTGTGTGTGTGTGTGTGTGTGTGTGTGTGTGTGTGTGTGTGTGTGTGTGTGTGTGTGTGTGTGTGTGTGTGTGTGTGTGTGTGTGTGTGTGTGTGTGTGTGTGTGTTTGGGTACTCAATCCTTTGTTTCGGTGCGTTTGCGTGTGTGAAGTATGGCCCCTTTAGGAAATAAAGTGAATAGTGTGATTCGGTGAATCACATATACTGACCTGTCCCAGTGGGTATGGATTTCTCTGGCTGCAGTCTCGGCCTTACACTTATATATTGAAAGGAACGATCTCTTACTCACTTGCACACAGACACACGCACGCACGGGCACACAAACACATATACACATTTCTGAACACATATCCACAAACACATACACAAATGAACACACGCACATGCCCACACACATAGACGCACGCAAACATGCACACACACACACATATATAGGCACAGACACCTCGATGTTCTTCAAGGCTGTTGTAAATTCCTTCTCCTTAGACACCGGGTGACTGGCGCTCGCCAGAAACAAAAGAAGTGAAGAAAAATGACCTTCTCACTTGGTGTGTTCTCTGTCTTTGTCTGTTCTCTCTCTTTGTGTCCCCACAGTTCTTCCTCTTGCTGCTCCTCATCTTTCTCCTGGAGATCCTTTTCATCATGCTTTTCTTCATCCATCAAGACCAGGTAAGCCACCGAGGGTGCTGATCCAAAATGGTGGATGGATTCCAGTCTGTTTACACAACCATATCAGTCAGTTGCAATTTCACCGCCAGGGGATAAGACTCATGAAAGGTTTTTTTAATATTCGTATTAATAATTATTTTGGATAATTATTTGTTTTGCTAACAGAATCATTTGTTTGAATTATTGGTGTGTTTACCCGAATAATGAATTGAAAAGGTTATGGTCTTGTTTGTCACGTTGATTGAGTGTGTGTGCCAGTAGCATGTTGTGTAGGCTACTAACAGCATATCTGCTTCATGAATGTGTCAATACATTTCTGTAACTCTGCGTTGGATGTGTTCATGTTGTAAGATAAATATATATCTGTGTGTGTGGCTGGATGTATCGGTGTGTGGGTGTGGGTATGTGTATGTGTGTGTGTGTGTGTGTGTGTGTGTGTGTGTGTGTGTGTGTGTGTGTGTGTGTGTGTGTGTATGGGGGAGTATAGTTGGTGCCACATGGTTACACAACTTTTCCTTGTTTAATTGTCCTTCATTTAATTGTGCTCAGTCCTGCTCACAAGTCACACGGTTAAGATGATCTCCACATCTGAGCTTTTACATTTTTTTGCAAGTGTAAATAACATATTTAAGGGGTTTCATCCATCTTAATCTATATTACCTAAAGCCTGATGAGGTTTGTTTGTGTGCATGTGTGTGCGCGTGTGTGTGTGTGTGTGTGTGTGTGTGTGTGTGTGTGTGTGTGTGTGTGTGTGTGTGTGTGTGTGTGTGTGTGTGGGCGTGTGTGTGTGTGTGTGTGTGTGCTTGTGTATTGATGATGCAGGGGGAGGTTTGCTGTGGTCGTAAACAGATGGTATAATGGCAGGGTAACAGCTTCCCAACAGACTATTTCCTTTGCTCAGGTTAGGGGCTCTCTACAATTTAAAATGCAATGCAAGATTTCAGGACATGTGTTGTCCCCCAATTACTTTCACAATCATGAATCTTGCAGTCGCATAAAGCATGGCCTCACTAGGCTTTGTTCAATTCCCCCTTCGCACACACTTTCTCCAAAGTTAGAAACAATGACTAACTATCCAGAATCCCTGAAACTTATAATGAAGGTTAATAGCATTACTTGGTGTCAAAAACATGCTATTTAAAGATCCTGCAGATATTGAACAACAGTGTGCTCAGTGTTTGTGATGGCTATTACAAGAAAAGCTGATGCTGTGTTTGACCAGGGTTGTAATTGTGCTGCAGTCGTTTATAAGGACATGGCTGCTGTCATGTTGTCTTTATCTGAGAATGAAATTCCCAATGAAAGAACTAAAACCAACAATCTGTTTCCTCCCACCCACTATAGCTGTCATTCTGGTTGAATCTTACCATCCGTGCCAATCCCTTTGTTGTCTCACAATCCAAGCGGCCGTTCTGTTGCCTTATCATTAGGAGGTCTCGCTATGATGTTCAAATAGTAACTTATAGAAAAAAATGATTTTATGTATTCAGTGGTACATGCAAACTATCTATGTGAATGGCACCAGAGGTAAACACCATTTCTGCCGTTAACTGACAATAAAACGACGTTGCTTTGTGTGGTTTCATAGGGGAGATGTTGGAAATGAAGATAAACATATAAACAAATAAACATGCACAATCAGGGCATTGACATTGGAAGTGCTCATAAAACAAACTGGTCAAATATTCATGAATTAATAATTTGGGTTTACCTTTTAAGTTGGTCCGATTGATGTTGCATGGAGTTCACATTCTATATTATCATCATACTCAACATTAGCATATGAAGGCCATTAAATCCACTTTCTATTCACTTTGAGCTTCAAACTCCACAGCTTTTGGGTCAATGCTTTGATCTCAATCTCAATCCAAGGCCATTTACAATGTGTAGGTTTTTGTATAGCAGCCGCATCATTCATACAAATATATAAAAATGCTGCCACCAGAAGCCGTACAATTAATTTTATTTCGTGGTGATGCTCAATCTTAGTGTAGTCTAAAAAGTAGTTTAACTATTTGTATTGCCTTATTCATGGTAGCCCAAAATATTGACTGCTTCCTCAGGGAGTTAAGAAACATGCCTTCCCTCTTTGTGATGTCTGTGTAAATTTAAGTAATACTTGATATATATTTTTTACTTTTTATTGATTTATCTATCTGCCACATTGGCACTTGGCCCTGTGTGTAGCATACACTATATTGCTTTGTAGCCATTTGTCACAGCAATCCTAATACTGGTATGATTTTTGTGTTGCCTGCTGTGCAGTATTTAAAATCGCCGTTTGTCTTTCTTGTGTAATCCTACAAGTGGGTCTGGATTGCTGCAGTTCCATGGGCTTCCTGCCAAACCACTCACTCGTTTTATGGATGTCATCTCTTGTAGGCCGTCACCTTTGTCTCGCTATCTGCATTGCCTGATGTTCAGAGCATTCACATTCGCATCATTCAGGTTCTGAATTATTCAGTTTCATCATGATCTGCTCCTGTTGTGGATAAAACCCACATTCTAATACTCGAGAAAATAAATAAATACGAGAGGTCGAGAAGGACTAAGTTTGAAAGAGGTAACGCTTTATTACAACTTGTATAAAGTAGTAACAAAACCTGAGTTGGTTTGCAAAGAACTCGCGAACAGTCTTCAGGCCCCGAGGTATGTGGCCTCCCCTACTCCTTTATCATTGGAGCAAAAGGACCAAGGGCCATGCGTGGTATGTTAATAAAATCCATATCACACCATTGGTGGTGGTGGTGGTGGTTGATGATCACGGAATCACTCAAATTGTCCGTGATGTGGCCACGGAATTTTCTCCAATGCAAGTTAATGACACTCATGTTCCGTGGCACACACACAGATCCCTGTTTCAACGACCGAGTCCCTTCTCACAGGGATCCGTGCATATATATATATATATATATATATATATATATATGCATACAATATGGGAATGGAAGCGTTTCTCTGAGTTTTTCGTCTTCCACAGAACGAAATGTGAACCCATGCATTTTGAATGGGAGCGTTTCTCTGACAGAACGAAACGAAGAGAGAGAGAGAGAGAGAGAGAGAGAGAGAGAGAGAGAGAGAGAGAGAGAGAGAGAGAGAGAGAGAGAGAGAGAGAGAGAGAGAGAGAGAGAGAGAGAGAGAGAGCGAGCTTCAGAAGGGGTGTGTATATATGGAGACCACCAGGCCTCCTCGAGGCAACGAAAATGGTCTATTATATTCAAGATTGGTGGGCAAGAATAGGGATATAGTGCCGTACCGTCAATATGAATTTAATTCATAGAATATCCGAGAGGATGGTCAATGGTCAGATACAGATCTCGTCATAGCAAGAATTTATATCGATGTAACGAGAAAGGATGTAATGATAACGCCAAAAAATTAAAGCCTACATGGTTATAAGAATTTAAATATAATTAACTTATAAAGCGTACAACGAGACAACGACACAATCTTTTTAGTTGTGGGCCAGCAGAGGCTGAATTTTAACCGAATTCAATTCAACCGAAATATACATATATCTATAGTCTAAATCTACAGACATGTCAAATGTATGATATGCTGTACGTATAGCCTAATTTTTATACTATGAATATTTGAATATTGTCTGGTTATACCTGAACCACACCCTCCATAGAGAAAGTACACCGTGTTAGTTGGTGTTACAACCTTCTTCATTGATTTGATTGGTGTAAGTGGATTGTCAATGGTCAGATCTTTTTATAATGATAATAGCTACATGGTCTAATTATAATATTTTAACTAAAGAATTGTATATATATATATTATGTATATTTTAATATTTAATTAATTCAATATTAAACCAATGCATTTCAATCTGGAGATTATTTTTGACTTCAGATGGGGGCCTGCGTCCACATCACGTGACTGTCATGGGTGTTATGGTGGTTGCCATCGACCCCCCCTTCCAACCCCCCCCCCCCAGTAATCATATATATTCATATGCACTTGCTTACGACCTATGGCCATTATTTCCTTCTGAACAAACGCTCGGACATATTGATTCTAGATTCCTGTGATAGGAGCGGGATTATGTGATGAGGAACATCAATGTATACAATGTATGCACCCTTCACAAACGACTTGCAAACGACTTCATGAGTTCAAACATAGCTCTGCTCCAAACCACCTTTACAACGTTAAGGGCGCAACTGAGCTGCCGTCAATTTTGTTGTTTTTGTCGTAAACTAGGGTCCGCTGTCTAGGAAATAGACAGATCTTCCAATGTGTCCTTCAAAAGGCACCTTGGAATATCTTAAAAGTGCTATTTATAGCACTTTTGTAGACACTCAAAGAAACTTTACAGTGAAGGTGGGACCTCACTAACCACCACCAGTGTGTAGCACCCACTTGGGTGATGCACCACAACCAATCTGCGCCGGAACGCTCACCACACACCAGGTTGAGAGTGAGGGAATTAATGAGTCAGCCAATTATACAGGGGGATGATTAGGGGTCCAGATTGAATGAGCCTGGTTGGGCCAGGACACCGGGGAAACCCCTACTCTTTGCGATAAGTGCACTGGGATCTTTTATGACCTCAGTGAGTCAGGGTTTTACGTCTCCTCTGAAGGACGGCGCCTTCCACAGCACAGTGTCCCCGTCACTGCACTGTGTCATCGGGATTGATGTTAAGGCCAGAGGGAAGAGTGCCACCTATTGGCCAACACCCGACACTACTTACAGCACCAGGCGGTCTCCCATCCAAGTACTAACCAGGTCCAACCATGCTTAGCTTCCAAGACAGGCGAGATCGGGTGTGTCCATGGTGGTAAGACCGGGGAGGGGGGACCTCTCCACGGCCGTGGTAAACTATTTGTGAAAGCAAAAAACCAAGCTCATTGATTTAATGAGGAAGGGTTATTTGAAACAATTAATTAATTTATCATGTGTGAGAGGTCATTCCTCCTCCTGAGTGTGCTTCCAATTGATGTCTCGTGTAGCCCTCCTGTCCACAAGCACTCCCCCCCCCCCCCATATGGATATGGAGAATTGTTGCCACCCCCCAGTGGTGGTAGTGTCATATCTATGAAAGAGGCCTTTCAAATATACTACAATGATGAATTAGGAGGCCGAAGCCCTAAAGGAAGTGATGCAATAGGGGACTGAGGCGAGGACATTAACAAGTAAGCTATAGACCTGGGATCTCTTTTACATCAAAAACGGTCTAAAAGGACGAAAGTCAAGTCAAATTTCAGAGCGGTAGGTCCTTCCTATCTCAAAAACGTTCTTTCCGACACATTCTGATACACTAGGTCTTGCACGCAACACTTGAGAGGCTTTGTCCAAAAAACAATCCATTTTGGACTTTTTTTCTGTAAGGCCTAGAGCTCGAAATCTCAGATATGTCGTTCTCGGGCACCCTTGGAAATGTGCCTATACATTTTGGCACCTCTAGCTATCTCGAAGAGGCGGGAAAAGGGGTGTGACCTCCAACAGTAAGGTAAATGTGCATAAGAGAGCTAAAAAGGAGCCGGCAAAAGGAGTCAAAAGGAGCCGGCACCATGCCCCTTATGAGATAACCAAAAGTTAATGAGAATTTCTTTCATAACCTTTTTGTCATTATTAAAGAGAGGCCTGATTCTCAGATATGCATGTTGGATGGCTAGGATGTAGGTCTGGGAAGAACTTCAGGCCAAAATCTTGTAAGCGAGCCGCTGGGTGAGGTGCAATGAGATGGAGCACTTGCTGAGTCATTTCTTGTAGGGCTGGAGTACCCAAGTTGATAATCGTTTGCGTCCTTTGAGACCCCCCTCAATATAAAAGAGACCCCAAGTCTATAGCTTACTTGTTACTGTCCTTGACTCACAAGTTACCTATTGCATCACTTCCTTTAGGGCTTCGGCCTCCTAATTGATCATTGTAGTATATTTGAATACCCTCTTTCATAGATATGACACTACCACCACTGGGGGGTGGCAACAATTCTCCATATATATATATGGGGAGGGGGGGTGCTTGTGGACAGTAGGGGTACACTAGACATAAATAGGAAGCTTGCAATGAGCATTTCAATCACCAGAAATAGTCAATACACACTCAGGGGAGGAATGACCTCTCACGCATGATATCTTAATGAAATCTAATAACCCTGCCTCGTTTATCAATGAGCTTGTTGTTTTTCTTTCACAAAAAGGTTATAGGCTGTGTCCAAATGTGTCTGTGCGCATTTCTCAAAGTGATGTAACTAGCCACCAGACAGTGATTAAAAAAATGAGTCAAGTTGATTACAAAAGTAACTTATAATTACAATTCTAAACTGTGGAAAATAGAAAGATATGGGGGGCAGTCGATGGCAACCACCATAGCAACCATGACAGTCATGTGATGTGGACGCAGGCCCATTGAAAAGAATAGGTAAAAAAAATGTAGGCAGGTCACATGTTTAGAGCCGTTATTATAATGCGTTTTTCCGCTGTGGGCTGTTTTACTACAATCTGGTGTGAGACTGGGTTTAGGGGACGTGGTTAGTTTCAGTTTTTGAGGGGGTCTGCTGAAAAAAATCGGATAAATCGGATTGTTGTTTTGATGAATCCTGCGCAGCCCGCCCCAATTGAAATGCATTGGTTTAATACTGAATTAATTAAATATTAAAATATATATAAAAATATACAATTATTTAGTTATAATATTATATGAAGACCATGTAGCTATTATCGTTATAACAAGATCTGTATCCAACAATTTACAATCCACTTCCACCAATCCAATCAACGAAGAGGGTTGTAATACCAACTAACACGGTGTACTTTTTCTATGGGGAGTGTGGCTCAGGTATAACCAGACAGTATTAAAATATTTATAATATAAAAACTAGGCTATACGTACAGCATATCATACATTTGAAATCTGTCTATTTCCTAGACAGCGGACCCTAGATTAACAGAAAAACAAAATTGACGGCAGCTCAGTTGCGCCCTTAACGTTGTAAAGGTGGTTTGGAGCGGAGCTATGTTTGAACTCATGAAGTCGTTTGCAATGTGAACGGTGCATACATTGTATATATTAATGTTCCTTATCACATAATCCCACTCCTATCACAGGAATCTAGAATCAATATGTCCGGGTGTTTGTTCAGAATATAACATGTACATGTATTAAATGCAGGATATATGCGTGGATGTTCCAGAAAAGGAAATAATGGCCCTAGCTCGTAAGCAAGTGAACGATTACAGGGGGGGACGATTATGTGGACGCAGGCCCCCCCTTCTGAAGTCAAAAATAATCTCCAGATTGAAATGCATTGGTTTAATATTGAATGAATTAAATATTTAAATATACATTATGTATATATAAATATACAATTATTTAGTTCAAATATTATAAGTAGACCATGTAGCTATTATCGTCTGTATCTGACCATTGACAATACACCAATATACCAATCAAATCAACGAAGAAGGTTGTAACACTTTTTCTATGGAGAGGGTTGTTCAGGTATTACTAGACAATATTAAAATATTTATATATAAAAACTAGGCTATACGTACAGCATCATATATTTGACATGTATATAGATTTAGACTATAGATATATGTATATTTCAGTTAAATTGAATTTGGTTAAAATTCAGCCTCTGCTGGCCCACAACTAAAAAGATTGTCTTGATGTCTCGTTATATGCTTTATAAGTTAATTATATTTAAATTATTATAACCATGTAGGCTTTATTTTCTTGGCGTTATCATGACATCCTTTCTCGTCACATTGATATAAATTCTTGTTATAACGAGATCTATATATAACCATTTACCATCCTATCGGAAATTCTATGAATTAAATTCATATTGACGGTATGGCACTATATCCCTATTTTCACCCAACCTTTTTCAATTTAATAGACCATTTTCATTCCTTCGAGGAAGTCTGGTGGTCTAAATATGGTCATAAATAAATAAATAAATATATATATATACATATATATATATATATATATATATATATATTCACGGATCCCTGTGAGACCAGGTTGACTCGGTTGTTAAAATAGGGATCTGTGTGTGTGCCAAGGAATATGAGTGTCCTTAACTTGCATTTGAGCAAAATCCATGGCCATATCACGGACAATGTAGGCCTGAGTGATTGCGTGAGGCCACCACGGATTTTGAGTTAAGCACCCATTGTCGATTCGGTCGTTGAAACAGAGATATGTGTGTGTGCCACGGAATATGAGTGTCATTAACTTGCATTGGAGCAGAATCCGTGGCTGCATCAC
The DNA here is from genome assembly GCF_949987615.1 of Pollachius pollachius. Classification (NCBI taxonomy): domain Eukaryota; kingdom Metazoa; phylum Chordata; class Actinopteri; order Gadiformes; family Gadidae; genus Pollachius; species Pollachius pollachius. Next base: position 14,874,871 of record NC_136938.1, on the reverse strand, counting down.
GGAAATTGCAGTGATTCCGTGAGGCCACCACAGATTTTGAGTTAAGCGCCCGTGGTCTTTCACGGATTCCTGTGAGGGCAGGTTGCTGTAGCTGAGGAGGTTTTTCATTGCCAATCACCCCTAGCTGTTGACATAGAGGCTCTCACCGGGCGATTCAGCCTTGTTTGTTCAAAATACACATCCGCCAAGATACCACATGCCCTGCCAACAGGGCAATACATCAGGGAAATGATTACCATTAACACATACACACATACACATACATTCACAAGAATGCTGTGAGTCGATGATACAAGCCTAACCCCTTTCCTGCTTCACATTAACAAATGCATGCATATAAATAAAACAAAGTGTGGCTGATTGCTAGATGTAAGCATAACTAGTGAAAATGGAGCTATCTGGTTGTGAGCAAAACTGAATATTTGATTACATTTTGTATTATGGGACATAAGCAGCAGGGAATATATGGCACTTGGCAGTGCTTGGAAGTTATGACCATTTCGGAACTCAACCTAATGAAAGAAATATGGAAAGGGATGCTGTGCCTGAAGCCGGTCCCACCCCAAGAAGACCAGCAACGAGCACTGTGTCGTGCAGCATTGCATGTGCAGTAGAAAGGCCAGCCTGCATAGGAAGAATCCATTTTAGGTCTTGTTCTGTGTTTAATGTAATGTGTGGAAATGGATGCCAACGGTGATGGCGCTGTTAGTGCCACCTTGTCAGATTGTTTTATATCTGTTACTAGCTCGGCTATTCAGTTCTTTCTGACTTGTTTCTGCCTGCCTGCTTGTCCACCTAATTCTGGAATTACCTACGTTTTTTAGATTTTGCATCACCAATCGTGTGCCCTTTTTGTTTTTTGCTTTTCCTCCTTGAAGTTGATTGTTGTCAATGCTTGAGCCGATGCCTTGCTATTTTTCAACGTCCTTCTGCTTTTGGGTTCCGATTTCACATATACCTAAACATTTTTTCCATTTAGCGTACCAAATTCAAAGGATAATAAAAGGATAAATAACACACTGAAGGGAAGCACTTATAACTGATACTTTAAATCATAAAGTAGATTTCCTAAAGCATTGTTCATAAATACTCATTAGCAAGTCATAATCAGTTATAAATTATCAATAATTCAATGACATCTTGTTTTATAAGATAATTTCTTAGTGTTATTTAAGTTTTATTTAAGGATTTACAAACTATTTAAAATATGTTTATAATGCATTACAAACACTTAAAAATGCAGAAATTCATGATTGGTCTAGTAGGTAGAAAGCATTAGTTGAGTGTTTTGTTTTAGCTTATCTAAATTGAGGACTATCTAATTAGCTTAGCTTAAGCCTTTATATTCCTTTGGGAACATAGGCCATTGATACATCGTTTCCATCCTCGTCTGTCTTGGGCCCTCCTCTCCAGCTGTTTCCACATCAGTGCATTATTTTTAACATCTAGCTCTGTGCTCCTTCTCCAGGTATTTTGGGTCTCTCCCTGCTCTGTTTGCCTTCTGGGTTCCATATTAGTGCCTGTTTGGTTATTGCCGTTTAGCTTTTTCTTAGTGTGTGACCAATTCAGCTCCACTTCTCCTTATCGTCTGTAGCTCTATTGGCTCTTGTTTGTTCGATCCCACAGGTTGGTGTTGCTGATATATCATCCGCAAAGTCGAGGTCCTCTAGATGCTCTGGCAGACTCCTTTGGCAGCCAGTCTTTTTATTGTGGGTAGTTTTCTTCATGGTTCAGTCAATGCATAAGTGGAAAAGCAAAGGGGAAAGAAGGCAGCCCTGTTTCACCCCAATGAGCACCGTGAATGTTTGTTGTGCCTGTCCCTGGTCGCCCATGAGTAAGAGGAGGTCTTTTTCTTTCTGGTCTGAAGTAGATGTTGTAGCTGGTTGTAGAAATTGTCCTTGAGTTCCTCATCAGTATTGTTGGTGGGTGAATAGCATTGTATGATTTGAAGGTTGATTCTTTCATGGGTGGTTTGGAGTCTTGTAGTGATCCTTGAGTCGATGCGCTCCCAGCTGATGAGGCCCCTCTGTGCTTCTTTGAAGAGCATAAATGCCACACCCTCCGTGTGTGCTGCTTTTTTATTTATGGACTCACCAATGACCAATTTTACGCCTCCTGTCTGGAGCCATCTGGTTTTGCATAGGGCGAGGATAGAAACCTTGCATCTCTTCATCTCATCTGCGATGACTGTCGTCTTCCCTGCTGTGAACATGGTCCTGATGTTCCAGGTTGCAATGTTGGTAGGTTGTCTAGGGGATAGAAGATTCCAAAGCACCCTCTCTTCACCCTCTTTTCAGTGTGTGTCTTCATTGTCCCTTTAGCTTGTATGCTCGAAGAGTCCTTGGGCCCTATCTTGCATCTGGCGCAATTGACTTAATCACTGGCGCATGCGTCGTTGCTAGTTTGCAACTGGCGCAGAGCGTTCTTTTCCCTGCTGCGCCACGCGTCGGTAAATTAGGGAATGATCTTGCACCCCAAGGGGCGGATCGGCGAAAGGAGGAAGGCGTGTTCAGGCGCAAACGTTCCCTGGTGCTATTTTGCAGTTTCAGAAACCACTTGCGCCACAAACCAGGAAATACCTGGTTTAAAGTCAGTGGCGCGTTGTTCAGATGCTATTTTAAGGGCGTAATATTGCTTGTGCACCTCGCGCATACACTTTGCTTCTCTCATCTACCTAGCCACACATTCTTGGTAAATTATTTGGCAAAGAACAGCTGATACAGCGGTAATAAGTTGTACTTTTAAATCAATACATCTGCAAACACCGTACAGCAAACACATATATTCTTGACACAGACATCGTGTACACGCCCATACCTTTTAGGATTGATGAGTATTTGATCGTGAGAAAACATTGTTTTACCACGAGTGAGTGTTAAAAAGAATGAATGAATGCGGGCGCGCGTGTGTGTATGTGTAAAATAATTAATGAATGCAGGCGCACGTGTGGGCGTCCATCTGTTTAAACACACGCAAACTAAACACGTAACGCATAATACAGTCCATGGAAATGTATATTAACGGGGGGACACATGCATATTAGAAACACAAGTCGATAACGATAATGCATACAATACTGATAAGAAACAATGTTTATAATGTATTGCGTATTTCATTAAATAGAAACACAGTTACCGCATATCATATGTGTGTTAAGGTTTCTTTGTCGAAATTTATCTGAGGACTCAGTATTTCTGAAGTTGTGGAAGAAAACCTTATTCCATGTGTGAAATAGGCCATATTATTTGGCCATAAACTGAGCCATTTGAAGTTTAAAATTCATGTGGTCATGCATCTGTCTCATCGGAGACTGCAGACGCGCTGTCAAAATATCAACTCGTCAGATTCAAATGCGCTCATGGCTGTTAACGGGGATGGGAGCTGGCACTCTCATTGGTTTATTGCACGTTACGCCCAAACCACACCTACGGGTAATAAGGCTACTTCAGACCAACCCTTTTTAGATTTGCGCCGGGCGCAAGTCATTTTTGTGCCGGTAAACTAGCGACATCGCCATAGAACCGCCCACAAAGCTACTTGCGCTTGGCACTTCGTACCTTTATCTCCTAGGTTGTGGGGTTTCCTTTTCTTTATCAATGTTTCTGTAATCATTAGACTATCTAATTATTGCCAGATAAGGACAGAATGGCAGGTTATAGTAAGCAAGTAATCAGCCTTAAAACCCTAAATGCGCCAGTGGTGGACAGTAACGAAGTAATTTGTTACTGTACTTAAGTAACTTTTTTAGCATATCTGTATATCTGTGTTTACTTGAGTATCATTAGTTTGTGAGACTTTATACTTTTACTCGACTACATTTTGCAGGGGAAAATCTTACTTTTTACTCCACTACATTCCAAAAACCTGTCATTCCTTTCAACGTTCCTTTCCACGACATGCATGCATGACCATAGACACAGCTAACCATTGCGGACGTTGCGGAGCCTAAACAACAATGAATAATCAATTGGAAATTTGATTGTTATATATCGGGCGTTTGTCTGAGGGGACCCCCAGTTATATGGCTAGAGGCTAGGTGCTTTCTACATATCCAGGTGTACTCCCGGTAGAAGTTAATGCTAAAAACAATGCTTGCCTGTCCAATAGTAATTAGGGGCGAGGGAGGGCCATCAGATCTGACACTCAAACCTCTGCGCCAGTTTTAAGGAGATTTGATTCATGATGTTTAGTCGAGCTGGTGTTGACTGTAAGGTTGATGTTCTTAAAGTTCTTGTGTGATTATTTCAAGTTGAAGTTCTACATAAATGGAAGATCATTTTATGCATGACTATTTAAGGGTTGTTTTATTTTAGCTCATGTACAAAACATACATTTTCTGTGGCTGTGTCCCTGCACACGCGCACACACACGTGCACACACACACACACACACACTTAACATTTCTTTACATCTATGTGGCTTTACTAAAACATATTTTTTCAACCTCACTTTGCACTATGGCACTCACCGCATTTTCTGCAGGAAATGCATATCAGTATCACATATCACAAAGAGAAAACGTTTTAATTACAGTGTTGTTAGTGGGGTTTTCTTAAGCTCATTACACCAAATTACTTTACTTTTGATACTTAAGTACATTTGAAGCCAAGTACATTTATACTTTTACTCAAGTCAACATTTAAAGGGAGTACTTCCACTTTTACTGGAGTAATATTTGACACTAGGTATCTCAACTTTTACTCAAGTACATGGTCTGAGTACTTCGTCCACCACAGAAATGGGCATTGGACCCCACTCCTTCTACATTGATTGTCCAATTACTCACCCAATCGTCTGCATCACACATTCCACTACTGAGTTAATTGGAAAAAGATTGTAGGGAAAAAGTTCTTCGACCCACTGAATATCTCTAATCAATCGCAATCATCATAGGGTCAAAGTGCTTTGTCATCGCAAGAGATCATTTCATTGGAGATGGATTTAGCTCAACCTGCGGTGAGTGTCGGCCTCATCAGTTCTGATGTCATACTGCAGACCTAAAGGCAAGTTCATGGTCCTGTTGATAACGAGACGCCTCGCCAGTGATGACGCTCACGCTTACGCATGTTCCTGAAAGCGACCGTTCATGTGCGTTGCGTTGGGAATCTAAAAGTTCTTCACAGCAGGACTAAACCGAACTTAGTAGGATCAGTTTCAAGTTCGAACGCCTTTATTTTCTTGTAGCCTATAACCTACTATCCTTTTGCTTTGATTTATGAGAAGCACATTGTATTGCCACTGTATGGAAGGCTACACTTGCTCTTATCTAGAGCTGGTTTACCAGTACTCAACGTTTAAAACTGAGCAAAGTCGATGCCAACAGACGGTTACGTCAATGTATAATAAATGTGATATGATGGTTGATTCTTCAATATTGAGTAAAACTTTCATGTTCCGCCATGTTCATGCACGTCACTAGCAAACCATACGTCACCAACTGGGCATCTCTGTTATCAAAATCTGAAGGAACGGAAGTAAAATCATAAGAGCGTCTAGAGGTGTTGTTCACGAGAACTTTCCGACGTCGCAATTTTTTTATGATAGAATGACTGGAGGGAAGCTGTGATCTCCACCTCTCATCAGCCAATCAGCCAAACATTTCACAGTCATTTCTATCTTCTTTCGTAATTAGTTGAGCCGTTGAGCATGAGCATATCCGTTTTTGTTACGTTTTCATTCATTCATAGGTTATTTATTATACACTGTGTGTGCTTTCTATTTCTGTGTTCACAGAGAATTCCAGACACCACACCAGCCCCACCACCAAAGTAGACTAGCATCAAGGGCCTAAACATAATACAATCACACGCTTTTAGAAAGAAATTGCTGCAAGAAGCAAAAACAGTAGCAGTATGTTCTCTGATTAGAGAGATGCATGACACATGCATGGACTTATTTATAATCCGAACTTCCTTCTGAAATAACAACCGCAGCCTCAGGAAAATAATCAATGGTTTAGGCAGCAATCAATGTTTAGGAATCAATAATGTAAAAAACAAAGGAAATAGTTCTGGCTTTCAAAAATCCAAAAAGAAAATGTTTCATGCAACCTGGCATTTTATCGTGGAACTCTGTGTTTACAGAGAGTCATACTAGATATTAGACCAGTCATTTTCCTCTTGAATGCATCATTATGCTCAACTTTTGCTCTAGTCTAGCTTTCTGGTCTTTAATTTGTGCGTCCTTGTTCATCTTTTAAGTGGATTTTAGTATGCAGATTTCTCTCCTCAAATTCTCGGGCTCCTTTCAAGCATATCATGACTTCATCAGATGACTCTATCCTCATCAAGGTCTTTCTGTCTGATCTGGTCTCATCATTTACTTCCTCATCACTTCCTTCCCAAAGTCCCTATTTTCTTTCCTCTCTATCCCCGTCGTCTCACATCCTTATCCTTTCCGGCCTTGCTATACATTTCTTCTAATCTATCCCTGTTCCTTTCTTCGCGTGAATAATAGATGGATGGCTTGGAGTCTCTCCGCCGTAGTTTAAGGACGGCCGCAGTCCCGGAGACGACATCAATACTGGGCTAAAAGCACAGCCGGAGCCTGAGTACCGACTGGCTGCAACCGGCAAGCTCTTCCTAATGAAAGAGCTGTGTGGCCTGGACTCAGAGCACTCTGAGGGGCCTATAGCAGTCCTATAGATAAAGTTGTAAAGCCTCTCCCCCCCTGCAAATTAGACAATTCTTGTTCCTTGTTCGCTGAGAGTTGTCTTTTGAATTTGCAGCATCATTCATTTACGGGACTTCACAGATCCACGGATTTGTAATAATAAAGCATTATGATTGACTGAGATGGGTATGAGAGGGGGAGTATGAGACAATGGGGGATGATGAATACCAATGTTCACAGTCATTCACTGCCCGATGCTAAAAGCCATTTAGTCGTATTCTGTGAAGTAAATATTTAATTTAACAAATTAAAGTAGTTCTGTAGTGTGCTCGAAGCATGTTCACCCGTTCTGTTTGTTTTGAATGAGCGGGGGTAGGGAGTGGGGTAGGGAGGAGTCTAGGTGGGGAGAAGTCGAAGTGGAGAGGGGTCTAGATGGGGAGCTCAGGGCAAGGTCAACAGCAATCAATAGGATTGATGTGATGTGCTGTGCTGCATCTCCGAATTTGTAAACAAAGATAAGCTGTGTGTGTGTGTGTGTGCATGCGTGTGCGTGTGTGTGTGTGTGTGTGTGTGTGAGAATGTGTTAGGATAGAGAAATGGTGTGTTTGTGTGTGTGTGTGTGTGTGAGTGTGTTTCTGTGTGAACGCTAGATTTATATATAATCTAGAAACTGGCTGCATGGTCTTCATGCTCTGATTGCTGCATGTAATGGCTGCATTTCAAGTCCTGTCAATGCTTAGGGGAACACGCTTATCTCCTACGTGGGAACACTCCCCCTTCTTGAGCAGCAGCCATGGTTATTATGGCGTGTTTGTTTGTTTTCTGCCATAACACGTGTACACGTCTCCTCCACCAGATCGATTACTACGCCCAGAGGGATCTAAAGAGGGGCCTGCAGCTGTTTGGCACGGAGGGGAACGTTGGCCTGACCAATGCCTGGATGATCGTACAGACTGATGTAAGCCGTGTGTGTGTGTGTGTGTGTGTGTGTGTGTGTGTGTGTGTGTGTGTGTGTGTGTGTGTGTGAGAGAGAGATGTCAGCTAAGAATTAATGCTGTCAAAAAGGGATATTCTACACAAATAAAGAGGATAACATGTCAAAAGCTTGTGCTAGAAAGTGTGCAGGTCTCACCCTATCTTTTGCAGCTCCCAGGATATCTGGAATGTGTGTGTGTTGCATGTCTGTGTGGAGAGAGAGAGGGAGAGAGAGAGAGACAGACAGACAGACAGACAGAGAGAGAGAGAAATTAGTTTTTGTTTTTGTACCCTGGATTGATCTCGAAACAGTTACTTTGTGGCGCTGGATGGAGGATGGGATGTGTATTTAGATGCATACCACACCTGTTATCCTCAGTGCTGTCGCAGTCAGAACTGGCCTCAGTTTTAAAGGGTGAATGTGTCCAGGGTGATGCTGAGTTGTGTGATTGAGCTGTGGATAGGGGCGAAGGAGGGACACCGCTGCTGGCTCTGGGTTCCCTGGAACCGCCTTGATGTTGTTCAAGATTATATCAAATTATGACTGAACAAACATCACATAAACCACACAGAAATATACACAGCTTCTTGCTTTTGGAAAAGTTATTTGATGTTTTCTTAAGATGATATTTAGGTGTTAATTGAATACTTATCCCATAAACAACATCAAAAAAATGTTATACAGTTGCTGTAATCAATACACATTTCTTTGTGTAAGGTAAGCTAGGCAGAATACTTTCTAGGGAAAATGTACTATGTCTTGCTTGTTTTCATAAACACATTTTTTTAACAAAATCAAAGCTTTTTTTAACACTGGATAATCCTCCTCCTGATCCACAAATGTCATGCATCCTCATTGCAGAAAACTTTGACAGCACGACAGCTCCTGAATTTCACATGAAAGACATTATGGTCTTGATATCAAGTGTTAATATATTATTATATATATGTATATTGTATCAGTAATTTCTGAATTTTCTTCCTAATTTAAATTTTTATCATGCTATGGATAAATTCTTGGTGAGTTTTCTCAAGTCAATCGTTTTTTACAGTTATGTTTTTCCAATGTTCTGGCCAAGTTCTCTGCCGCCATTCTGCGATGAGGGTGTGTATATTCTCTATTAAAGCTCCAGATCACATGACTTGCACTAATCAGGAAGCTTTCTTGTTAGGGACCTACTTTGTAAAAATGGTTCACAAAGTAAACCATAGGGGTATTCCATCAACCAAGCTAAAGGCAAAGCCGGGCTTATTTTGCTTAGCCTTGCTTCTTTCAGTTAGAGTTCCGTTCCATTAACATGACTTAAGGGAATCTCCGCTAAGTAACCATGCCAATTTATCCGACCAAACTAAGCTGGTCGGTAGCAGGCTAACTGTCAGGCTTACTTGATTGGTGTTTCAGACAGGTCGATCTGTCGGAAACAAGTGTATCATCAGAAGGCCAAGCCTAGTCCTCACGATTTTGTCATATATTTACATATATGAAGTACAAACAGCCTATATCTTCACTAACGGTCTAAGCTTAAATTATGCTAATAAAATAATAAAATTAATTGCTATCTATTGTTATCGTGGATATTTTCTCAAAATATTTTTATAGAAATATATGTATTCTACAGTAATCGGGAACCAGCAGTTGGGTATAGCGCTGCAGCTGTGGTGCGGGCCCTGTTGTTAATGTTAATATTAATGTTACTGATGGTGAAGTCTTGGTCACAATGACAAAGACACTGCTGCATGGGAAATTGTCAGCCATATAAATTCCACTCAGGTGAGTTTCTCGGCAGGCAGCCGAGACCACTTCTGTTGAGATAAATACTATGGTTAGTCAATTTAGAATAATTCAACAGATCCGCAATTTCCTTGCCTGCCGGCCTCCCTGTTTTTTATTAATAGTTACATTGTTCCCATTTTGAGTTATAAAAAATATATATGCTTGTACTCCTCATAGACCTCCACAAGCAGCTTCTGTTCGCCGCTGGAAAAGATCCCGCTTGGTCCTTTTCGGACATTTTAACCATGATTCGGCATTCATGGTTCTGGGCTGGTTACATATATATATATATATATATATATATATATATATATATATACGTGAGCGAGCGTAATACACGATAACATTAGCCTGGTTTGAACTAACCTGAGCAAGGCGCGGCTGAACTGGGTTGATGGAATGGCTTAAGCCTCAAGTGGAAGTTGGCATTAGTTCTAACTGGGCTTAATCAACTAAGCGCCGCCTTCGTTACCGACTTTGATACCCCTCATGTATCCTAACCATGTATCATCGCAAGTGCAAAAACATCACATTGGACGTACTTCTTATAATTATTATCGGCTTAGCTGGTGGGCGATTTTCGGTTGCTTTCAAATCAAATAACTAAGTAAAAGAAACACAAAGGTGGTCAAATACACTGATTGAAACACACTGTAATTTTGCCAATGTGTTTATGTAAAAGATGAAAGGGAACACTTATGTTGGAAATTGTGCTGCATGGTGTTATGGGATATCCTACAGCAACCAAGGCATAGGAACCACCCCAGGAAGCATCATGCAATTGAGAAACAAACAGCCCATTGTACACTGGCTACAACTAGCTTCAGTGTTTCTTATCGCTATACATGTTTAAGGAGATTTAAATCAATAGTTGATTGATCACAATTTTGCAACTCTTAGGCATCAACAAAATGGGCTTGACATGTTTCTTTTGTTTTAAATTTGATTAGATTGAAATTGGAAAATTGAGTTGCTAAAAGATGTCACATACGAGTCAATCATATGCTTCACGCACCACATTCCCCGGCTTTCTCTTTGATATGCTCTGGATTTTTAATTTATACTATTTTATAATACCAAAAAAGATATAACATTAGGAGAACCCAATGTGCAGGAAGGACATTTTGGAAGAGAGAAGTGCAGGGTGGAGGGAGTAGGGGGGTGTGTGTCGAGTTTTGGTGACATCAAATGATGGATCCAGAATCCAAGATCTTTGGACGTCCTTCAGACTAACATTTTGGTGTGAGCATGGCAGCTGGTAGTTAGGGTCCCATTAGCAATACCATTTTGCCAGACTCCCTCTCTCAAACGAATGTTTGTCAGCTTTGCACTTTGTGTGTATTTAGCTCTTGTGTGCTGGCTGACTGTGTTGTATCGTGTTCTGCTGCGTGTGTTGGAGCTTTCTCTGCTTGTATGCATGTAATGTCTGAGAGGCATAGGATTCGCTTTCCCTCTGGCAGGATCCCAATAATGACATCAATTGATAACTTGGGTGGCAAAAACATGCTGATATGGAAATTAACGTATGCAGATGAGGGTGTGTTTGTGTGAGTGTGGGCTCGTGTTAATGTCAAATGTAGGTTGAAAAAGTGCTTTGAGTGACATGATGGTGAATTAAGGTGGAGGGGGACAGCCCCCCATATTGTGAAAAACATTTGCCCAAAACATTTCACAATTGAACGTAATTTTCCAGCTCAATATAAATCTGATACCTCAAATAAGGTACGCATGCATGCAATCAAATTTCGTCCGAAGTATTTTCACTCAAACATTTTATTTTAAAAGTGAGGTGTGGGGATTTCTAAAATTCCTTTCCCCCCCCCCCATCTCTACACCTATGCCCATGCATATAAATAAACCGCTATGTTTTAATATAATGATTTGTCGCCAATTGATGTTAAGTCACAGCCCATCTTGACAGCATTTATATATATTGAGATAAGGCTATAAGAACAATCACCATTGATTTATGATTGAGCTGCATCGTGTTGTGTTGGAGGCTTGCCTCTCCTGATTATTTCCCCCTGCTGTAGTTTCGCTGCTGTGGGGTGACAAACCACACAGATTGGTTTGACGTTTACAACACCACCCGTGTGCCCGACTCCTGCTGCCTGGAATACAGCGACAACTGCGGCCTGGACAACCCAGGGACATGGTGGACGGCGGTAAGAACCAGCTAGGGGGAAACACACAGCAAAATGCTATGTGGTGGATCTGTCTCCTGCACACAGTCAGGCAAAAAAAAGAAATCAAATGCTTCCCAATGCAGGAAAAGATCTATTCTCTGTTGAGAATAACTCAGTATAATATCATTTCCCTTATGAGTATGCAAACCCGCTACTGGCGGCTTCATGTTGTAAATCATCGCCTCGCTGCATTTACTGTTACGTATAATATGATACCACATCGTTCTCAATTAGACGTTGTGGGGGAAGGACATTTTTTGGACTCCACAATGGTTCCGTGGTGGCTTTAGACTCCTGCAGGGGTTCAGAGTTGGTGCGAGTGGAATCATTGTCATGCATTAATAATACCATTGTGCTAGCTTTAATCACTTTGTCTGTTGTTTTTTACATTTTCCCCCAAAGATGTATAAGAGTGATATAATTTGGGACCATGTATGCTTGCCAAAGTTATTGGTTTGAAAAACCATTTCAGCATGTCGCCTAGTAACAGTTTTTCCATGTTATACATTACATTTGTCTCTGCTGTACTGTAATTTATAGTCAACAATACAAAAGTAGCTTTTCACTTACACATAGGGATTGTTAATCTTAACAAACTGTGAACATTGGCAGTGGCTCGGAGGGAGATCAGATGACCTCAGACTGTAAGGTTGCTTTTATTACAATCTATCCCCTTGTGGCAACTACGTCTGTAACCCTCAGAGTAAATCTCTGCAGTATGTATGAATTATACATACTGCAGGTTAGAATAGTGAGACTGGATCATTAAGAGAAGCATGTCTTGGTACACAGTTTGAATAGCTCCATCGGCTGCAGGCCCATACCTCAGAGCAGTGGCTGGGCACAGCAGTCCCTCCTCTATGGTCTGTTGCTTTTTTTTTTGTTGCTTTTTTTTGGTTAAAACCAAGGCAACAGCATCTCGGTCATGGGGAAGTGTCAATACCACAATATTAATACAATACCAGCAATTGCATAATTCATATGCATTAAAGAAATAATGATACAAAGTGGATTGACTCTATATCAGGGCTGCCCAATTTGGGGCCCGCGCCTTACCCACTGTATATATTATTGTTTTCCGCCATCAGCGCTCGGAATCTGCGCTCGCTCTCATTGAACATTATTTATTGGTGCACTTCCATTCCTGACCCTAGAATAACATTGTGATACATTGATGGTAGGGTGGGGCTGTTGAGCTCCTATCCTGTTCAGCCGCCTCCCACATATTTGACTAAATATACTGAAAAATTTAGATTTTGGCCCACGAGCCTCCCCACGATTACATTTTGACTGGGAAGAATTTGGGCCCCCCTGCTCTATATCATATGTTTATAAATATCTCCCTTACCCCCCATTTAGATTTTGCCGTCCAAAGATATTTGATGATGTATCAGCAGATGGGTCATTTGTTCACCAGGTTTTCTGATCAATTGCAATGCTGAATATCTTTTGGCAATGACATGAGACATCATACAGCAAAATTGTCTCTTGTCTCTTTTAATAGTAACACTAATATAATAGGGAGCTTACTTCATCAATTGAGAGTTATACTGTGCCTTCTACGGGGCGATTGTTGCCCGGGATTGTGGGTGTGTATACTTACACACAATCACACGTGGCGCTCGCACGGTCGTAGCTCATTTTCTCATTGGTGGGCCAAATTCTCTGGGTGGGCAAAGCAGAGAAAGGGGAGGTAACCTGGCCCCTCATGACGACATATGGGGCCAAATTCCATATCGGCGCGTCTGAGCTTTCATTTTTCAAAGGCGGAGCTGGATACCTATTGCTCGTTTTACACCTAACGTAATTTCTAGCCAATGGGGGACAAAAGGCAAGCTAGAGGAACTCATATTAATGTTAGAAAACCTCATAAAGTGAAATTTTCATGCCATGGGAGTCCGGGACCTTAAAGAATAGGCAGTCAATTCACAATGTACTTCTCTGACTGGTACAGAGGACTGTGATATGTTGACCTTCCCAGCAACTCAGCCATTGTAACCTTAGTAGATTAAAGTCATTCTAAGCTGTTTTCATTCTGTTGCACAAACTGGATTGTATCGGTATATATATCATATATGTATTGCTTATGTTACTTCTGGTACCACGTCATGAATCCAGTAAGTATGTTCAATCTCTATATTCCGAGAGTAATATAAATTAAATACATTTAAATTACAAGCTGAATATAATTGTATGATTGTTTTTTAAAGTGATGGACAACAGAAATCTGTAATTTACTTTTGCTTTAATTATTTTATTAAGGGTTATTGAGGTGTTCATTAAGCATAAGATATCCTATCAAACCTAATGATTTAACCCTAACCTAATTATATTCTTTCAATAAAAAATGTGTGGATGCTGGCCAATTGGATGACCAATGACCGTACACTCACTTGGCCATGGCTGTGACAAATGATCAAATACTCACCTTATGGCGATGGTGCAGCTGAATAATTTTTTTTAGGACTTTGAGGAAATACAAATTAAACAAAAAGGGGAGTGGCGATGATCAGACTACTTCCCTATGCTGAGTCTTCCCAAGGCCATTAGCTGACTTCATGATGTATATCTCAAATATGCATATATATATTTTTACATTTACCTGAAAATAGATTGTTGAGTGTGTGGTGGAAACCTCAAGCTGTGATATTTAATGGGTATTTATATCTATTTATATATATACCCATTTATATGGGTATATATATATCTATTTTGTTATCTGTCGTCAAGCACTTTAAATATAGGAAAGATGGGTTACATAGTGTATTAAAGGTTAGCCGATAAAAGGAATGAGTCAAGCATACCTGCTTTTTATTATTCTCAATTAATTGACATCTATTGGACATAAATTATTGAGGTTTGCATGCCTTTAGGTCAGGGGCGCCAGTTTGGTTTGAAATGTGCTGGGGACAGAGACGCATTCGGAGGTGCATATTCAGAAGTGCTTGGTACAATGAGGATGCACTCTTTTTTCTCTCTTTAGTGCCAGTAATGAAAGGTTCTGAAAGACGGCATATCCATGTAGCTAATTACTAAGGCATAAAATGTATACAAAATCTGTCTGGCACGTTTTTATGAAGAAAACGTTTCCAAAAAGCATCGGACATATGACCCACTATGTTCTGCTCCATGTATCCAATGTTGACAACGTGACATGACATGGCTAAGCTAACAACATAAACAAGAGGAGCTAGGAAAGGAAATTAACTGCATGTTTAAGTTCAGAAGGGCCAAACGTGTGGCTACACACAGCACTACAAAAGTCGTCAAGATTGAAAAAGAAAAAAATATTTGTTGCACAGCTGAACGCTGTATCACATCATGAGCTGGCTGTTCACAATTCACAACACGCATTCCATCAAAACTAGCCTACATCAGGCATTCTGACCAAAACTCATGCACTCCCCCCACAATTATTCCAGAATTCAAGCAAAGAATGACCAAAAGTCACTTTGTGTCAACAAGAGATTGACTCCACCGACTATCAATTGCAAGTTAAAACAGCAGACCACTTGAGTGCAAAAACCACAAAAGACCTCGCCACAGCACCAGCAAATCTTAAGCAATAAATATCGCGTCTTACCTTTATTTATGTGGCAGAGGTCTGCAGATGCATCCCGTGGTGTAGCCTACCACATCCATTTAGTATAACAGGTTATCGTTCTCCTACTGTCCATGGTACTAGCAACCTGCTCCGGTGCTTTTTACCTATGTATTCAGGCTAAAATGACTTGATTGTCTGATGCCTCATCATCCCAGCCAAAGAGTATTGGTATTATTAGTAATGGCTACTTGCCAAATCGAAAAAAATAACTTCACACAGTGTGTCTTTTTCCAATGTATTTGTTGTCATTCGTAGCGTTGATCAGCAGAGAAATAGTTCGCCAAAGTCGTTGACGGTGCTTAGCAACCGAATACGCTAGGGTTGATAAGTTACCAGACTGCGGAGTATGGGGTCAGAACAGTCTCATTAATAATGAATTCACAGAGAAGGATTCACAAATGTATTTTGTGATTTATATATAAACTACTCTCTTCTCACAAATACATTTCAGTGCATACACACATGGATATCGGTATGTATAAATGTAAAATAAATCCATAAACAAAAATAAGTTTCACAAACACATTTCTGATCCACACACAAATGTGTCTTGTTTTAAATAAATGTTATATAAATCCATAAATATATGAATTAAAAAATATTTGCAATTTTTTTCAAAATGTATTTGGATATTGTTACATTTATATACAAACTGTTAAATTTGAATTTACAAGCCGCTTTTCATTTGTGTGTGAACTGGTCTGTATTTATATGTGCTTTTTTGAGACTCCTGACGTGGCTGGATTCACAAATGCATTTTTTTCAACAAGGAACTATCTGTAGTCAATCAGATGCCTTCCTCGTTTTCAGCCAATCACATGACTGCAGTGACTGGGTTTTTAGATTGTCGGTGCCGTTTACTACTTTAACGGTAACGACAATCCCAAACCCAGTCGAAACTAGATGGAAAAAGTGTGTAGTTCAAAACGTGACGCAGCTTTTACTTCTTCGCCACTTAGAGATTGTCATGTACGATCATTCAAAAAAAACGGATTTCCCATAGACATTTGACCGAGGGAACCGGGAGGCTCGGAGGCTGGACTTCTTCTACAGAGGTCGGGACTGCAGTCATTTGATTGGCTACAGAGAGTTCCTTGTTGGAAAAAATGCATTTGTGAATCCAGCCACGTCAGGAGTCTCAAAAATCCACATATAAATACAGACCAGTTCACACACAAATGCAAACAAGTTCACAAATGAAAAGTGGCTTGTTAATTCAAGTTGAACAGTTTGTAAAAACAACCAAATACATTTTTTATGAAAATTGCATTTTTTTCTTTATTAATGTATTTGTGAGAAGAGAGCCATTTATATATAAATCACAAAATATATTTGTGAATCCTTCTCTGTGCATTCATTATTAATGAGACTGTTCTGACCCCATAGCTGAGTGATACAGATGACGTGTATCAGAGGCAAAAAGAAACACTTTCCTTGACAGCGGTCAAATATGCTGGACGTGAGCATTCCACTGCATTGAGAAGAGTCGTGTAATAAACCAAAATAATTGACAGCTGAACGTTAGGAAGGCCCATGCAAGTGAATGGAGCAGTCTACAGCATTGAGAAGAGCCGTGTAATAAGTAAGGGATAATGTATAGAACTCCGGTCATTATCGGAAAATAAGCCTTGATAGGGGCTTACTGAAGGGCCTTATTTTCGATAATGACCGGCGACGTTCTAAACATTATCCCGCTTATTACATGGCTACTTGCTAAAATGAAAAAATAACTTCACATGGTGTGTCTTTTTACAATTTATTTGTTACCAGCATTCGTAGTGTTGATCAGCAGAGAAATAGTCCGCCAAAGACGTTGACGTCGCTTAGCAACCGAAGACGCTGGGGTTGAAAAGTTACCGGACTACTTGAGGAGTGATACCAAAGACGTCATTAGAGGCAAAAAGTCCTTTGTTTTCCTTGACAGCGGTCAATTACACTTAGCAACGGTGAATTATCAAATATAATGATCAAATATAATTCACCGCCGGATGTTGTGAAGAGCCCATGCAAGTGAACGGAGCGTTCCACGGCATTGAGAAGACCCGTGTAATAATCCATAATTAATCAACCGATTTTATTTTTTTGACGTCTTAACACAATGTCAATGTTTTTAAATTTGTGTGGTGTAGCACAGAATAAATAAAAACACTTTTGTTCATAGAGTGAAAGGTTTTTGTTGCAAACAATGTTGTCATTCCAAGGGATACCATCTTATTACCAATATAATTAGGGAAGTAGTGAACTTGAACAATACGTTTCAATGCATACATTTCAAGGGAAAAGTAAACGTTGCAGTACTGTACCGCTAGCACCATAACATCGTTCTCATATACATTTAATTTCAAAGTTTGGTGCAGAGAAATACAACTTCCTCCTATTTATTTATGACTTTGAGAGACCAAAATATTGCTTGTGTTATGCCTGGCAAAATCACCTAGACTTACATTTTTAAGGAGATCTAGGATATCGTACTACTATAATAGCAGGCCTGTCGCACCTGTTACTCAAGTTACTCATGTGCGCATGTGCCAAGCAGCCTGCAGCTCACACACATATACAGCACGCGTGAACGCATACATACACCGCAAGCACGCACATACACACTGCATACACACACTGCACACACACGCACATGCGTACAAACATACATGGAAACACACACACACACACACAAACGCACGTGGACACACCGTACGTCAAGACAAAGGCAGCGACACACTCGCCGAGCTAAGACGTTATGTTTTTAAACATAAAGGCTCCGCCATCGACTCACACGCAGGTAAGAACACACACATATACGCACACACATGCGCACACACCGCGGCGACACTCGCCCAGGTAAGACGTTGGGCCCTATTTTAACAGTCTGAAACACAAGTGAGAAGCGCCAAACGCAAGTAGCTTTGTGGGCGGTTCTATGGCGATGTTGCTATTATACCGGCGGATAAATGACTATTGCACCCGACGCAAATCTAAAAAGGGTTGCCCTGAAGTAGCCTGATTATTCGTAGGTGTGGTTTGGGCGTAACTTGCAATAAACTTATGAGTGTGCCATCTCCCATCCCCTTTTAGAGCTATTAGCGCATTTGAATCTGCGAGTTGATATTTTGACAGCGCGTCTACAGTCTCCGATGAGACAGATGCATGACCACATGAATTTTAAAATTCAAATCAGTTTATGGCCAAATAATCTGGCCTAATTCGCACATGGAATAGCGTTTTCTTCCACAACTTCAGAAATACTGAGTCCTCAAATAAATTTTGGCAAAGAAAACTTAACACACATATATATGTCATTGTTTCTTCAGTATTGGTATCAGTATTGTATGCATTATCGTTATCGACTTGTGTTCCTAATATGCATGTGTCACCCCATTAATATACATTGCAATGGACTGTATTATGCGTTACGTGTTTAGTTTGCGTGTGTTTAAACAGATGGACGCCCACACGCCCGCCCGCATTCATTCATTCTTTTACACATACACACGCGCGCCCGCAATCATTCATTCTTTTTAACACTCACTCGCAGTAAAACAATGTTTTCTCACGATCAAATACTCATCAATCCTAAAAGTTATGGGCTTGTACACAATGTCTGTGTCAAGAAAATATGTGTTTGCTGTATGGTGTTTGCAGATGCATTGATTTAAAAGTAAAACTTGTTACTGCTGTATCAGCTGTTCTTTCCCAAATAATTTACCAAGAATGTGTGGCTAGGTAGTAGAGATAGGCGATATGACCTAAAATCCATATTGCGATATACATTGCAGCCTCTTGCGATAACGATATATATCACGATATAAAATCATAAAATAACCTTTTCAGAACAGGTTACATAGACCCTAAGGAAAGCCAAACTGCTAAATGTATTTTAAAAAAAAGAGAAATATAGTATGTCATTTCGAGAACATTTATTGTGAAACACTGTAATCATACAACATAATGTTGCAGATAAATAAAATTAGTATTGGGTTTCTTTCCTTTAGTGCAAACCATTCTAAAAGGCACTACACACAAGTCCTTGGTTCTTAAATGCCACCCAAGATGCAGAGAACAGGAAAAACGGGTGTCTTTCTAGATAAGGAACAGACACTGTACTGACAATTAGGGATGGGCATGATTAATTGATGATCGATCATTGATTGTTAAGATTTTTGTCGATTACGTGATATTTTTAACCATCAAAAGGAGGTTGACCCAGCCGGAGAGGTGGTCTCGGAGACATTGCTCAACATGGAGCAAAGAGGAGACGGAACGTCTTTTGGATATTTGGGTCCGATATCCAAAAGACATTCCGTCTCCTCTTTGCTCCATGTTGAGCCACCACCCGACGGTCCGACAAAAGCAAGTAAAAAGTATGCTGGAAAACATAACTTAAAAATGCCGATGCATTTAACACATTCCGAGTCAGGATGAGGGAGAAGGAGTTGGACCAGTCCGCAGATCAATGTATATCACGCTGGATATCCATGATTGTTTACTTTCACCGGTGCTTCCCCCCCCCCTTTTTCTTTAACGCTTTACAACGCCCCAGACCTTTTTGTCCAATGATTTAACCCATTCAGACCGGATCACGCCTCTGTGCGTGTTTACCTTTAAGACCGGATTGCGCATCAATGCGTGTTTACCATTAAACCATTTGTACCGGCTGCGCGGAGCAACATTGTATCTACTAGATACAATGTTGCGCCGCACAGCAGCCGGTACAAATGGGTTAACGTTCTTTGCCCACATGAAGGTTTGTTGACGAATTCTGGCACTGTTGCGAAAATTGCAATGTGAAAAGGAATTGCACCAAAGCAAAAATTAAACATTGTATTTTGCGTCATCAACATGCATTATCGCGATAGAGCGATATAATTAAAATCTCTATCGTAGGCCATGTTTTTATCGTATATATCGTATATCGTTTATATCGCGCATTACTACTAGGTAGATGAGAGAAGCAAAGTGTATGCGCGAGGTGCACAAGCAACATTATGCATGCAGCCTTAAAATAGCATCTGAACAACGCGCCTCTGACTTTAAACCAGGTATTTCCTGGTTTGTGGCGGAATTGTTTTCTGAAACTGCAAAATAGCACCAGGGAACGTTTGCACCAGAACACGCCTCCTCCTTTCGCCGAACCTAAAGAATGTCTTTCCCCAAATGTCTTGTGATATTGACATCCCTCCCTCCCCCCTGCGGACTGTTTTAGTTGTTTTATTTTTCTTATGTTTTGCGTGTATGCTATGTGCGACTCTAGGCTATTGCTGCCTGTCTTGGCCAGGACAATGGAAGAGATGTTTAATCTCAATGATGATCATTATTTTCAACTAACAAATAGTAGTTGCCGTGCATTATAAAATGTCAATGCACTTTTCAGCCCTGAATAACAGTAAAAGCTATTTAATTATTGATTTGCATACATAGTACAATACACTAATTATAATTACTAATAATAATTTTATAATGTAATCAAATGCTCACACACTAGCTGCTTTCAGACACACGTGTAAATCCTGATATTCTCCTGATGGGCCGTATGTGTGAACAACATATCCTGACATTTGTACCCTGAAAATCTCCTGAATAATACTACCCCTGAGGTAGTATTTTCTCCGTAGGAAATGTAAATTACCTTATATGTGAAAGAGGAGTAGAAAGTCGATATTTCTCACACCACCTCAGTTGGCCTGTTGATGACGCTTCTGCATGTCATTGAGTGGCCCCCTAAATGATAATCAGCCTGTTGCCTTTTGTTCTCTGAATGGTTGAGAAATATTTAAATGTTGGCACTGCTTTTAAGAGTCATTTGTGGTGAACGAATGTTATACGTTGTAAAATTATAGGCAAAATGTTATATTATGCGCTCAGAAATTTGTTACATTATCGACTGGGGTTTCCACATTATTGTTATGGGTTTAATTACAACTAGAGGTTGAGCGTGCGCAACCCGCGCAAAAACTCTAGCTATAATAATAATGGCAAAAATGACATTAACATTTTTAATTAGGCTATATAATTATATGAATGGACAAATAATAATGAGTCAGGCAGTTGAGAACTCCATTCTGCGCATATGGTGATGCCTGTCCAGCAAAACACACAGACTATTGTATTGAGTTTTATGTTATGGTTTATCGTTTCATTCGATTATTTGGTTTCAGAGACATTTTATATATTTCATTGTTTCCAACAGACGGAACCCACACATTTATAGCAGTGGTGATGAAGGAATATCAGTTAATAATAAATTAAGTTTGAGAGGTATTTATATGTTTGGTAAAGGTATAATTCATATATTGTGGGCTACATAGAATAGATACAGACCTAAAACACAGTAATATTTTTGACTCCTCTTTGTCTATCTGGAGAAGCTGGGTCTGAATGGTGGTTCTGCTGACAGCAATAGTCTTCGGGGGCCTGTCCTCTCACGTCTTTAAAATCTCTCACAGATTGGGGCTTGCATCTTTTCATCTAGCACAGATGGGAGCTTGAATCCTTTTTCCTGCAAATCCTTTTTTCGCACGCCATCCAAAACCTCCTAAAACCGTTTTTTTACAATGTCCGACATCAAAAATGCAATAGCTTCTCTTGTTCAAATGAAACGGCTAGTGGTTTTCCAAGTGCCGCATGCACTTTGTTCTCAGGCCTGTTTGTTATTCTTAAGTGAGACAAGGACGGTGGGGATTAGGTTTATGAAAGCCTCCCCAGTGAACATTGGATCACACCAGGCAACAAGGAATATCTTGTTCAAAATTGAGCGGAACAGAGAAGATGTCACACCCCGTTTTCCAAACATGATCACACTCAAGCCCATTCGACAGCATCTGCATTACAGATATAAAATATATGATGACTAAGAAATGTGGATAGGCTGGGTTTGGGTTTAATACAGTATATGTGTGTGTGTGTGTGTGTGTTTGTGTGTGTGTGTGTGTGTGTGTGTGTGTGTGTGTGTGTGTGTGTGTGTGTGTGTGTCTCTACAGCCATGCTATGAGCGTGTGAAGGACTGGCTGAACGAGAACCTGGTGGCCCTGTGGATATTCGCCCTGTGCATGGCCCTTACTCAGGTAACCGTGACAACACACCTGAATTATAACCTCACCTGTGAGAATATCTGTTTCCAGTTGACTGCTCTCTCTCTCTACAACTCTTGAAACTTACCTACAGCTGTTTTATGTCCATTTGTACATTGCAGCCAAACATATTGTGCTACATTAGTGTCTACTCAAGTGTGCCAGTGTATGTCAACTTCCCTAATCATCACCTTTAAATACTAACTAATATTACGTTAAATGCCGTACTAACTGGGCTAGGCAAATGTAGCATCTAGGTCTGGCTTTTTCTCTGCCACGTGAAATGAATCAATTTGTATAATCCAAAAGGTGGTGTTGTATGTTTTTGTCTCTTGTATTTTATTGTATGCTGCTGCTCTCTTGGTCAGATCTCTCTTGTAAAACAAAGGATGATTCATCTCAAAGAGACCAACCTGGTTAAATAAATTAATTCATAATAAAAATAGTAAAATAAAATAATGAATAAATAAAATGACTTCACAAAAATATTTCAGGCATGGTATCGGCTTGTGATATCCAAGGATTTCATCACCAGTATGATATATTATTTATTAAAGGGAGTCTGTTGGCACTGCATTTGTACTGTTTGTTTATGATATCTTTTATGCCTAGTTAAATCTAGACGACTGCAGCAGCAGCAGCAGCAGCGATAAACCGTTCTATTCAGCGGTCCTGGCGTTGTGTGTGACCACGTCTTGTCTCTTACTCTGCAGATACTGGGCCTGGTGTTTTCCATGACGATGTTCTGTCAGGCGGTGAAAGTTGAGACCTTCTTTGCCTAGCACTGGGAGCAAACAACTGGCACAGCAAAAGACTCTCACCACTGTCCTTTGTTTTTTTAATCAGAGCGAGAAAGAGATGCACACGAGACAGAGCTCCCTTCCCACATCGAAGGACCGTCCTCTTTGTCTCCGTCCGACCCCTTGAAGCAGACCCATGGTTGTGTTTGTTAACATGACATCTCGCCTTCTTCAGCTAACGATCCAAGAGCACGGTGTCAGTGCAATACCTGAATAGTTGTTGTTTTTTACGATTTGGCTCTACGCCATGTGTGCGCACATCGCTGATAAACATGAAAAATGAATTATGGACGAACTCTGAGAAACGTTAACCTTTTTCTTTCTTCCTTTTAGTCTCTATATTCTAAATGTGTAAATTATTTCCCGGTTTGTAAATGTGATTTTCAAATGAGAGCACAGTATACAAAATATGCAGAATGCTGGTGCAGCATTGATAAAAATAGGTGGGGTAATGCGTTGGGGAAGTGCCCTGAATGCATGACTCCTATGTTGACAAGTATTAAATGTTTTGACTCATCTAAACTGCTACTTCTCATGTTGTCCTTCCTCCGAACTAACAAATGGGTCCAAAAGGGAAATTCTGACAGAAATGTATTCATAAATTCATAGTTATTCTGTGAAGTGAAATTCTTATGATAATAAAAGGGCTATCTATGATATATATATATATATATACAATTAAATAAAATAGCAAAGGTAATTATTCATATGAAAAGATATTGCGATCTGAATATTGAATCAAAAAGTCATAGGTTTCTAATTGGTGTCTGTGTGTCTAATAACTAATGAGGAGGAATCTGCAACAAATAACAAGCGGTGTACTTCACTGGATAACCCCCCTCGACTAGCCCTCTGCACCACGAAACATGCAGCCGTTTAAGGTTAGCGTTTTCTCCTCATCTACCCTCTCCTTCAAGACCACAACCTTCCACACTGAGAGTAAAAAAAAGACTCAAGTATGGGGATCCCCCTGGAGAAGATCAGGGCATTCTCGCCCCCCACCGTCCCCACCGTGTTCTCATCAATCCCCCCGTCCACTGAAATCCCTTTCTCTTTGAAGATCCACCCTGGCCTTGGAGACACTCCCTTAAGCCTCTCGTTCCCCATTCCGACACAGCCGTTTGAACCAGCCACTCTGATGGGGGTAACACCAGAGACTGCATGTCTTCCCTAAGGATACCTTGTTCCGGGGCTTATTTGCTTGTACCCTTGTGGGTAGGTTGGTGTTCAACAGAAATGGAACCGGAATATATACAAAATGTATGGATGATTTTTTTTCTTTCTGGATCATTTATGTATCGATAGATAATCAAAATAACTAGTCTACTTTTTTACAGTTGGCATTAGACGGCGCCTCTGTGTGCTATGTAAATTGGGCAAAAAGTAGCACTGCCTGTATTTTTTCCCATGTGTTGTTTAAGCACATAAGTGTTGTTCTAGCGCATAATTTATGCATTGGAAATTGTATTGCTGAGCTGTTAGTTGTTTATGTACGTTGTAAAGAAATTCTTCTTCTGCATCTCAGTCGGTTGTACCAAACCACAAGTAGATTTTGCATTGTTGTTTGTTGCTTTAGGGGAACTTACACACACAAAAAATAACTCCAAGCAGACACAAAACCAAAAATGGGTCAGTCAGGTTTTCAAATCTGTATCACTGACATCTTCAAGGCCATTGGAAGGCACCGTATCCACCACAGCTGCCCCAAAATATATTTATCAAAATGGACAGACTGCAAAAAGACCCAAATCAAATTGAAAACGGCCAGGTCTAAAAGGGGTAAACATCCATCTATATAGCACAGAACTGGAAACCAAATGAAGGCTGGTGGTTGTGTTGACTTTCCAAAAGAAGAATGAGGGACCCTTCAGTTACGCCCTATGTATTACAGACAGGCAGGGAACTAGGGTACCTGATTTCACAGGCTCGAGGATCACTGCTTGCACTGACTAAGCGCATCAAATCAAACTGGAAATAGGAGTAAAATATCAATCTAAACCATAAACTCTTTCCCACAAGGTCTTGCATTGGCTCTCACTGCGTCAATGGTTCTAATGCTCTCTATCTCTCCCTTCTCTTTGATGCATTATTCATTCCACGTGTTTTCGGCTTTCTCCCATTGTGCGCGTGATCAATAAAACATACCTGTGTGCTCGCTCTCTCACCTTCTCACATCCCTTCTGGTCCCGTTCCCAAACCTAAACCCCTGAGCACTCACCAAGGTGATATAACAGCATAGAGGATGGAGGATGGTTTTGCCAAAGAGAGAGGGGGCTTTGAGTCATCATCGGGCTGTGTGTACTGTGTCTAATCAGAGGATATATACAGCACAGACCCAGCGTGATTCAACGTGCAGCACAATGGATTTATGCTCCTTTAAAATAATGAGCGCTTAGTTCGTACCTTCTCCTTAAAACATAACCTCATTAGAGTGCTAAACTCGCATCCCACTGGAACTGTATTAAGTTCCCTTTTGACATAGCCTAAAGACAGATGCAATTTTAGTTCAAGTGCAGGTCCCCCCGACTTCCAATCCTGACACATAAAGAGGCATCTTTGCATGAATAATTAACTTAAAGGGGACATATTATGAAAACAACACTTTTCCTGGGATTTGTGTTGTTTTGGGTCTCTGGTGTTCCAACACGCATGCAAACTTTGAAGAAAGTCTGTACATGATTTTTCGAGTGAGATATGCATTTCTGAAAGTACCCCGCCTACAGTGACCAAACGAGCGAATCAGTTTCAGCGCCCCCTCCTATGTAGGAAGGGGGCACAGTTGAATATTACCTCCCATTTTCCCGCTCCCCTCCAATCAGAGCATAGCTAAGATTTTTTTTGACCAGTGGACGAGCAGCTACAATCAGAGAGTTCAGAGAGTCAAGGCCAAAGTTCCTTTCCCCAAATTCTTCTCAACCATGGGCAAGATATCCCCCACTACTAGTCTTTACTTGTTGTGGAAGTGCCAGAGACGTCAGACGCAGTCTTTATGATTCATAATATCATCCGAGGCGCACATAGCTTTTGGCCATGATATTAGATATAATATTATATAAATACTAGGGCTGTCAAATTAACACATTAATTTCGATTAATTAATCACAGAAAAATGAACGCGTTCAAAAAATTAACGCAGATTAATCGCACTTCTATAGTGCCCTTTGACCCGTTGCGTCATTTGCGTTGAAACTAAATGGAGGCAGACGAGAAGACGATGCTCTGCCCCGTGAATCGAAAATTCAGGTTTAAACAACTCCCAGACGGAACTGTAGATAGGAACACCGTTATCTGCAATCTCTGTTGTAAGGAATTTTCCTATCACCAGAGTTCATCAACCCTTAAATATCACCTCAACACAAAACATTTGGTAGCAAGCTCGCAGGTACGAGCTGCCACAGCCCCTGAAGCTGGCGCTAGCAGCCAGCCTCGTCAAGCCGCACTCGACCAGGCGTTCAAACGAGTGAGATGGAAATGTTATTAATTTGATCTAAAAATGCACCGTGTGTTAATGACAGACATGTTTTAAATAAAAGAGACATTGAACTTTGAAGTCTATTATGTATATTATTCATTGAATCACTCATCTGCCATAATTTACTACTTGAATTAAATTATTTTGAAATACTTTCTCGGAAAAATGTAAGTATGCGATTAATTTAGATTAATTAATCACAGAGCCTGTAATTAATTAGATTAATTTTTTTAATCGCTTGACAGCCCTAATAAATACCCATATATAATATTATTATTATTATATTATATTATATAGATATAGAGCTCCAGGAGTCCGCATACGGCAACAATCCCTTCTCCTCCATGCTGTGGTTCAGTCTGACAGCTCATTGGTCAATGGGCAGCAGCTCATTTGCATTAAAGCTACAGACACCAGAAACTTCTGAAGCGACTGAAACAGAGGGGAATAGATTTTTTTTCCTAAAAGCTATATCCAGCAAACAGCTCCAAAAACATGTTTTCTGGAACTCAAGTACTATGTTTACTTGTTGTGAAAACGCCATAATATGTCACCTTTAAGGCGATTGGGTTTTAGAAATCCAATATTTGTTCAACTTCACTGTAGCCAAACAGTTGAAGATTCCATTAAAATTTGTAATATCTGATGTAGCTATATACATATATATATATATATATATGTATGCTGTCTGTCGCATTGCTGGCTGTTCAGTGTTATTTCTACCTTTGAAATACATTTAAATCCATTTGTTTTATACTTTGCACGCCTGACTGGCACTTGTCCGTTTGGGTTGTTAAATAATTTTCTTGTTACTGGCCAGAACCCAGCAGTTTTCAGGTATAAATAGACCGCTTGCCTTACAACAATTGATCTGTGTTGACATTTGCAAAATTAAATGGCAATTGTCATCATGAACCAAACAATCTCCATTACTAAAGAATGTCTGTATATCAAGAGATGATTATTTTTTTAGATGGGTGAAATCTCATTCATTAATTTATTTAGCATTTTTTGAATTGGTTGTGGAATATGATGATTGATTCAGCCACAATTAATTACTAATATAGTTTGTATTGAAAAAAGCAGGAGTTCTGAAATGTGTGACCACATATTTTGATTGTAGAACATTCAGATTACATATTTTAAACGCCCATTAAAAAAAAAAGAAAAGGTGAACCACAATCGACTAAAGTGAAAAACTGATCTAACATCTTATATAAATTGCAAATGCAGCATTCTGCATTCAAAGGGATATATTTCAGATGGCACATTCAGTATGTCCATCCCATATCTGAAAAGGAATAGCCCATCCAAATGTATTCGCAGACAGATTATTTTTACTCTGGCTGTCAAAAATCTCTGGTAGAGATCTTTGGTCCCAGAATGTGATTTTTCACACTTTATTTTGGGCGAAAGCAAAGCGGGGGGTTGAAGGAGAGAGGACAGGCTTCTGCTGTACCAGAAGAATCCAGTAGGGACCATAGCCAGGGTCAACCGTAATAGCCCCCCAGGCTAAAGCTTAAATTGAATCCTCATTGTCAACAACATTAAGCTCCCCTAGGGCTTGCTAGAACAATGATTCTTTATAAGGTTGAATAATTCTACCGCACTGCTAAAGTCGGTAGAATGTTCCTTCCAGATAGAAATACAACCCTACTTCATTCCTCCAATACATACGTCATAATACGTTCATATAAAAATTCATACAAGTACCAGTACAGGGAGTACAGTGGAATGGTGCATTGTGTTACGTGGCCATATATTGACTTGGACCTAGATGCCCCCCTTGTGTGTAGTTAATGATAGTGACTCCAGTTCATAGAGAGAGACAGTATATTATCGCTCACTAACACCAGACTCACCTTTGACATCTGGAAATGACATACGCCAGTGGACCACAGTGTGTCCATCTATTGTATCATCTAGAGATGGATTACATTGTTATTTGTCACCTGTGTCCCCGATCAAATTTTATATTTCCTGGTTGCAAATTATTCCTATTGCTACATTTGTAACATGTTGTCAGTGAGTGTTAAAATAACTGTTCAATTATTTTTTAAGATTGAACGTTCAGGGTTTTATTTCAGTGTGTTCTCTGCTGTCTGGGGGATTATCAACATGTTCTATACCTCTATGGTCCATGATGAAGTAGTTGCCGTTGTCCATCTCAACAGGATGTTTGGGCAATGGGAAGAAAGTCTCAGTGTGTTTAAGGATTTTTGTGTGTATTTGTCCAACCTGTGAACAACCTGTCGAAACAAAAAATCGTAACCCCTGTCTGTGGTTTGAGAGACCATTTTGAAATACTTGAAATTTAATTCAGGACAGAAACATTTGTGTGCCTAAAGACGTACCATTATCATTCCTTTTAGAATTAGAGCTCAAATCGTGCTAGTAACTTCTTGTTATTAATCCTTAGAATGCTTCCAGATTATAACATTTTTTACATTGAACTTTGAAGACATTAATTCCAGGGTCCAAATAAAAGCAAATCGAAATGTTTAATGTGATTCGCAAGTGGCGAATGTGGGGTTCAAGCCGACATAGGACTATTCCAATATCCTAGCAACATGCGTGAACATATAACATCTTAAACACTAACTAGGGCTCAAACTGATGAGCCGGTAACAAAAATGTTGTACTAAATGTGAACCTGAATTCCATTACTCAACCTGTGATATAGCCAACACTTATTTAAACCGAATGATACGACGTGGGCGCAGCTAGAACATTATGGGGATATCCAATAGAAACCAACCAGACACATAAGTGTCTTCTTTTTGGGTCTAGTTTTGACAAATAATAGATCTAAAGTTGTCACTAAGCCAAGCTAAGGCCAACGCTCATATATAATCACATTTCACAGTGTCTGTCAGTGTCAACAGTAAACTACTGGGACGAAAGTGAGACAGGAAGGCACCTGCACTAAATATTAATAAAAGTGTAAACTCACTGAGAAAAGGGCTATGGAATCAGAAGAATAACAGTATTTGATGAAACAATTCTCAATTATATGCATAATCTGTTATTATCTGAAGAACTAAGGTCTGGTGTGTTCCTCTTTTACACTCCTGGCTTGCTCACCAAATTAAGAAGTTTGAGATCCAGAACTCGTGAACTTGTCATTAACGGTATAAACATTTCATAAATGTTTATGACTTCTGTCATTAAGTGTCATTAGGTTTTTGTTGTTGTCGACTTTGTTTGGGTTGTCTTGATTATGAAAAGTTGACATTAATCAAAGTGACATTACCAGAAGTTGTCTTGGTCATGACAAGTTGACATTCAATTTATTTGGGATGTCTTTATAATGACAACTTGACATTAACCAGGATGGCATTAACAGAGGATGTCTTTGTAATGACAACTTTATTTATTTATAATTATGATAATTAGATGTGCAAGGTTACAGACCAATTCTAGCACTTCAGATAGATGTGCGACAGGACATTTTGCAAAACTGGTTGTCTTGACTAAATTGTCAGACCTCAAGTAAAGTGGTACCATTTTGATTTTTCATTAAGATGTCATGAAGGATAGACTGGCTGTCGAGACACCATTATGACAGTGTAACGAATAAATTATTTTGATTCAAGTAAAGTGGTACCATTTTGATTTGTCATTAAGATATCATGAAGGATAGACTGGCTGTCATGACATCATTATGACAGTGTAACGAATAAACTGGTCTGCGCTGTGCGGAAGAAGGACTGGACCACAATGGAGGCTGGCTGTTCACATTTATTTAGATCTTCATGAGCTGTGTTGCTGGGTTGCGCTGTGCGGAAGAAGGACTGGACCACAATGGAGGCTGGCTGTTCACATTTATTTAGATCTGCATTAGCCAAAAGAAAAGTGTCAGTGAGCATCTATTACCCCATATATGGGTCAGCGTTCCCCTCCTCAGTTAGGTTGGTGAAGACCGCTAATATATAGAAATATATATTTAACAAATAAATATGAAAATAAATAAAACTTAATGATACTTACTTAATGAAATTTGCTGCATTCCAACAAATGTAAATATGACCAGCATTGATATTACATATAGAACAGATAAAACATTAATACCTGCGTGACATGTCACTCTTATGTAGATACGTTATAAAAGGGTAATAAAGGGTTACCGCGCATTGTATCGGTTGCTCTCTGATCGCTGTCTAAATTACAGCAGGATTCTTGCAATGTGCAGAGAGTTTAAATTTGAATTCTCATGACATTTTTACATTGTCATGTCATTGTCAACAGTAAAAGGTTTCCATGGAGAAAACCCACCCCTTAATTGAATAACGATCCCTAGATTTGATAACCAATAGCTCTCTTGACCACGCCAATTAATGCATTTTTAATTCACATTACAAGCGAAAGCGAGTAGTGTAACAGCACCAATCTAAGAAGTAAACTTTTAATTGCATTGTTAACCCACCAAGAAAATTCATAGAGTCAAACGTCACAGACAGACCCACTTTAAACACTGTGGAGGCCATTCTATAAGTCTCGGCATGGATGGCAAAGTGTTCTCAACGCGTAGTCAAAATAATCCAAGGTCCAGGCATCAGCTGTCTTTCGTTGGTGTTCCCATTTATTATAAAAGTAGAAAGGCTATTTGATATAAAATGGTACTTCACCAGTGTTGGTAATAAAGTTATGTTGTGCTAATTAATAAATTGCTGTGGCGTGCTGTCGGTGGAGTGGGTGCTCACGGCTACGGTAAGAACTTTGCGTTCCAGACCATCCACATCTTTGCCCAATTGATCAGCACCCCTGTAAATATACCTAATTCCCAGTGACATGCCACACCCAGTGCAATACTCCCCCAAGTGGCTAAAATAATAGCTAAATTAACCTAGCTAAATGGTGGCGATAAATGGCTCCAACAAACACAAAACCAATTTCTTTAACTTCCAGCTGGAATGCCTGATTACCATATCCTCAAAGAAACATTTAGATTTAGTTAAAAACCCATTAATGTGTTGGCCTATGTCAAAAAATGGAGCCATGCTATGAAACACCAACAAATTGCAGTTAAGGTCTTAAACTTTAAATCTGAAACTTGGATCAGGACAGTGTTCCCCAATTTGGATGGAATCTAAATGTAAATAAAATTAAAAAAAACAATAATGGTCAACTCCCACCTGTTAAAGGTCAATGTGCAGCATCCCAACAAAGTCATGAAGATATACGCAATACTGTGACATTTCATTAGCTTTCCTTGTTTGAATTATTCACAAAGTGGAAATGTCTTGCAACAGATCCCAATTACACAAATAAAGACCTTCATTATGTATTTTGTTCAACGGTAATATATCAACACAAGATCATAGAACATAATATAATTCTTTATTGTCATTGCAAACGACATTGGATGGCAATCCTCATGGTGCTTTTTAAATAAAGTTATAAAAAGAATATACAATATAAAACGATACAAATATAATGTCCAGCTATTCTAAGACAACCCCCCTATACCCTCCCACATCCCCACATCCTCACACACACATACATTCACATACATTCTCCAGTGCATGCTTAAAGTGACAATGAGGTAGCATAGAAAAAGTGCATACAGTACGTACAGTCCTCAGAGGGGCTTAACCTTACATTCACACTACATGCGTCCGTCGAGGGATCTCATTGACTTTTCATGGGGCGCTCTCAAAATGCATTGTGGGTCCGTCCATTCTGTCGGCTCCGTGGCCTGCGTCCAAAGTTCAGAAATGTTAAACTTTTCGGGCAGCGACGGATCGGTCGGCCAATCAGATAGCGTTATGGAAATATATACGCAAATACACTGTCCAATGAAATTGCCTTTGTAATACAACCCAGGAGAATACATGGATACATCTAAAAGCCCTCATCCGTCGACGGACGGAGGTAGTGTGACTGTAGGATAATGAGGCTGGTTTTTAGTCCGTAAAGTGCTGTACGTAGACACGGAGAGCCTTCTCCGTCATCAGAGTGCCTGTCTGAGACCCTCTCCATAGAGGAAATAGTAAGATGGAAATAGTATTTAAGTATGTAGCTGTATGACAGATCCTGCAACCATATACTTATTTCTGTAGACCTTCTTGCTCTGTATGCAAACTGGTGTGGATCGAAGTTGGGTGGGAGGCTGGCTAGGATATGCTGCTGGATCAGCCGTTCATAACACTTGACAGTGATCACTGGTGTAAGTCACACTGGGCAGTAGTCATTTAAGCTGTTTGTGGTAGGTTTTTTGGGCAGGGGAATTATTGTAGCAGATTAGAGGCATAGTGGAATAATGGCTTTGGACAGGTTGTGAAGATATTTGAGAGCTGTGGCTCACATTCTTTCAGTACCCTAACCTGTGATGCCGTCTGGACCAGCAGCTTTTCTTGGGATTTACTCTACTGAGCATACGCCTCACCACATGCTCCTGCACAGTGAGTGTATGGCTGTTATTGCAAACAGGGGAGGGTGTGATGGTCCCGACATTGGTATTGCTCACCTCATAGCGGGCAGAGAAACAGTTGAGTTGCTCTGCCAGTGACGTGTCACCATCTGCAACGGTGCTCCTGTTGCCTCTGTAACTGGTGATCTGCTGAATGCTCTGCCACGCCGTCCGTGACTTGTTGTTGTTGAAGTGGTCCCAATCTTCCTCTTGTGAGCTGCTGTGGCATCTCTGATGCCTCTCTTCAGACTGGCTCTTACAGCCGCGGTGTACAGTCTCCGGAGCTGAAGGCGGCATTGCGTTCTTGAGGAGAGTCTTTGCGGACCACTCCTGTACACCAGGGCTTTTGGTTGGGCAACAGACAAACCTGTTTGCTGAATATGATGCTGTCAGTGCAGGTGTTGAGTGAGGAGAGTAACGTGGTGGTCAAAGCCTCCATGTCCTCGTCCTCGAAGATGTCCCAGATGGTTCTTTAGCAGCAATCCTGCAGCTGTGATGAGGCTCCCTCAGGCCAAGTCTTTACCGTCTTTGAGGTGACTAGAGTTTTTCTTCTGAGGGGGGTATATGCTGGGTTGAGGAGTATAGATAGCTGGTCTGACTGGCCTAAATGTGGTAGTGGTGTGGACTTGAAGCCTTTATTGATGTTAGAGTAGGCTTTGTCAAGTGTTTTAACTCCCCTTGTAGCACATTTAATGTGTTGTGTGAACTTGGGGAGGATTTAAGATCTGCGTGGATAAAATCCCCTGTTATAATGTGGGCCACACCAAGGTGTTTATTGATAGTGCCATGTGGCCTAAAGCAGTGTTTGAATTAGCATCTGGTGGTATGTAAACAGCGGTGACCATTACTGCAGGGAACTCCCATGGGAGATAGAACGGCCTGCATTTATTTGTAAGATACTACGATTTAATTGTAAGATAGTGCACCAGCTATTGTGGACGTAAATACATAACCCCCTCCTTTCCTCTCACCGGTACTTTGTATTTCTGTCCCAGCTAAATAACGTGCGGCTTGTTAGCTCCAAGGGACTAGTGAGTGCAGCCTCTCGGTAATCACCAGAATGCAGATATGCATGCCATAAAACCAAACCGTGTAGGTCCTATCTGTTTACATGTACGTCTTAAAAGCCTCCTTGTACAATCTACTTGTTTCCATGTTAAAATTGTCTATCAGAGGTTAGGTAAACAAAGGGTAAACAAAATGTAATATTTCATGTAGTGTAGGCAAGTGCCCCAACAATAAGGTGGGAAGAAATATCAATATCATACTCCCAAAATGAATACTTTGGTATCCCAGCCGATAATAGAGCCACGGTTATGTGAAATCTGTAGAAAGTGTCAAATTCAACGACTTGGAAAGAGATTGCTGGCATCCCTTACGACAACCCAAGGCCCTAACTTTCTTTATAAAATTAACCATCACTTATTTCATTCAGTAACACTATCTACTATCTCTCCAGTGATATTGGATTGTGCATATCTTATATATCTTTTAACACACTCTTGGATGTTTAGATGTTCAAGCTGGAGGAAAGATAGAGAATAATAGTATGTAACTGCTACGGTGTTTTTGAGGAGGCTTATTTTTCACTATCAAATATTTCATATTTAAGTAACTAGTAGGCCTAATATTGATTATTTGATATTTATCTACTAGTTTTTTTATCTGGTCACACACATACGATAAAATAAAAAAAATCAGAGACGCATTTCATGACGTAGAAACTGGAGCAACATGTTTTTTTTATTTCAACAGTGGAATTAACAAACCTCACTGTACTGTGAAGTGTTTTAACCCCCCTCTTTACCACCTTGCCGACACAGAGCGAGAGAGGCAAGAACTAATTTCGTGCCAGGGAAATGGGAGCTCCTGCCAAGGGGATGATGCAGAGTGCATCAGCCATGTGGCTGTTGTGTCCCGGCCATTCCCCAAGGGCAGGGCCTGCGACAGACACTTCAGAATTTCATTGTCTTGCACAACCAGCGACATCCATGACATGTTAACCAGGGAAAACACTGCTAGACCTACAACCAAACCCTTTTACTGTTAACCTGTAGGACCTTCCAGTCTAGGGGATAGAGGGGGTAACATAAAGCCAACTCCAACTCACATGTTAACAAAAGGATTTATTGTAAGGAATATCAATTCCAAAATAAGTTATATGTCAGGGTGAGCCTGGGCCAAAACAACAAACTTAAAAGTCTTGCTGTAAACAAAAATAGTATTTTTAATTATAACAAAAATACAAAGGGTAAGCCTACCTTCATAAAAACTGGAGAAAGGACACCAAACAAAAGGCCACTCATCCTTACCAGCACCTAGGCCATCAAAACGTGATCAATGGCCACAGTGGCAACAAACAGCACTAAACCATACTACAAAACACAAGAAGGGCATGTAAGAAACAAGCATTCAACTTGAGGAAGCGTTCCAGCGACCAGGTGGAACTGATGAGGCCTTTTAACCGGTGGCTTGGCCCTTGTTGCCAAGCCTCCACCAATCAATTCAGTCCGGACCTCAGAACGGCCATATTTTTTGTCCTAAAAATATAGGACAGGGAGAGGAAAAAACAAGGGGGAAAACCAAAACCCCACAAATACATTGGAACGTAACAGCTGGTTACTCACACATACATAGATAGTGGCACAAACCCATGAGATGAGAACATTCAATGTACTTTTTTATCAAAACTGATTTTGGATTTTTAGGGTAGCGGCCATAAAGGCCACACACGGACACATTTAAAGAAGCTTAATGCAAAATGTGTGTCTCTTTTCTCTGGAATAATAACTAGGTTACCTGTCTGCTCTTAAGTCAGTTTTTGAATACACAAAAATGAAAACTATTTGGAGATTTGACCCCTTAAACTACCAAATTGACGATTCCAGGACATGTTTCTATTGATTGAATAATGTGTTATTAGTGCAAGTTGACAAAATCAGATCCCAATTTTTCTCCCAGCCCTTACCAGAGATTCCTAAATGGCTCCATAAATCAGGAAATACCCAAGGTTATAGCGCCAAGTGGTGTGTTCATGTAACCATGCAGTAACATACCTCATTTAAGACATCCTATATGGCTCATATTACTTGATAACAATTCAAACAGGTTTTTCAATCCTATAAGGCTTAGTTACCTCTTCAGGGGTGTTGTACCCCCTCTGACCTCTGCAGTCTCCATACAGTGAATCTACCCTTAAATAAGGCTAGGTCTGTCTTCATCACCAACTGACATTTAGGCTACTGTGTGAACCAATGGGTCAGTCCCTTGAGCATATAAGTGAACTTCAAAAAGGACGAAAAATCTTGCATAAAGGTCACAGGTATAGGTTTCTGTAGTGTTCCAGCTATATCAAGGTCCAACAAAAAGAATAGGCTATACTGCTAATCAGTAAGTTGACATACATCCATTAATAGTAAAGGTTGACTTTTAAAGTTCCTGTAAGAACAAGCGGTGTGAAAACTCAAAATAAACTCAATCTTTTAACCATAACGATGCTGACCTACCATAGTCTTAATTGTCTTGGTTGGACAGCCCATGTCTGTCCCTACGTGGTGCGCTGAACTTGAGGCATGTTCCTAATCTTTCCCTGGGTGAGTGCCTATCTGGGGGGTTTTGTGCGAGGTACTCACAACAGGTCCACAGCCAACGTAGGCAAACAGCTCCCTGTCACACCGCGCCGGCACCTCGTCTCCAGGCGACCATATCAAATCTTTCATGGCAAATTCTAACCGTTGCACAATTGGAGCAGCACAAGATGTCATTATTCGGTTGCTTGGTTACTGATGGGCCATTTAATAACATGTAGTGTGCGTCAATGCCCGATTGACACATTATTGCTAGGTCAACCAATTGTTATGCTAACCTCTATGAAGAACGCAGGATAGAGGCTTGGTTATAAGGTGACGACTTCATTTTGAACGTCATGGCATATCTAACCATAATATTTTAGCATTCTTGGTATAGAGTATAAGTATTTTAACACATATTTTATAGCCTCAGGCAAAACCGGAGGATGGAGATTAAGGTTGACTATAAGGCTAAATATTTTTACATTTTCATCCTACACTTGCTCTTGTACTCCTGTGACAACCAAATTGAGTACAGCTTATTAGATTGTGTATTATGGTTCATTACAGGTAATGTGTAAAAAATTGCTATAGGTTTGGGTATAAGGTCATACTATGGTTAAATTGGAAATTATTGTCTAGGTATAAGATAAGTTGGAAAAACGTGTAAAAAAAGAAAGAAAGTGATAGTTGCATAGAGAGCGGATAAGAGCAGAACCGATAGTTTTATAAAATAACCCCTTATAAGGACCGTCTCTCTCTGCTCCTGACCTGTGTTTTGACAGGAAGGATTCATTTCCTGAAACAATCAAGAGGTGCACTCATTGGTTAGAAATTAGCCAGGATCCGTCCAAGATCAAAAGTGTCTCATAAAGAGGTATGCAAGTCAACCAGAACAGATACTCTGAGCATTTCACTCATACAAGCTGAAAGATAGCTACTGTAATTCTAACAGATTACTCAAATTAAGCCCTGCATACCTACAGCACCTTTAAAGTTCGACATTATACGATTCAAGATTAGGTTGGAAATGGCTAAGTTTAGCGAGGGGTCTTGTGTGGTTAAGGTCAGGCGAAGAATGGGGGTTACAAAGGGCACCCTGGGGAACTGGTGGACCAGTTCTGGCTCTGGAGCCGCTGCCCTGAATCTAAAGGGGCAGTAAACCAGATAAAACTCTGCTGGGTCAGACAAAGAAGATACTAACCTACTATGACACGCAGACCTCCCTGATACTGATGAGAACACTTAAAAACAAAAGAATTGTGACAAGACTCGGAACAGATGGCACAATGGCTGTGCGGCTTGGATGGAGAGAGGGGAGGGGAAAAAAATAATCATACTGATTCAAAAGCTGGAATAATAGGATGATAGGGGAAACGGTAGTAAAGTAACCTTTATTAAAAGAAACATGAAGAAAACATCACAACAACAAAATAGCTAAAAACTCCTCACTTTGCTCATTACGTCTCAAACATAATTTTCCGGCTCAAGACTTCAATAATAATCTTCGGAAATCATTCGCTGCATGTTTTCAACTCTAGAAAAACAATGGTGATAAAGAGCTATTGTGTGTGAGATGCTTGATAACCATGTCACTTTTATTTTGCATAAAGTAGCATGAAGCATCGACAACTGGCCATGGATTCTCGTGTCAAATAGGATCAATGTCCAGCGTTGGTCATGTCGTTACACACCAATTCACACAAGCACACATGCATGCCCAAACAGACACACACACACACACACACACACAGCACACATACCTAAACCACAGTTTTTTTTAATGGTAAAATAGAACAACATTTCCCATGTAGCACTCGCTGCCTACAAGAGGAGTACTACGTTTGAGTATGTGGCGCCTTCATGGGCTCCACCAAGATGTTGAATCATTGAAGTCTGAAGGACAGACATGCACAGTTTATTCATAATTATTTACAAAACCGCAGTCTCCAAATTCCCACCCCTCATCCATCTCAAATATTCCCCCTTTAACCTTCACGACGACCCCGAGTAGAACCTAATGGATCCTGGTCAGCTCTTCTACGATCTTGATCACCTCGTCCACTGTGGCTTCACGCTTCATGCCGCTGCCGTCGTCGATCTGAAACACACACCAGAGATGCTGGCGGCTGTAACATCTGCACCACGTCCACAAAGCCCTTCTCACTTTTCCTCCCCCCTCTCCTTTTCTTGCTCTTATCTAACCCTTGTCACCCCCATTTCCTCTCCTTACTCTTATCTAACCCATCTCTTCTCCCTTCTCCTCTCCCATTCAGACTGCTTCCCACCGAGACAAAGGTGAGTTTGTCAATGTAAAATATTGTTATTTTCTTTCCTCTGCTGATCCGAACCCAGCACTCACGCTCATTAACGTAAATGTGAGAGGAGTGAACATGAACTGTTTGACTAGCCTACTGTGGTCTTGAAGAATGGCAAATTGTTGCGATTCTAAAGGGACATATCGCCACTGTGAACAAGCTACAGGTGCTACGGCAGATAATCGCATTGCATCGGTCAGAATTGCAAAATTGTAAATAGAAAATAATTAAAATGAGTATATCTATAAGTATATATCGACATACCCCCATGCACAAAGTGTGATTTTAACTTAAATTGATATGCACTATTAATTAAGTTGATGGTGGCGGGATCACTCACATGCTTATTGGAAGAGCATTTATACAAAGGTCAACGTCCCCCATGCACATCCTTCTGCTGACATTTTGCGAGCTCCGCTTAACAAGCCTAAGTCGCCCACATGAAGACTCTTGAAAGAACTCCCGCACAAATACACTGACATCAGTAAGAGAATGACGGCCCAGACTAGTTGACGGTTGAATAAAACATTTCAGAAACTGGAAAAAATATATTTTTTGCAGAAACTCTCCAGGCCAGGAAGGGATTTATTTGTTGCAAACAACTGCAGGGCTACTATGCGTTTAGCAGTTTTAGGTCAATAGCAGAAGGAATTTATTTTCCTTCTTATGGGTAGGTGTTATGGTCAGAAAATAAGACCATTTCTATTTCTTCCAATATTATGTAATACTAATATTTCAAAAAACTGAGGCTGTTTTTAAGAATCTTGGTCACTGTGTGGTTTGCTTGGGGGATTATTTTTTGGTGCAACAAAAGGACAACAGGATCTACTCCATGTGTTGATCTGTTGGTTTTATCCTTTTCATCATCCCCCCCTTTATTCTCCAGCTTGTCTCATTATAGGATAATGCGCTACGATGAGTATGTAAGATATACACAGTTTTCCTCCACTTGGATCAAAAAAAGAGAAATTTGTGTCTAGGGCAATGAAGAAACAGATATAGAGATAGCCATATTAGACAAACATTGTTTAAATTGAAAAATTATTTGTTTGCTGATCCTTCATTAAACGCATATAATGGATGAAGATAATAGGTGACACAATGCAAAAACGCATGCCTCGTAAGACTAATCCAATATCAATAGATCATATGCTGTTACACTCTGCAAATTGGTCTGGCCTAAATCCTGTTAAAATCCTTTTCCACAAATTTAAAAATACTAGGACCAATCAGTGATAGGGGGAGGGAGTTTCAGATCACGAAGAATGGAGGAGCAACACACTCCCCGAGATAAAACAAAATAATGGCGGCGCCCAAGGAAAGGGTAGCAATCAAAGTTATATCCAAAATAGACCCTAACCCTGTTAAATGATTAACAGAAATCTGCAAGGAAGGCAATTTCAGATAACACGCTTTTGCTTTACTTCCAACCGGATTTGGCAAGAGAATCAATACAGCCGAGGCAAGGCCAGACAATGAATGAGTTTCATTGCGAAAAGCAAAACAGTGAAATAGGGAAAATCGCAGCCACCGCAAGAGTGGTTGTGCTGCAGCCCCTCTCACCTGTAGAGTATTGACCACCTCCTGCATCTTGGTGCGGCCCAGGTCCAAAAAGCTCTCGATCAGGTCCCCATCGATGAACCCCGTGGCCTGCTCTGTTTTGCGCTCTGTGTGGAACGACCTCCAGGTAATCCAGAGTCAAGGGAAAAATACACCCCATGTGGGCATGTGGCCAGAGAAGGTCCATGCAAGGAATACATACATATATTTGTATTTAAATACATACACACATACATACGCACATCCACCCACCCAAAAAACTTTTATCAAGACCATTAAGTCATATTGATTTACAGTGAATTCGGTCGCATTCAGGAGAAGGTTTTCTTTCTGCTGGGAGTCCCCAAAACCTATGCCACTACACTAGAATCCACCTTGATAAAAAATTATGCAATTCTTTTCTTGAAGTGATTATTAAGTGTTAAAAGTCTGTAAACTTTTGGGAACTTTACACCCAGAAAAACACCTCTGCTATTCTGGGGATGTTCCTCGACCGGTTACTGTAAAATATATAAAAGCACTATAGAAATAGACCTATAGGTGCCGTCAGTGTCTCCGGCCCTCTACTTAAATTTTGAGCGTATCCCCAGAGCTCCTGTGTGCCCAATTCATGTCTTTGGTGTGGCGACGGCAGCCTCGAATAAGCCATTTCACGCATTAAACAGTTGAACCAGGTGTCCGGCACACACTCCAGAAAAAGGAATTAGAAAAGACCCTGGTTTAATTTAGCAACTACCACAGAATTTAGTTTACAAGTGTGTGAGTTTGTGTGTGAGAAGGACATGTGAAGGATATAAGCTGTGTTCAATCTTGCCCACGCTCTTGATGACCTTGTTGAGGCGGTTCTGCAGATCCAGTAGGAGGCTGTACCAGCTCTCCGACAGGGACGTCACCAGGCCTGCCGCAACACACAGAGGGCGAGAGACACAGAGACCGAGGGGGGCGAGCGTAAGAAACAGACACAGACAGACAGAGAGGGAGAGAGAAAAACATAATGAAGCATTATCACAATGACTAAATAAGGTGTCACGTCTTTCATTAAAACAATCCCTCAATTAAATCTCTTGACAATCTTAAGAGGCCTGCTTTTCATTGCGTCATCTACCTGGCTGTATAATGCAGTGTTTTATTGTAAGTTCTGTTTCAGTCCTTTAATAGTCAGTTAATCATACCGCCTCCCACCAGCCATTCAACACATACATTACATCCATCTTCCATTCACTTAATCTCTCTCTCTATGAGGAAATGCACACCATGGCAACACTGCTGGTTATGATCAACTCTTGAAGTCTTTAACAGACAATGCCCATCCTTTCCCATTCCAGTTAAGTTTATATAAAAATGTCAAACACAAAATATATGTATATATATTTTTGCTCTGCCATTATCCAATGTCACAACACATGAGGCATTGCAACATCCAATTGCTTCCCGGAACAGGGACAAGAGTCGAAGAAGCAGCCACATAATACATCGAATGACCCACGGGGAGATCCCTGCTGATTCCCCATTCAAACACATTACTCCATAACCATCAGGGTCCCCCAATGCTAAACGCCTCACAAAGAACCTGGGTGGGCTTCTTCTACGTGCGTCTTTCTCTCTTAGTTAGTCGAGCCTGCTAGGAGTCTGAGCAGCCATTCCTGTCTGGACAGGAGATGGACTCCTGGAAATACCGGCTTCCGCATGGAACTCTAATGACACAGACTATTTGTATAAACAAATAGTCTGTGTCGTGTCCTCCGCTCGACATTGCGGTTGGCATCCTTACATGCAATTTAAAAAAAGTTAAATGCTAAAATAACCATGACTGCTTGCGTTGCAATCACAATGTTGTATGGGTTCCATCCTTCCTCCTCCACCTCATCCCTTAATAGCAGCAGAAGTGGCTGGAGGGTCGAGGAGGAGGCAGGCAGGTGCATTATTCTTCATTTTCAGGTGGGCAGCGTTCGGCCTGACCTGTGTGCCACAGGCTGAAGTGTGTCTGGGGGGGGGGGGGGGCGGGGGAACTTTCCTGAGAGGCTTTTCAAAGCAGAGGTTGTGTTCTCCCAAACTATCGTCCTCATTTGGTACCCCTTCCAGTCGTTGTGCCAAGTTGGAAAGGAACACGTTTTAAATGGTGAAAATCAGCCACGGTGCTATTATAATTGGCCTGGGCAGTGGCCAGGTTCCTCTTGTATTTAATAATGTATTCATAGTTCAGAGGTAGACATGTTTTTTGGGGGGAGGGGGGAATAATTCTGCCAACTAGAGAGTCATTCCATGACACCACATTAATGTCTCTCAAAACTTCAACCCTACCCTACCACCACCTCAATACCCAGGCAAAGAGAGGCAAGGGAGCAAGGGAGAGGGACAGAATAAGACTGAGGAAGTGAGAGACAGAATTAGAAAGAAAGGGAGAGACAGACCGGAGTACACAGGCGATGCCCTTCCTTTACCTATCATGCCGTTGACGGTGCCGAAGAGCACAGAGCCCTGGGTGGGCGTGGAGCTCTCCCCCAGGTTCTGCAGCACCAGCGACCCGTGGGAGAACACGTTGACGAACTCCCCAAGGTGAAAGACCCCCACCTCCTGGAGGTGCTGCCGCTCCTCGTCTGTGGTGGCCGCGCTGTGGGTTACCGTGACAATGGGTGCGTCATTAAGGAAAAGGAGAGCCAGGGGGAGGTGGGCGGGGAGGGGGGGGGAGAGGTATGACAAAGGCATAGGCAAGAACACACAGGAGAGGAATAAAACAACCTCAAAGAGGAAGAGCGCCGAGGGATATTAAATGACACGCTGGCCAGTCGAACAACAGATAAAGAGAGCAAAGATAATACAATCTCTCAGGGGACGCGAGAGATGGATGAGCGCCGGTGTGATTGTAGCGTTCGGAGAAGGGTAAATAAAAAGGTCAAACCAGACCAGCACAACAGAATGGGAGATAAAGGTCAGCACAATACAGTGAGTACACCTGACGCATTAGGTGGCTAACAGGAGCTGACACAGGCCTCAGCGCCGGCCAGCAGCGAGCCCG
This sequence comes from Pollachius pollachius, assembly GCF_949987615.1. Taxonomy (NCBI): domain Eukaryota; kingdom Metazoa; phylum Chordata; class Actinopteri; order Gadiformes; family Gadidae; genus Pollachius; species Pollachius pollachius. The sequence continues at coordinate 14,831,509 of NC_136938.1, read as the reverse complement.
CGAGCCCGCCCAAACCAGAACCGCACACACCCCTTCACATCCACACACCGTAGGGCTGACCGAGAAATAAATGAGCAGGGCAACACGGCTAAGGAGCCAATTAGCGCAGAGGAAAGGCTTTTAACGATGACTCAGAGGACACGAGGAGGGCGGCAGGATGGAGAAAAAAAGCTGCACTTGCTGTCTCGTCCAAAAGCACATGCTGGTTTTTGGTTTCATTTAACGTCTGGTGAGATCATTGTGAGAAGGGGAGTCGCTAGATGACAACGTGAAACAGAACAAAGTGTTGTATTTGTGTTATAGGATATTTCCATGTAAAACGGGTTAATAGTGTGCAACGAGATGTAGGCAGTAGGTGATTTGATCCTTCAGGATTTGCAAGCCCTGCAAGCTGTGTGTCACCCCGTTGCAGGCTCTTTCTTTTGCATGATAGCGAAAGAGAAAGGAGGAATAATATGACAATCAAGCATGTTTATTCTGAGTCATCATCTCTCATAATCAAACCCATTAGTGGGACCACCAAACACATCTCCAAAGCCTTGGAGCTTCACTCGCATTGGGGAAACTTTTATTTCTTAGATTTCCCACTTGTTTGAAAGTGTTGGGTTAGTTATACTGGCTAAAGAACAAAGCGCACCTTGAGGTACTCATCACCAGTGATGCCATTAGAGTAACGCTCTAATCTGACCAATCTTTTCAGTAACAAGTATTCTAACGCGTTACTATTTCCACACACATTGAATATAAAAAATTAATAAAAAATTCAGGAAATTGCTTTTAAGTTCAACTTAAATTGTCAGGAGATAAATTGTTGACGTTGCACTTCCAATAAAGCGAGTACTCTAAAACCGGTTGTCTTTTTTTTTGAGGCAGCAGGGGTCGTTGTCGGCAGCTCCTGAATGCAACTAATAAAGTAAATTCTAATCTAAATTAGTTACTTTTAAAATCAACTAATCAGTAAAATAACTGAGTTACTTTTTAAAGGAGTAATCAGTAATCAGATTGCTTTTTCAAGGTAACTGTGGCAACAGTCCTCATCCAAACAGGATGAGGACGGCTTTAAGGAACGCTGCTGCACTTCGCTTAGCATTTTTTGTTAAATTAAGTTTGTCCTTGATCTTGCAACTTTGTGTATGTGCGTGGGACTGTTCCTGTTGGTTTGCTGTTGGCGTTTCCTCACCTGTCCTTCTGACACACAAACAGGTTGAACGCATTCTCCGCCCCAAGGAAGTTGTCATCATCCAGGATCTCCACGGCACTCATCCAATTTGGATTAAAGTCACGTGCAATCTGAGAGGTAAACGAGAGAGAGGTAATGCGAAGCAGCCCTGTTATAACAGGGCTGCTTCGCATGAAGTGGGCATAGATATATCTATGCCCACGTCATATCCACTCTACACTGCTACTTCTTCTTTTGGGAGCAGTCAGATTCACAGAAAGCAAGGTGCCGCTATTGTTGATGCTGCTATTTGGGTCTTGTGGCGACTGGGTGTTTGTTTGTGCACACATCATGTTCCTCACCTTTCCTTCTGGCACACAAACAAGGTTGAAATCATTGAAAGGCTTACAGGACATTAAGGCAATAGAAAGAAATGATTATTCAATCAAAGATGAATGTTATTCATAATTATATGTAGATACACACACACACAGTGTGTGTGTGTTTCACAAGCAGCAATTGGATAATTGCTGCTTGTGAAAACAATGGTTGCAGTGTATTTTTTTCACGTTGTTTAGGTTTTTGTTAGTCAGAGAAGCTACATAGGCAGTGTAACTAGGGGTCCTACGAATCCGCAGGAACCCTATTGTAATAATATTATTATTTTAATTTTTTTCCTGACAAAATCTGCCATATCTCAAAAACTCCATGGTCGAAAAGTTATGAAAATAGGCAGGCTTAACTATAGGTGGCGCCGTAACAAGCCTTTGAAATGCAACTTACTCAACAGGCTGTCATTTCCACTAGGAAAGTGCAATATGCATGGAACTTGTTATACATTCACCATTCGTCATGATGAACAACTTTCAGAGTCTGACCAATATGGTCAGATCATTATAACTTGAAGCAATGGCTCTAACTTGACCAAACACCCAAACTCCAAAAGATTTGGTACCGGAAGTGGTAAAAGCTGCAACCTCGGCAAACATGTACTAGGTGACTGTGGGACTATATGGTGTGAAATTCATAGCAATAAGGCTAAAGAAGGCAGAGATATACATTTTAAAGTGAAAAACATGCATATCTCCAATGTTTATACAGCTCTAACATTGCGTCAAAAACACGTAGGCTCGGCTGTCGAATATGGCTACAAAGGGTAGATTCCATAGTGTACCCATGCCAAATAAAATAAAAAAATTGGATGCATTTGTTCGAATTTGCCTGTCTGAACCACGACCTCTCTCCAATGCAGGCTGGGCCTTAAAGCGGTACACATTTAATTTCGCAAACATCCGTTTAACAGTGGTCGATCAGCGAAGTCACAACTTTTCTCTGTTCTTGGACCTCAGTGGTGGAACGAGCTCACTACCGATGTCAGGATCGCAGAGTCGCTCACCAGCTCCCGCAAAAGACTCAAAACTTACCTGTTCAGAGTTCACCTCGACTCTGCATAGAAACCAATGCACAGCCACCATTGAATGTTGTACGTCCAGGCACTTGTACATTGCACTTATTCAAGGTACTTAATTGTGTAGCATCTACAGTAGCTGCTATCATTGCTTTACACGGGGAATGGGTTAGCCTAGCGATTGTAATACTTGCACTTGGTTCTATGAACATCTTTACTGTACCGACAGCGATATGTTGTTTCACTTCTTATGACAAATGTACTTATTGTAACAAATGCACTTATTGTAAGTCACTTTGGATAAAAGCGTCTGCTAAATGCCCTAAATGTAAATGTAAATGTAAATTTTGACACAGTATGCTTTAGAAACATGGTTATTGATTGTTTTGATATGTTCACTTCCGGTAAACCAGTTTTTAAGGCATACCAATTTCATATTAACATACCGACCAAGCTCACCATACCTCCACGTACAGAAGACTACTATTCCTCAAACTATACTCTAATCTACCCTTGGGAGTCTATGGTCATACGGCCATACTGTCATACTGTCGGTCTTACTGTCATACTGTCGGTCATACTGTCGATCATACTGTCATACAGTAGGTCATACTGTCATACTGTCGGTCAAACAGTCATACTGTCGGTCAAACAGTCATACTGTTGGTCGTACTGTCATACATTCGGTAATACTGTCGGTCAAACAGTCATACTGTCGGTCATACTGTTGGTCAAACAGTCATACTGTCGTTCATACTGTCATACAGTCGGTCATACTGTCCTTCATACTGTCGTTCATACTGTCGTTCATACTGTCGTTCATACTGTCGTTCATACTGTCGATCATACTGTGGATCATACTGTCATACTGTGGGTCATACTGTCGGTCATACAGTCGGTCATACTGTCATACTGTGGGTCATACTGTCATACTGTGGGTCATACTGTCATACTGTTGGTCATACTGTCGGCCATACTGTCATACTGTGGGTCATACTGTCATACTGTCGATCATACTGTGGGTCATACTGTCATACTGTTGGTCATACGGTCATACTGTCGGTCAAACAGTCATACTGTCGGTCATACAGTCAGTCATACAGTCATACTGTCACACACACACACACACACACGCACAAACACACCTCTTCAAAGTTGCCCTCCATGGGTTTGTAGGCCAACAGGAGAACGGACCTCATCAGGTCCCCCACCAGGATGAAGTCCCCTTTGTTCTTCAGGTAGAGGGCCATGATGTTGTTGTAGTGGTTGCACTCTGTGCGCAGCTCCTTCTCTGCCGTCCACTCGTACAGACGCACCTAGAAGTACACCACAGGGTTTGCTGAGGACAGTCGGGGTCGGATGCCCACCTGGGCGCTCACCTACATTCCATCCGACCGTCAACATGGAAAGGCATTCCCTGTAACTCTGCGACTGTGCTTACAATAGCAATTGATTTAAGACATTAAACATTGCATGGCTAGCTTTGAGAAACTACACAAATTGCAGTTCCCAATGGGCTGTTAATGTACACTCTGAACAAGCTTTGGGTGAATAATTGATGACGAATCATTTAAATTAAGTCTTTAATGTTTAGTGTGTGTCCATACAACTTATTTTATCCAGATGCTGGATAACGCCCCCATATTGTTTTAACCCTAACCCTTTTAAAAAGAATGAATACATGAACAAATGAATACATAAAATCAAACCCAGTTGTCACTAGTAATGCGCGATATAAACGATATACGATATAAACGATAAAAAAAATGGCCTACGATAGAGATTTTAGTTCTATCGCGATAATGCATGTTGATGACGCAAAATACAATGTTTAATTTTTGGTTTGGTGCAATTCCTTTTCACATTGCAATTTTCGCAACAGTGCCAGAATTTGTCAACAAACCTGCATGTGTGCAAAGAACGTTAAATCATTGGACAAAAAAGTCTGGGGCGTTGTAAAGCATTAAAGAAAAAGGGGGGGGGGGGGGGGAAGCACCGGTGAAAGTAAACAAACATGGATATCCAGCGTGATATACATTGATCTGCGGACTGGTCCAACTCCTTCTCCCTCATCCTGACTCGGAATGTGTTAAATGCATCGGCATTTTTAAGTTATGTTTTCCAGCATACTTTTTACTTGCTTTTGTCGGACCGTCGGGTGGTGGCTCAACATGGAGCAAAGAGGAGACGGAATGTCTTTTGGATATCGGACCCAAATATCCAAAAGACGTTCCGTCTCCTCTTTGCTCCATGTTGAGCAACGTCTCCGAGACCACCTCTCCGTCTGGGTCAACCTCCTTTTGATGGTTAAAAATATCACGTAATCAACAAAAATCGTAACAATCAATGATCGATCATCAATTAATCATGCCCATCCCTAATTGTCAGTACAGTGTCTGTTCCTTATCTAGAAAGACACACGTTTTTCCTGTTCTCTGCATCTTGGGTGGCATTTAAGAGCCAAGGACTTAAACTAAGTGTAGTGCCTTTTAGAATGGTTTGCACTTAAGGAAACAAACCCAATACTAATTTTATTTATCTGCAACATTAAGTTGTATGATTACAGTGTTTCACAATAAATGTTCTCGAAATGACATACTATATTTCTCTTTTTTTTAAATACATTTTGCAGTTTGGCTTTCCTTAGGGTCTATGTAACCTGTTCTGAAACGGTTATTTTATGATTTTATATTGTGATATATATCTTTATCGCAAGAGGCTGCAATGTATATCACAATATGGATTTTAGGCCATATCGCCCATCTCTAGTTGTCACACTCAAACACGAAAGCGTGTGTGTAGTGGTGTGAGTAATTTGGGCCGTGTGTGTGTTCCATTGTTGCTCCCCCTTCATCAGCAGTACCGCGGATGAACAAATACAAAAAAATACCCCCAACACCCATGCCGTCTCAGTCTTAATTAAGAGGCGATCGATTGTAACATAATAAATAAATAAATGGGCGGTTTTTGGGTGGGAGGGCTGGTTTCGGACAGAGCGATCCCAAGAGCGTTCATTGGCAGGAGGCTGTTGTGTGAATCCATGACGATGCATTTCCAATAGTTAACATAAAGGCTATAATTAAAAATATGAAAACATGAAAATGAGGAATCCCTGCAGACATTTAAACAGCCACCAGCTATAGTCATGTTTTAAATTTTTCTTTTGACCATTTCAGTTTTTGGAGAGAAACTTTTACTTTTGCAACTCGTAGATATATATACTTTGTTTACAGCAGCATATTGTCAGTTTGGATTTTGTTTGAGACTGACTATTTTGGACTTGATTAGCATTGCAGACAGTGTGGGTTATTCTACTGGTGTGCTACAGCAAGGTTTCAGATGACAGTCTTCACCAGTTTAATAATTTGCAATGCTTTTCTGGACCGAACTGGCAACACCATTTCATTTTCCTTTTGTTTCCCATTTGATCTAGGTCGCAGACCTCGTTGGCTTTTAAAAACAATTTGCTGCAATAAATCAAAATAAAATAAAATAATAAAAATGCAAAAAAGCAAGAGGTTTACAGTCGTACAATTCCTTTCCGTCCCTTCCATTTATATGGAAATTTACAGTGACATTCTCAAAACAGGCAAGCCAGATATTATCAAGTGTGACTGACAGGGGGATGTGGATATTTGCAGAGAAATATTCTACCAATTTGTTAGCTTCTTCTCCTTTTACACACACACACACACACACACACACACACACACACACACACACACACACACACACACACACACACACACACACACACACACACACACACAGTTGAAATCATGGTGTGTAGCGACCTCAAAATCTGGAAAATAATATTATCTGGTAGCAATCCCATCTCATAGGGGTTTATGAGGGATTAGCTGTGCAGCCAGCCATGGCTTCTTTTTTTTTATCCATAGGGGCATATATGAATTGTACAGGATTTGTACATAGGGCTGTGGTATTGATTATATACAATATGGGTCAAACCAAGATTGGGTGTGTAATATAAACTGTTTTAGACACAGCTATACAGTGTCAACTAACAGCTGCATCTACACGTGACGTTTAATCCATCTTTATTAAAACCAGCTCAAGAGAGCACGGATGAAATAAATAATGAATAACTCAAAAGGTGACGAATCCACTGGCCATGATAACACCTGTAGTTGCATCACTGGTCTTGTTTTATTTCTCAGTCTCTTGTCCATAATGATGCATCATTGCTCTGCCAGGATATAGATTTCATTCTCAAGAGAAAGAAGTTGAGCAACTCAATCAAGCAGTGGAAAGACATCTGTTAGGCGATTTGAAGTGTCTTTCTTTCTATATATTATGGTCTGTTCGTCTCCCTCAAAACCAACATTCCAGACACTGCTGACACTTTCCCTGCCTCTTGTCTCACTAACACTTGAGGTAACTTTCAATGGTAATCAACCGAAATTCAGGTGACACTGACATGGTACATTTCCTACGTTTCTCATAGAGCTTTTCTTGTTCAGGAACCCCATGTACTACAAGCTACGTGTAGATCCATTTCAGGGCAAATAATGTCGCTGCTACACAGCAGCTTGAAGCTACCAAGAGCCAGGCTGTTCTGGCAGCCGCTGACAGAGACTGATGTTCATTCACACTCTCTCGCACCAGCAGGCCAGTGTCATCAGTTTGAACGATTATCTGACCCACGTTTCCCCCTGTGCCAGAAGGGCGTGCACTCGCGCGCACACACACACACACACACACACACTTACTGTGCTGTTGATGCTGGCGAGCAGTTTACCGTTGAACTCCACCATGGAGTACACAGCCCCCTTGACCTCCTTCTCCGCCACAGTCTGCAGCTTGCCTGCGATGAAGGTAAACAAGAGGTCCCGTCAATAACCCGTCGCTAAAGTGACGCGGGCGCCATGGCAACGACACCTCATCAACTAGAAAAATATGTTTCTTTACAGAGCATGGTTTTGAGATCAAAAGAGAAACAAAGGGAGATAGCTAGAGAAGTGTGACAGAGTCAATAGGATGTGATGGGAAAAAAATGGGGGTGATGAAAAAAATGAATGAATTGGAAGCCGGTTTGAGAGTGAGGGAGGAGATCGGGAGATGAAGTGGGAAGTGAGAAATGAAGCTGCGAAAGGGGGAGGGGGAGTAAGGGAGCAGGGAGTGATGAGCCATGGCTGGAGATGAAACGATAAGATGATGATAAAGTGAGGAAGGCCGGCGAGGGGAGCAAACAAAAAAGAACAAAGTAAAAGGCAAGTGTTGATCAGCGACGAAAAGAAAGAACAAATAATAGATGGCGAGAGGGAGGGAAGGGAAGAGAAATTAAAAAGGATTCAAAAAGAAAAGATGAGACAGTGACGGATACAGAGGGAGGGATAAAGAGAAGGGTTAGAAAGGGGCTATGAGCGGCTACTGAATGAAGGGTGACGAAAATAGATAATAAAAGGGAAAAACAATAAAAAGTGACAGAGGAAGCTGCCGGAATTTGTGAAAGCGACAACTTATTCGGCATGTACGAGGACACGGGGGTGAGGGGCGAGGAGGTTATGACGGCGAGGGTTGTTTAATGATGGTGGTGGTGGTGTTGAGGGCAACCTCACCGTCAGTGTAGTGGAAGACGATGATGCGGCCCTGCTTAGGCTCGGCCTCCTCGGGATACACCATGGCTGTGCCCACGACGAAGTAAACGGCGGTGTCCCGTCCAAGGCGGCAGGAAACCATGCTGAGGGCGTACTCGCTGGGCAGGAACTGGTGGGCGTGGAGTACTGGAGGAAATCCATCGATCAATCACCACAACACACAGTCAGTCACACACACACAACATGCATTCTTATCAGAAAGACGGCCAATGTTGCTGTATGCAAAGATCCTGATCAAATTAGGGATGTGAAGAAAATGTTAAGGCGCCCCTCTAAATCAGATGTTTGAATTGTGGTGTGATTTAAACATTTGATTTAGAAGGAATATTTGCCCTAACATCATGTTCTAATTTGTTTTAACAATTTAACTTATTTATTTCCAATGCAATTAAGCTGTTTCTTGCTGGTGTTATGTGGATGCTTGACAATTCAATAGGAGTGCTCCACAACTGTATGCAAACACAAGGCAAAACATATGTGACATGGATGTAATGTTCACACCCACCTACAAACGCATATCTCAATAACAGTATTCACTTTTGGATACTTGCCGAGTTGTGATACCTTTAAAGGACAATTTCACCGGTGGAGACATGAATCTGTATTGAAAGTGGGTCATATATGTAGTCGAATAGTAACATAAATTTGTAATTTGATGACTTCTTGACCGAAAAAAATGCAGACAGTGACTTTTTGGCGCTTGTGGATTGAAGACGACAACTCCCACATTGCCAGTCAGTGTTCACTCCCTGAGGGACGCAACATAACAGCCAATCAGCGTTCACTCCCTGCAGTCCAGAGGGAACTGCAGCATGGAGGAGGAGTGATTGTTTCTGTTTGTGGACTGCTGGAGCTCTATATCTAAATAATATAATATAATATTATACAATATATAGGTATCTTTATAATATATTCTAATATATATAATATATTCTATATAATATATTCTATATATATCTATATAATATATCAATACATTTGACCTTTCCGAATTTTCAGCAGTGCAGGGCAATACAGTTGACCTTTCATATTCTTCAGTTCAATTCATTTACATTTCTGCATTGTTAGCAATGCTTTGCGCTTTTCATTCAGCTGTCACTTTATTTGTTTCCAACCATTTACATATTCTTAAATGGTGAGCATGTTAACATTATTTACTCCATTTAGACTTTTGAAATTTTGTTCAAATCCCTTCAATTGAGTTAAGCCATTTAACATTTCTTTACGTCTTAACCTCTTAAGCTCCAGCCCATTTTTAATTGTCTAATTTGTCTAATTAATATGCTTGATGTTTGAGTTGTCAAAATCCATACCGTAGAGCAAATTCACACCGGTGTATCCTCCATACCGTTTAAACCATACACCACTAAGTCCCACCCACTGGGACTGATCTGTAATGTGCTTGTAGTTTTTCCTGCTTTACACTTCCTGCTTTAAATGACGCAAAAATCGTAATTTCACGTCATTTAAAGCAGGAAGTGTTAGAGCTAAATACGGATCTCTCCTGTCTCAGGGGAAAAAGAGGGAATGATGCAAGACCATTCAAAAATATGACTGGGTTTCTAACGATACAAAGCTTAATGCAAATGGGTGAAGTGTCCCTTTAATGGTAAGGCTCCAAAATATACAACCAAAAAGCAATCAAGTGCTGCAGTTATTTTAGCAGTGAAGTTGGTTGCTGCTGTCTACCAGCTAGCAAACACCCTATGCTCCAGATCATGAGGATTATAAAGATCAAAACTAGTTTTCATCTGAAATTCAGCCGGCCACATGTAATGTACTACAGTGTGTTACAGTAATTTCATTGAAGCTAGGTAGAATGCAAATTAATTTGACCTACTTTCTGCCATTCTGTGTACATGGAGTTGAGTACCTTGTCTCCCAGTGGGTGATAAACATTTATATCCAATGAAAGCTACAGCGCATTTGCACTTTCAGCAATAATGGCTAGCTAGACCGTATTTTCACCATCTTCATTTTGATGTTTATTCATCATTAATTCTGCCATTTTTAAAACCAATTTCAACCCCACAGTTGGACCTACACTGTTTCGAGCTGAAACTCGCATTTAAACTGAGCTCTGTCGCAGTTGGTCCTGTATGGCGGGTATGTCTCACTGTTTATTTGCGTGTAAGCTGATATACCTAGGCTCTGCTCCCCGAGCTGAGCGCGTTACTTCACCGCAAGGTGCTTCGTTTTAGAGCCAGCAGCCGGCACAAGCAAAGCTTTAGCTTGATGAGAACCCCTGCCCCCCCCTGGAGGGCTTACCTTCAAAGGTGTGCTGATCCACAACCAGCAGACTGTGGACCTCAACCTCCTCCCCAAAGGAGACCTCGTGGGGCGAGGTGCTGCTGGGGAACAGCTTGCTGGAGCTCACACTGCTGGAGAGAGCCTGCAGGGAGGGAGAGAGAGATGGGAAGAGATGGAGAGATGAAAGACAGGCTGACAGACACATTGGTTCGACTGATCAAAGAATAGACAAGAGGGTGGATACACAGATAAGGTCTGCAGGGGGAGATGAAATACGTGAGTGTTATAGATGGACAAACACGAAAGAGATTGGCTGCTTGTTTTGACCTGTCTGTTGGGTTGTTGAGGGCCTATAAGATGAGAAATGAAGAGGGAGGGAAGAGGCAGGCAGACTGATAGCTACTGTTTTCATATACCCGCCTCCCCAACTGCTGGAAATAGATTTTCGCACCCCAATTTAACCTCTCGGACCCTACACATTTTGGGGGATAATTTTCCTATAAATGCGATTAGACGGCTGCAGGGTTCCAGGGGCGGGACTTGGGTAGAGGTGTTGCTGCGTTGTCTAGAGACAACGCAGCCAGTCTGGAGAGTCTGTGAAATCCGAGAGCTGCTGACCATCATGGGAGGGAAGGTGATGCAGTCGCAACTAACGAAGACGGTGATAGATGGTGTGATCTACGAGAAACTAGAAGAGGAACTTTCGTTACGAGGCTTTCATCAGTATAAAAAACATGTGGTCAGCAAAATAAAGAATGTTGGGGTTTGAACCAAGAAAGCCAGCTCCTTAGTGAAGGCGGATAATACCCCCTCGGTTTTACACAGGCAAGACAGTGAAATTGCAGGGTGTGCCAAGCCGCAACCTTACCGGCTTGGCTTTGACTGTGGCTGTGTGTGTGTGTGTGGCTATGTGTGTGTGTGGCTGTGGCTGTGTTTGTGTTTGTGTCTGTGTTACACAATCAAGACACAATCTATGTCTTGCCACATAGATTTTACAACTGCAAAGAAAGGCATTGGAGCTTGAGCTGGAAAACTCTCCTCTCAAAAAAGAAAACCCAAACAGCCTTGTCTAACAGCTGCCCCCAGCGTCCGCCCCATCAGTAACCCAAACGAGTTGTTTTCATCGAATGGCCGGTCAGCAGTAATTATAATATCTGCGTTAATAAATTGTTTCTCATTTTGACCCCTGTATTGAATTCCTGCATTGAAATAGGAGTATGACAATGCCACAGAGTGAACGCTCTTGCATCTTTGGAAACCATATGATTAGAATGTGTTCAGTGGATGGCCGATCCAAGTGTTGTCCTTCAAGAGGAATGGTTGCTGTGTGGGCTATTAGGTATAATATTGTTTTCATAGCATGGAGGGTCTGTACTTCTTATCTTTCATGAATGCTCCAGGTCTCGGGTTGCGGTTTAATTGCAATCCATAGTCCTTAAGGTAGACGTTACATCACCTGCTTTGAGACCACTTGAGGCTCTTGTGTTGCTCTGTCATGGCTATTAATACTTTGAAGATATAATGGGGTACTTTCATCCCCTGCCCTTTGGTATATGGAATGACCGTTTGCTGCTGGTAGCAGCTGCTCATAGACTCACTGGCCTGGATCATAAAAGTACCATAAAATGTATTCATATCTTCTACTAAGCAACAAATTACAATCTTGCCATCAATATAAATCCTCAAAATGGAATCCCTTACAAGTAAATACAAACCATATTGTACATAATGTATATGGTTTCTATATAGTGTGTTTTGTGTGTGGGTATTTTTTGTGGGTTTTTGCACGTACTCCTGCATAGTGGAAGCAGTCAAAGCTTCTTGTTGAAGCCAACTTAGAAACCAAGTAAAGCTAGGGAGATATTGAATAGGATTTGCTTCTGGGTTACATTTTTGAAAGACTGTACATCTTTCAAAAGGAGAGCTGTGGGGTTGTAACTGACTACTCTGGCAGTCGTATTTATTGTCAATATAACTGCAGCCAGCCCATAATGAGCGAACCAAAGTATGGTAACGTATTCCCATCAAATTGGTTTTGCAATACACCCTGGAGTTATGCAGTAACACCACCGCTTCTTTCTTCGACCTGATTATTCAACGTCTTTGTGGCTGTTTACTGTCAGCTCTGTCAACTCTGGTGACATCACCGGCTATGTGTAAATCAATGATGGTTGCGTGAGGATTGTTTAAAAAAGTATTCGATGTTGACGTACGCTGTCGGGTATCGCACCAGTATAAAGAGTGCACACACATGTACATTGAACTTCACTTCTTATCCAGTTCAGTCCACCTTAATAAAATGACTTTATTTCCTTCTCAATGTAATTCAGTGTAGGAACACCTTCCCAAGGTGTTAAGTGTCCCAGAGCACCTGTGAGCAGACTCACCAGTGGGACTATTATGAGAAGCTCCCAGCTGTGACATGGTCTTACCTTGGAGGGGGTGGCCCTGATCATCAGGCCGTCTTTATCTGACAGCCTCGTCCCTCCATGGGCCTGGACGACCCACCAGGCCCATGGAGGGATCCACTGGTGCATGCACACATTCCCTGCTATTCCTGGCCACCACCCCCACCACTTGCACTGAATAATGAGATGCTAGTGATAAAACCATGTCTCTTTCCCCTACTGAGATCTTTCCCCCATAACTGGCAAACCTGCTGGTCCCTACACCCAAATACATAGGGATATACAGCACAGTATTCAGTTATAATGAGTCTCCCAAATCAGATTTTGGATTAATATCTAAAGTCTGATCGCAGATGAGCTGAAATATAGGTGAACTTGCTGTTCCTTCCTTTCTTTCTTATTTTCTAATTAGTAAGAAATATACTTATTATAGGCTTCTTCCACTTCATCCATACTAGAATCGCTCTATAACAAAAGGTGAATCAAGGCACTTTTATGGTTTCCAGCCAAGGCTCTGTGCCGTTTCCTCCCAGAAGTTCTGTTATAACGTAGTAGGAACGCTGGGTCCAACAAGACTAGAGTATAATAGGTATTTAACTACAGATGCCCTGGCTTCTTGGTGCCTAATGTCCCCCTGTCCTTTGAATCCCAATGTGCAAAACATACACGCGTACCTGGGTGCTGGCACTGGGCCGGACAGCAGACGTTGTGCCGTTAACATCCTGCACCTCAACCCTGCTGGACAGCACCCCGAAACACTGTGACACCTCCTGGTAGCAGATACGCCTAGGGAGGCGTGGACCAGAAGTCAAGTCACGTCAATGTTATTAGTATGTATCCCTTAATCCCAGTACAGTCTCAAAGACCATCACAGGCCCACGTTACACAACAACCCCTTACACAAAGCCCTCTAAAGGGGTAAGGAAACACCTCTCTTATTGTCCACGGAGAAACTATGAGAATGAACACAGATGGTGAGGAGTGCAATAGGTTTCATATTAGCAGCATAACAGAGTACAAATAAAGTGAAGATGTTAGAAAATAGTAAAAAATAATAATACAGAGAAGGAACAATGAGAAGCACAAGGGTACATATTCCACCCATTCTAACTCAATAATTATTCAGTATTATTGCTTTTACACATTATAAATATTTGAGAAGGCTAACCGACCTGGGAGACTCATAGAGGGGAACAGTCCGTATGTGGAGTTTCTGGATCTCGTCTATGGTCCCGATGGTCAAAGTGCTGTTGTTGGCCAGAGCCAAACTGTGCAAGGAATAAAAAAAGTCTTAAAAACCGAACAGCCCTTTTAGGTGAGGTAAACTTCAGATAGTGTACCTCCAAGAACATCGAGTTATGCTTTGAGAATTACAGACCTTTTTGCGACAGCAGGAAACCAAATGCATTATATACATCTATTTTTTATTTTTATCTCTTTTATTGCGTTGTTAAAAAGGAAACACAAATGTTCTCCTTGTCTGAGAGGGAGCCAGTGAGAAACTGTGATCTGGCCTATAAATCCCCCCACACAGGGGACACCTCACCTGTCTGGGTATCCCTCGGAGTTCAGCGGGCACATGTAGTTGACCTCCTTGAGGTTGACGTTGGAGAACACCAGCTTGTGGTTGGAGGAGTAAATGACGGTGGGCCGGTCGGAGCAGGCGAACACGTTGGAGGTGGACAGGGAGCGGAAGGTGCGCAGCACCGTAGGCTGGGTGCCCAGGGTCACCTTCTTGCGCTCCCGCAGCAGGCCTTGGAACGGCCGCATCAACAGAAACACAAATCAAACAAATACACCAAACTGTGGGTCTTCTACGAAAATAATGATCAAACTGTGGTTATATAGGAGGAGGAGGGAGGAGTAGGACGACATTGCAGCAGGCTGGTATCAATGCATGTGTTGGAATTTTCATTTACTTTGATTTTGAAATAAAACTGTTCTACATGGCGCCCGGGAGTTTGTTATGGTAGCTCAAACAGAACTTAGTATGCCTCCTTATGGCTCTGCCGCTGAACTTTCCTCTTGCATCCCCGCGGCAGTGGATGCAACAATAAAACAAATGGTATTATTTATTTGTTCTCATGTCATACCAAAAATAATAAGTGTTTTTTTTAAGGCACTTCCACTACCAGAGCTGCATGGGGAATTTTGTGTTTGATGAAAGATTTTATGTGGTGAAACGAAGGAAGGCAAGAAGGTAAGACGCACCCGTCTGCAGGTCCAGACCAAAGTAGAAGAGTGCTCCATCCCCGAGAGCGCAGAGCAGGTAGTAGCTGCCCTCGAAGGTGGTCATGAGGATGGAACGGGGGATGATTTCTGAAAAACACAGATGCAATCACAAGAGGAGGAAACGCAACAGAGAGTGCTCCTATGACAACACTGCCGTCGGGCATTCTCTGCTTTGGTGAGCAGCCATTTAATGAGGTTAATTAAACTGCAAGCTTGTAAGGAGAAATGCTTCCTTTAATAACAAAATCATTTGTGTTCAAATTTTGACCGCAAAACGTTTTAACATAGACTGCAATGAAATGCATAATGTTTCAACAGCTGTCCCTCCTTAACACCAGCCGAGATATGTCTTATAGAAGAACAATTGCAATGAATATATATTTGTGACATTTCAAACAAAGCCCTTCAAGAGCTTTTTATGGAGGATCACAAAAAAATATCTGAACTGCCAGTGTTTTTATCTTATGTTGTACCAGAACCCCCCCCAACACACACACACAAAGCTGTGAGTTGCTGTTTGGGATACATACTCTGAAAATAAGTCTGTGATATGGCAACAGAACATGACATATCGATGAGTTATGTCAAAATGTACAATGCACCTCCTGTTGCCGGGTGCAGAATAAAACAGAGAAGCAACTGAGGGGGAAAGAAAACTATTTTGCATTGACATGTCTGTAACACATGGAAAACATCAATCAATGAAAACAGATCTGCTCACAGAGCACTTACCCCAACAGCATGAGAGCATAAGAAATATAACTATGAAACTTTATTTGTATGGCTCCTTTTATAAAAAAAATTACAAATTGCTTTGATGGGCCAAATCAAAGAAAAGCTTTAAGGAACTTAATTAGGAAATATTTCAACACACACACACACAGAAGATAAAGAATGATCAAATAAACAAATTAATAAATTAAAACATGAAAGGCTGAATTACAAATAAGATGAAAGCTAAATAAACCAAAGAAGACGTCAAATGAAAGTCTACGAAAAACGTAAGAAGTGATTTTGAAAACGTTAGAGTTACAGAGTTCACATTAAGGCAGGGCATTCTAAACGCCTGAAGGTCCTACTGGCATGAGTCCGGATACCCTTCATTTGAAAATCGGCCTCCTGAAGATCAAGGACACCCTACCAAGAAAACTGAGTGTTCTTGGGTCAAGCATCATGCAGGGTGGAGCTATGCCCCTAAGGGCTTCAAAAGACACCTGTAATGTGCAGCAAAATTATATCGCTAAACTGGGAGCCAGTGGAGTATAGCAGAGTGGTTTGCCAATAGCGGGTAAGGTGATCTGATACCTCCTTCATCATCATAATGGTAATAATAAGGCGCCATTCCTCTTCATCATCCCCCTTTAATTATCTGGTTGAAAACACCAGTGCTGATAATCCGTGTGAAATTAGTTTCTACTGTGTTTATTCATTATGTAAATTAAGTAATTCTGCTTGGACAGAGAGAGACAAAAACCCAAGAAAAAGAGAGAAACAGACAGAGAAAGACAGACCGAAGAACCAAGAGAGACGAGACAAACATTGGTTTGATTTCGTCAACAGAAACCCTTTTCTACTACTGTATGGAAAGCAGTGGACCTGTCAATCAAATACACCCACTTGACCAAACACACACTCTCTCGTCGTAAATCGGACAAGTTGTGTCCCCCTGGGATAAATCACCACAACACCATTCCCCTCACCTCCTCCCAGCATCTCCTTGTGGAGGGTCGTGAAGCAGGGCAGTTTTAGCACCCGCGCTGAGATGTCCGTCCACAGCCCAACGGCGCAGAGGGGTGACTTGTCGCCAGCCTCCCCCAGGGGAGTGATGTCAAGACAGGCCACCTCATGCTCCATCTCTGTGGTGCTGCAGAACACACAATAAACAGACAGACTTGTGAGATATGTCAGCTATGAAGTAATACTTGCGTGTGCGTTTGTGTGTGTGTGGCGCGCGTGTGTGGCGCGCGCGTGTGTGCGTGTGTGGCATGTGTGTGGCGCTTGTGTGTCTGGCGTGCGCGTGTGTCGCGCGTGCATGTTCGTGTTGTGCATGTGTTGTGCGCATGTGTGTGTGTGTTGTATCTTGTGCATGTGTTGTGCGTGCTTGTGCTGCATACATGCATGCATGCATTTATGCATGCATGAAGGTGTCGAACGGTGTCTCACCCTATCTGTTTGAGCTCTCCAGCCAGGATCTGGAGGTAGAAGAGGGCGCGGCCGACGGCCAGCACCACCTGGGTGTGGTTGCAGGCGGCCACGCTGATGTTCCTGCCCTGGGGCTCCTTCCACTCGCTGACCAGCGCCTTGCTCTCCTGCAGCACCAGACGCACCGAGCCCGACGTTATCTGTACACAGGACACACGTGAGACAGAGCCCGGTGAGACCCTTATGTAGTTCAATTGGAGGGGGCTGCGTTCATTAATAATAATAAAGAACATTAGATAGAGGCCAAAATCTGCTGGTACTATTCTTTTCCACCTCCCCCCTACCATATCAAATTAGCTCAAAATGTGTGCCGGCTAAGTTAATAAAGTGGAAAAATTCTAGCATCAATTTATTTTATCTACAAACTTTAAGAGAAAGGGCAAAAACGTTGATTTCGAATAATTGTCATCCCACGCCTCAAAAATCTCAGACCAGCAGGTTTTAGCATCGCGCTGCTAATGTTCCATCAAGCTCTCAGCCTCATTAAGAAGGCTTATTGTTGTTGGAAACAGAGTTGAAAATAAACTCTTAATTACATTCTCCCAAGGACTGCAGAGGATACTTTTTTAGATTATTCATCACCTCTCCAGAGAAGGAAAAATATGTGTTTAAAATAAAGTAAAGGAACGTCATCTGAGGTGTATGGGCACATGATAATTGCATTTGAAACGACTACCAGACCTTGCTTAGCTATGTTAACAGTAGGAGAAAGGGCTGCAGGACAGAGAAAGTTGACATTTATCAAAATGATCTGAGAAAGGCATGCAAGAGGATATTTTATTGGACGGGAGAGGAAAACAATGGAGAAGCAAGCAACATAAAACAGAAACAACAGCATTCTGTTCAAGGTAAATTTACACTTCCAACTACACTATATAATATTATTGTTAAAAACTTCCATAAGCCTAATGAGAAGGGTGCGCCTGCCTCTGCAAACACAGTCCTGTAATGTGTGGATCGATCGAGGTCAGCCTCAGTCTCAGGTGTGGCTCAGCGTCAATCCTGCTTCTGTATTTCGTTTTTATGCTGGCAAGTGAAGAGAAGCCTTTCACACACTGATATGTGTTCGCAAAAGAAAGGAGAAAGCACACAGCGTTGTCCGAAAGCGCAGGGTATTCGCAGTTCTGCCGTATCCAAAAGTGCATCAATGACCACCTTTTGAAAGCAGACTTCAATGTTTTGTGGCTTTGCAACTCTGTTAAACTCTGCTGCTCACTAAGAGTGAAGTCCTGAGGCCTTTCAGAGCTTTCGTTGCTGAACGGGTTTCTCATTCAGTTGTTCATTTCGGCCGTCACTTAGAAATATTTGCAGAACTAAGCGAGACGAGGTGCGACTATTGAATCGTGGACTTGAACACTAAAAACATGCTACTTCCCATATGTGACAGTTAGTGATGTCAACAAGAGACTAGCCACAGTTATATTGGAAAACCTAATACTAGTTATTGTCTATGCAGGATTAAATGGTTTTCGAAGAGAACAGTCAGAACCTCTTGAAGAGGGATTTCACTGAACTATTGGACACACTGGATAAAATTAGACCTCGACTAGCCAGTGGCGGGCACCGCAGCCCCCCATCCCTGTACTGATGGTAGTCCTGATGATTAGAGGAAAAAAGGGCTCAGCCATCGACACATTATAAAGGAAGTTCTGCATTATCCGCTGAACCCAAGGTTGCCTATGTCACAACATGGCACCTTTTGCCTTCACACATCGCTAAGAGATTACATTTAGACAAACTGCTAACCTCACAAAACGAACACCTATTACATCCAAACCAAAAAAAAACCTTTAAGCCTATCAATTACACCATCAGGATGGGTCTACTTAATGTAGGTCTCTTAATAACAAATCATTTGTAGTTAATGATTTTATTACCACTTCTAAACTGGATTTTTTGTTTCTAACTGAAACATGACAAATCACAGTGCAACCGTTCTGAGACAGCAAAAATGTATTTCAGTTGAAACAGATGATTTCAGTTATTTTCCATCATTCAAATACCTTTGTACTGTATTGAAATGCTCCAAGAGTTCTGTTAAATATTTACATTCCACCCACATACTCTGCAAATCTTTTTTGCGAAGACTTTACAGAAGTGTTGTCTAGCATCTCAACAGACTTTGACTGTCTAGTAATAACTGGTGACTTCAATTCTCATACTGATGATTTGAATGACAAGTGTGCTAAAAAACGTTTCACTATTTTGGACACATTTGAACTGTCTCACAGGTGAAAGGGGCTACTCATTGTAAGGGCCACTATCTAGACCTTGTTATCTCAAGTGGTCCCAATGTTTTAGATGTCTTTGTGACCAATCCTTAACTGTCAGACACCTTCTGTGTTTTCTTTAATATATATTTTATTCCCGACATACAGACAAAATCAAATACTGTTAAAGAACAGTAAATAAATTAAGATTCTAATGTACTTTTTAAAAAATTCCACTTCTTGGTACCACCTCTCAGCCCATGTTTTGCTGATGATCTTGTAGAAAACTTTAATTTGGAAATTGTGGAAGCTATAGATGTTATTGCACTTTACAAGGTTAAAACGATATATGGAAAGCAAAAGACCCTGGAGAAAAGCTACATCTGTAACAGCCCAGAAAAGAGAATGCAGGAACGCATCTGCCATAAAAAAAACCTTCATATTCACAATGACATCTTTAAAGAGAGCCCCAGTGCCTACAATTTGGAAATTAAAAACTGCCAGAGAAACTGTTTTCTCCCATATCATTAAAACCAATACTAATAATGCAAAAACCCTATTTGCAACTGTTGAGAGACCGACCAGCCACCCAACACAAATACCACCTGATCTCCATTACACGCAGAGATGCAATAAGCTTGCAGTATTTTATACCGATAACTTTTAAGGCATCATACGCGCCATAAATATCTCCACTTCAAACAAAAATGTTGGAATACCACCCTGTTCAGGGAAAAGTAACGTGGCAATGATGACATGCTTTAATATCATAGACTCCAAAACTCTTATTGAAACAGTGACACAAATAAAGCCATCCACCTGTTGCCTTGATACTTAACATACCGACCTCTTTAAAAATGTTTTTGACTGCCTAGCAAGACATACTGCAAATACTTAACAACTCTCTCCAATCAGGTTATTTTCCAAAAGCCTTGAAAACTGCAGTTATTAAACACCTTTTAAAAAGCAGAGCCTAGATGCCTCTTTTATTAACAACTACAGACAGGGCTCCAGAGTACAAACAAAATATTTAAGAGTGCACATTTTTCTAGGTCGCACTGTTGCAGCTGATGCTGCCCAAGTGAAAACAGAAATTTCCTTCGCTATAAATATATGATGAAATATTGTGTTGGAGCAAAATGTTTGTTTTAGGAATGAATTACCCGCATAAGCCCTTTTATTTGGAAATGCTTTATTTTGCTTAAAGTTTTATTTTGAAATGTTCAATTTCAGCTCAGTGAAGCACTTTATTTATTTTTTTATATATAAAATAAAGTTTCGGGTCTGACTGCCGTTGAGGGCATTTTCAGGAGTAGAAGGTTGTGAAAACACGGGTTACGGGCTGCCACCATTTTTCTTGTTTAAAAATCATTCAGATTATATGGAAGTTTTGGAGGGCGCTAAAAGGTGACCTTATGAAGTTAAAGGTGACAATGAAAAATGTTGGTGCACCTAAATTTTGTTCTGGTGCACCTAAAAAAAAAAATGTTTGGCGCACCAGTGCAACCAACGCAAAAAGTTAGTCTGGAGCCCTGACAGACCAATATCAAATCTACCCTTCAAAAGTAAAATCATTGAGAAAGTTTTGCAACTTAATCACTTCCTCGCATCAACTGGCTGCTATGACACCTAAAGTTGTAAACAACATCCGTCTTAACACACACTCTGGTAAAATCTCAATACTAATGCTACTAGACCTCAGTGCTGCATTCGACACTGTACACCATACAATACGTTGACAGATTAGAAAACTGTGTGGGGCTTTCAGGCATAGTCTTAAATTGGTTTAGGTTCTACCTCCAAGATAGAAAATACTTTGTTTCCATTGGTGACTTTGTATCAGAACCAAACAACGTGAGATGTTGAGTCCCACAAGGTTCAATCTTGGGACCCTCTTTATTCAACATCTACATGCTCCAATTAGGCCAAATCATGCAAAATAACAATATTGACCATCATTGCTATGCCGATGACATGCAAATCTATGTAGCGCTCATCAGCCCAAAGATCTGCTGTGCCAGTGCATTGAGCAAGTCAAAGACTGGATATGCCAAAATTTCCTTCAACTAAATGAGGACAAAACCAAGATTATTGTATTTGGTGTCAATAAGAAAAGGCTTAAAAAAAAAAAAACCTTCACTCTCCCTGAAAACATCAATCGAAACCCGAAATCTAGGGGTTATCATGGATTCAGATTTACATTTCGACAGTGACATCAAATCAGTTACAAAATCTTCCTATTATCACCTTAAAACGTAGCAAGACCGTGAGGGCTCATGTCCACCGAAGACTTACAAAAACTTGTACATTCATTTATTACTAGTAGGCTTGTTTACTGCAATGGTCTCCTTACAGGTCTCCCAAAAAATACTCTAAGGCAACTAATTATTGGGCGGCAGTAGCTCAGGAGCGGGTTGACTGGTAACCTTAAGGTTGCTGGTTCGATCCCCGGCTCCTCCTAGCTGAGTGACGAGGTTTCCTTGAGCAAGGCACCTAACCCTAACTGCTCCCGACGAGCTGCCTTGCATGGCTGACTCCGCCATCAGTGTGTGAATGATGAATGTGAGGCAATATTGTAAAGCGCTTTGAGTAGCCAATAGGTGAGAAAATGGTTTAGGGCCAAAGAATATAACTGATATGCTTCCACTACATAAGCCTTCTATACCACTAAGATCTTCTGAGACTGTTAATTATCTTTTACTTCTCTATTTTATCTTATCATTTAATTTATTGTATGACGATGTGAAGCACTTTGAGTGTGCCCCGTGTATGAAAGTGCTCTATAAATAAAGTTGCCTTTCCTATTTTGATATGTTTTTTAATCAATTATATAAAAAAATCCTCTGCGTAAGACTAAATAGCGCGTACGTACCACAGTTTGAGGACATATGGGCCAGTGCAGTGGTTCCCAACCTTTTTTCTCCAGGGCCCCCCTAATTCACTTCTGAATAGAAATGTATTGTTATTATCACTGTGGTTGCAAAGCAAGCAACACTATTGTTATCATTCATCTTATAAGGGGGCCAGGCACAAGGTGCAAGGCAAACTATTGTAATTGTTGGTGATTTTATGATTTTTATTCAGCCACATTTGACTTACAGTCTAAAGGGCTGCACGCTTTTTATGAAACTTTCTAGAGCTACAGAGGGTGACTAAAGATTAACATAGAACATATGTTCTATGTTACCCACATATCCAAATCGTCATGTTGAACAAAACTGCCTCAAGAAACTATGATGTATTTTCCACCATTTTGAATTTGTCTAGAACACTTAACTATTTTAGTACATATTATCTTTGGACCAATGTTTTTAATCTGACTAAAAGGGAAGTCTGTACAATAAAAAATAAAGCCCCTAAGAGCCTTTCACTTCCAAAGAAGGTGTGTTTTAAAACAGGTAAAGACTTAAATACTTATATCGACATCAAGATGGACTCCTATGATCTAGAGTCTAATAAAAAAGTTGTTCAAGATACAATTCTGTACAAGATGTCATCCATGCAGAGGCTAAAAATCGTCCAAATTAAACTTATCGCCAAAAGGCGGGGGATAACTTAACCCAATCATCAAAAAACCAAAGGGGGCGCTATACCACTGAACTGAAAATTTTATATTTTCTGACCACTTTCATCTACGGCCAGGAAATTTTGTAGACATTTGTCTCTCCTCAGGATGAACAAATGTTTCTAAGGAACCCATAACATGTAACAAAATGGCGTCTGGATGGCCAAATTAGCCCAATCAACGTTTGAAAGTTTGGGTTCACCTAGGGCAATTATCACCAAACTTGTACAAAAAAAAAAACATAGGTCAAGGTTAACCAGGCTGAAGTTGATCCAAATAGGATGATAGGCTGCGCTATCAATTGAAAACATACTCGTTACTCAACTAAGCCCATTATCATTTGTTAGTCAATGTTACAAGAACGGTTAATCATAGTTTTCAATCGATGCTTTCCTAGTGCTTCTTAGTAGTAGTTTTTGGTGTTAGCCTGTAGGAAACAATACAAATGCTACAATGTACCAACATGGCCCATCATACTGCAACCACCACTTTTGTTCAAAAAAGGATTTCTCTCTACAGACAAAATTCATTTTAGAGAACAGATTTCCCGTGTGATTGAGACGTGGGTGGATGTGTTTGAAAAGAGAGATGGCTGCAGTGAAACAATTACACACTGCAGGTTTTAAGCATTTGACAATGCTTTACATATGAGTACTGTGAGAACTCAGAATATACATCAAAACCCTCCAACAAAATTATAATATCCGACAGCCATGTATAAATCTGACAAAATAACTATACTATTTATATAGTTACTAAGTTATTGAAGCTTTCTCTTATGTTTATCAACCAATAACGATTTCAATAATTATTGTATGTTCACATGTTTTAATGTAACACACGTTTGGTAAGAATAATATGTACCTGGATCAAATTGGTCTTAACTGATCTCAATTTCAACCCACAAACAATCAAAATAGAATTTAGACCTGAATTTCTGTAAAAAAAAAGGATTCCAATAAATTAGGCAGGAAAGAGATTTACCAGCCATAACACAGACTGTTCTGATGTGTTCAAATGCATGTCTTCAAGGGCATTCAAATGGTCCATTGTCCAGTCCAGCAAATGTAATGGAAATTTCCGTTTTTTTCAAATCATGCACGAAAGGTCAATAGCATCACTGGAATTATTATTCAAAAGTAAAGACCTGGCAAATAGACAGGGACTCTTAATTGTTAAATTAACCATTATGAAGCAAGAATTGCTTGGTGGGCACACTAATTACACATAAGCAGCAGGATGTGGCAGCCTGTTCCTGTTCGTGTACGCGCGTGCGCACGTGTGTTTGTACCTACCTGGATAAGCTGCTGATGTGCAACATTTCCACAGTAGAAGGTCTGCTGGTTGTCAACGAAGCCCGGCAGCTCTGTCTCCTCCACTTCCTCTCCGCTAAGCATCAGCACTCTGCAGCAACAGGTGTGTATGTGCATGCACGTGTGTATGTGTGTGTATGTCCGTGTGTGTGTGTGTGTGTGCGTGGTAAGGAGCGGTAGAGGGGTGGAAAGAGGAAGCAGAGGATGAAGACTGATAAGATGGGAGCATTTTATGGTTGTCAAGCACTTAACTGACAAACTTTGCTGAAGGAGGCCTCACCGAGTCTGTCCCACGAAAGACAGCACCAGCATATCGTCGGTGTCTCGGCCAGGCTCTGAGCGCAGCGGCCACAGACCTGTTTGGGAGTGGAGAAGGGTGCATGAAATAAACACAGACGAACAAAGCTGTTGAAAAGGACCTGAGTCAGTAAAGTGAGTAAAGCCAATCAGCGTTCACTCCCTGCAGTCCAGAGGAAACTACAGCATGGAGGAGAAGTGATCGTTGCCGTTTGCAGACTCCCGGAGCTCTATATCTAAATAATATTATACTTATATAGGTATCTATATAATATAATATTATATATAATATCGCGGCCAAAAGCTGTGTGCGCCTCCAGATGATATTATGAATTAAAGACTGCGTCGGGTTCTCGGACGTCTCTGGTACTTCCACAACTAGTAAAGACTCGTAGTGGGGGTTATCTCAGCCAAAGTCCTGCACGGGTTCGGGTACCCGACGGGTGACCCGCACCGTTTGGATGAAACGGGTGAAAAATAATGTACTGTTTCGGGTCGGACGCCTGAACAGCGTGGGTCGGTCGCGGGTTTCTGCAAATGCGAGAGAAAGTTCTCCGGTGCTGGGTATGTTATTCAGGAGTGGAGGAGTCAACTAAAACCTTCAACAGTGGATGATGTGCACATCAATCTAAAGCACCACGCCAAACACCAGAGGGTGCAATACCCCAGCGTTCCAATGTTTTCCTTCGGGTGCGGGTCGGACGTCGGTATGAATTTATAGTGGGTCTGGTAGGGTGCGGAATGAAATTCGTGGGTACGGGTTTGCAAAATAAGACCCGTGTATTGATTCTTGGTCATGGGGGAGAAGGAATTGGGGGAAGAAACGTTGGCCTTGACTCACTGAAGTCCAGATGTACCGCGACTTCAGATTAATGTGGAAGGACCAGAGATGTCGGAGAACCCGACGCAGTCCTTTATTCATAATATCATCCAGAGGCGTACACAGCTTTTGGCCGTGATATTATATATTACTAGAGTTTCCGCGCGTGCGTTGCGCGCGCTCAACCTCTAATTGTAATTAAACCCATAGTAATAATGTGGGAACCCCACTAGATAATGTAACAAATTTCTGAGAGCATGATACAATAACATTTTGCCTATAATTTTACAACATATAACATTCGTTAAACCACAAATTACTCTTAAAAGCAGTGCCAACATTTAATTATTTTTTAACCATTCAGCGAACAAAAGGCAACAGGCTGATTACCATTTAGGGGGCAACTCAATGACATGCAGAAGCGTCATCAACACATAATTTACATTTCCTATGGAGAAAATACTACCTCAGGGGTAGTATTATTCAGGAGATTTTATGGGTACAAATGTTGTTCACACATACGGCCCATCAGGAGAATATCAGGACTTACACGTGTGGCTGAAAGCAGATAGTGGGTGAGCATTTGATTACATTATAAAATCAATTTGTGGTAACAGGGGTAATTGTTCAATGGAAAGTGTAGTATACTATGAATGCAAATCAATTATTAAATAGCTTTTAATGTAATTCAGGGCTGTAAAGTACCGACTTGAGTAACTGGTGCAACAGGCCTGCTATTATAGTAGTAAGATATTATAGATTTCTATATATTATATCATTTAGATATAAAGCTCCAGGTCTCCCGCCGGAGCTTCTGGAGTGTTATAGAATGACGTATAGAACATGGCCAAAAGCTGTGTGCGCCGGATGATACTATGAATAAACGACTGTGTCTCTGGTACTACATCATTGCTTCTTTAGTGCTTGTGTGATCTACCGGTCACACGGTAACGTCAAAATCCATACCGTAGCGCAAATTCACACCGGTGTACTCTCTATACCGTTTATACCATAGACCCCTAAGTCGCACCCACTGGCATTGATCTGTAATGTGCTTGTAGTTTTTAAGAGCCCCCCCCACCTTACACTTCCTGCTTTAAATCACGCAAAAATCGTAATTTTACGTCATCTAAAGCAGGAATTGATAGAGGTAGATACAGATCTCTCCCGTCTCAGGGGAAAATGATGGAATGATGCAAGACCATTCAAAAATATGACTGGGTTTCTAACGATACAAAGCTTAATTCAAAAGTGTCCCTTTAATATTTATATATTAATTGTGTTGTTCTTTTTAAATCAATAACACTTGCATTGATGTCGATTTTATGGCAATGACAATATTTAATGTAACATTTAAAAAACAAATGTTTTACGAACTCTAACCTTGTCTGGACAGTTCACTATCGTTCACCCTCTTTGCTGAGACAAGCTAGCAAGCACAACTTAAATCTGGAGCTAGCTGCTGGGTTTACCCACAAAATAAAGAAACACATGGGGGTAAAGACAAAGAAAACTTATAATTTTCACAATGATTGGAAGGAAGAGTTATTTTTTACTACTCTGAAAGACAAGTTTGTATGTCTTATTTGCGGGGAGACTGCTGCAACTGCCAAGCGTCACAATGTGGAACGACATTCCATTACTGGTCACAATAGCTTCAAGGCTAACTACCCACCTGGCAGTGCCCTATGGGCAGAAAAGGCCTGTGAGTCAAGTAGCCCTTCGTATGACTCAGTACCCTTGAAGTAGCTCTCAGGTTCAAAAAAAGGTTGGAGACCCCTGTTTTAATGCATTCCAATAAGCACCATTAGAGGCTGTTGGATTTAGACAGGTAGAACGGAGGTCATTGGCTGATGTATGGCTGCCGTTTAAAGGGGCTGTGGCATTGGACCTCTAGTTGGGACTATTGATGCATTAAGTGAATAATTGCTGCTCATCAAGAGTTCCTTGGTAGTGGATGGCGGAGGCTTTCAGGACTGGTCAATAAACAGCTGAAGTTTAACAAGTGCCTGTTATTGAGACCCAGTGGCCACCGGTCACTCATTTTATATTTTGAATTAACGTGGCGAGAAGCCAGCCTAAGACCAACCCGTTTCGGACAGTGTAATGGGACACAAATTTTGTGATGTTCCCAGGGTAAATAGTGTTTTTCTGGGATTTAAAATAAACGCCTGTTCGTACTGTGGTAATTTTCCACTCTCGAGGCAATCTTGCTTAAAAATACGAGGGACGATGACAGCTCGGCCATCTGGCTGACTTGCTTCATAATGAGCATTGATTGGCCACATCCTCCCTGCACAGGCAAACCCCATCATGTTCAAAAGGGCAAACCTTTGATTCCCGGCAGGTCGATGCTGGCGTGTTCGTGGATGCCAATCCCGTTGCGGATGATTCTGAGCGAGCCCTCCTTGAACGCACCCGAGCAGGTCACCAACTGAAAGGGGAGAGGGACAAGATGGATAGGACCCTGAGAGAAGGCTCAGGATGGATCAATATGGTCACATTTAAGACTTTACAATTAAATCCCTTTTACACGCATCCGTAGCAGACTTCAGAAAGACCCGCTTTCAAAAAGACACCTTTGGAGACACTCACTTTAACCGAAGACATCCTTGTGGCACCCCGCCAAATTTGCACCCCCTCCAAGACAGCTTTTGAATACTTATAGCTTGGTTATAGCACCAAGCCAGATGAAAAAAACAGTGCCTTTACAGGCTGACTTTCCTAAGCAGTGTTTCTCCCAGCACTGTATGGTTAAGGTGGCCGCCTTAACAACAATAGGGCCCCACCCTGACTACCAATGTATAAAAAAAATATATATATTTTTTTCTAATGTACCACATTAGAGCAGACTCCAGCGTGCTGTTTTAAACAAATACACTGACAGAAGAGAGAAATCAAATGCGTTTTGCCTTAAGAAAAATAAAATTGGGATGTTTACTTCTTGAAGAAGCACAGTTCTATAATTGCATTGGTCTGTAAATTTCTCCCCCAAAAAATATCATTAGGCAACAAATAAAAAAAGGCACCAAGCACATTTCACATAAAAAATAGGGATTGGATTAACCATAGCGGACAACTCAAAGAATATCCCTGATATACTCCAGACAGTTTTCAGCGTTGTGTAGCCCCTTGAGACCAACCCAATCTCTTGGGTTCACATTCTTTTTCTTTCTGCAGAGCAGTTTGGCCTCTATTCCTATTTGAAAAAGCCTTTTCCAGAAAAAAAGTCGGGCAAAAAAATTAAGAACAATGACGGCACCCAAGTTAAGTTTAGCAATCAAAATTATTTGAATTTGAAATAGACTATAGAATATAATAATGATGTTAAAATATTTAGAAAATTTGCATGCAAGGCTTTTTTTCTGATTTCAAAGATGTTTTCACTTTACTTCCAACAGATTCAGCAAAAGTGAACAGAGCACGAGCGTCACTCAGATTGGCTGAAGTTTTTTAAACAACAAAAGGTCAGGGCCATTTTTGAAAATCAATTGCTGGAAACTAAAGGGGAAACTAAACGTGTATGGTCTGGTGAATGGATGGTCTCGTGAGGCGTTGGGTGCATGGACATAGTATAATATAGAAGTATGGTTAACGATGTCTGTACAAACAACAATTGTGAAAGCGCATGCCTTCATCAAATAACACCATGAGGAGGCAATGAAACTAGGATTCATACAACATTGACACTTGTATGAAGGGATGAATGATGATGCTGAAGGGATTTCCTCTGTCGTCCTGTCTGACACCGAGTTCTCGTGCACGTATCCAGAATGTTCTTTTGTTAAGGATGTCTCTTTGGGGCCAACAATGACATTCAATTGGTGAGCTTTTGTATACCTGGCCTTGGCCCTGCCGCTCCAAGTCCACAACGCACATGTCCACAATGGGCCCCAGGTTGGTGAAGGTCTCCATCACCCCCACGTAGGAACCCTGGTCGTTGCTGTCGACGTTCAGCTAGACAAGAGAAGCAAAGAAACCATGAGTCGATCTCTCTGACGAGCCCAAGGTTAGAGTACCAGCACAGGGCTGGGGTTGTGTCTTTTCCCCTCCATTTACATTATGAAAGGCCATCATGCATTTCCATCGAGCTAGCCCTGCGTCGTTTCTGCCATCTATTAATACTGCCTACCTTCACTAGCTGGGAGTCCCCAAGTCTTGAGCCCACAAACACCACTCCGTTATCCAGGTAAGTCAGACACTCTGCGATGGACGTCTGTTGGCAAAATATAAATAATTTGTAAAGTGACAGAACATTCATCAGTGGACAATGATTAATTAGTATGAAATGCAATATTGTTCATTTTAATAAACATTGGCTCTTCTTTACTTTGTGCCAGACAAAGCAAGCACATTTAATCATCACTTAGGGGCCATTGTTCGACCTGTGCCTTTTTTAATGACGTGTAGAGCTTTACCAATTCATCTCACGAGGAGGGAAATAGAACCGTTGTGATCGGCCCTGCGGGGGTGGTTGGTCTATGGCTCGCCGGCCCCCACAGACTTTCCCTTACAATCTCCCTTTGTAACGATGTGCCCACCTTACTAGCTTGATAAATACTCACGCCTCAAGCTTGTTCCGCAGAGCGGCATGATAACATATTTAACTGGGTCTTGGGTGACTAAACTCCTAGGCTTAAGCAATTAACAATGTCAAGGACTGGGTTCCGGCCTAGCCACTGCATTCCAATGGTGCTTCAACAATTCTAATAATTTGATTCCAAGAAACCTATGGACTAAATAAGCTCCAGTTAAAAGCAAGGTAACTGCCCAAAGGAACCTGAAATGCATTGTATAGGGCTGAAAGTAAAAACAAAATGGTGATCACGTGCTGTAAATGATCTTGAATTTTTGTAATTCGTCTTTAACATAAAAACCAAAGCTATGACACAGGGGGACAGAACCCCACCTCTCCTAGCAGCTCCACGTGGAGGTCTTTGAGGACCACCGCCCCGTCCATCAGCTCCTCCTTCTCCAGGAGCAGCATGAACAGCCGGCCCTCCATGTCCCCCAGCAGGTAGCGTGAGCCGTTGGGGTCCACTCGGTTGTGACACACTATGGTGCTTTGCTAAAGTAAAAGAAGAAATTATAATTTAGAATGCAGAACATTGCAACATTTTTGGATGTAAAAAGATTGTAAAACAATAGAGTTAACTTTGAATCGTACAATCGTACAATAACAATCACTCACTAAGACATCTGCTAAAAATTGCCTAAACGAGACCAATACCAAACCGTTCTCCATTTCAACTTCCATCCACCGTTGACATGTTCTTACATTATGTCAAGTTTTATTTTTTTACATTGTGCACATGTTTATCAATTCCCAAACAGGGAGTTCTTTATGAACTTCAAAGTGTGGTAAAGTGGCATCTACCGTGATGATTGGCAGGGCTATAATTTTAGTAGTGCCTGAGCAAAGTAAAGGTTAACTTCGCAATTGTAAGTGCTTGGCACTTGTTTCTATGAACATCCTTACTGTACCGACAGCGATATAATGTTTCTTCTGACAAATGTACTCATCGTAAATTGCTTTAAGGCAAAGACACACCAGGCCGCCTGCCCGACTCGCGTCGGTAAATGAAGTCGGGCTATTAATACGGCCGACTCGATCAACCGAAATGGGAAGTATTACAGCCGCGATTACAGCCAACGCAGTACGCTCTGTGCTTGCGCGAGATGTAATGTCTCCAAAACAGGCGGCGCTAATCTGTATTGTGCTCCAAAAAAAACGAAAACCGGAAATATTAGGTCCTCGCTCTAGACCAAAACACAGAGCACGCTGTCATCACCAGTCACTGTTGTCAACGATGGATGATGTTAATACGAAGATACTGGCCTTGTCAGCTCTCACGCTTTTTCTTTTGGAAGAAGTCGGAAGCGAAAAATAAGGAGAAAAGTAAGACGCACTAAGTGGATGAAGCTGTGAATACAACTGCGAGCAGGCCAAGAAGCATATCCAAATTTAGTTTATCGTTTTATATATATTTAACATTTACAGTTTATGTTTATCTGGTATGTTTACCATCCTCACTTCACTTATTCGCTAGTCAAGCTGCTAGCCCTCCACCAATCAGAATGGTAAAAGACTGAACGGCTCTAATGGCCGATTACACATGTTGAATCGGCTGAAAAGAACACACTTTTCAGCTGCATTGAACCAAATTCATATTCGCCATGCATGAACTGTGCGAGCTGGCGTGAACCAAAAACGACGTAACCATGGCCCCTGCACGTCTACAACAACATTATGGTGAAACAGCAACTATAAATGCCATGGCCGTGCGTCGGCAATGGCACTTCACAAACGGCAACTGTCAATTCAGCTTAAAGTCTGTATTGCAGGGTTCATTTTCCAACGAATTTGCGCAATTTGCTTGTTGGTAATAAACATTTAAACTGTTATCAATTGTGTTTGATGTTGTTGGGTGTCACAAAAAGGAACGTAATATCAAAAAGTAGGTACTATTTTAGCGGTTTGCGATTGATTTTCATTTCCCCCACAATGCATTGCATGACGTCACATTGGGGAGACGACAGACCAAAGCCCACATTGAGACCCTTGAGAGTAGAGACTAGTAAGAGCGTGTTCAGCAGATTATATATATATATATATATATATATATATATATATATATATATATATATATATATAGATAGATAGATAGATAGATAGATAGATAGATAGATAGATAGATAGATAGATAGATAGATAGATAGATAGATAGCCTAGTCAGGTCTTTATTATTGCCAAACGACACAAATCATCGGGAATTCATTAAGGTGATTCGGCTCACACAGAACAGTACAAGACCACATACAAGAGAGACAACAAGTCTAACTGAATATACACAAAAGACATCACATTAAAACTAGACACATGCCTTGATAGATAAATATGTTATATTTTTTGCCAAGAGGAGCCAGCCAGTCCTGTGCACGTATGCAAATTAGCCATGTGCGCCAAACACAAGAAAGTCATAATGTTGAAAAGTCATGTTAAAAACGGATAGCAAGCGAAAGCTAAACCAGAGTGTATCACTCATACACTTTGGGTCCATTCTAATTTAGGGTAAGAGGCTATTTTTTAATATTTGCAGTGACTGAATGTTGATGATAGAACTGATTGTTGTGCATAAGATGAGTGTGTGTGACTGTGCACATGTCCTTTCCGGCTTCGGGATACTGCATGGTCATGAAGGCCTAGTAGTTCGTTGTGGTTTTAGTGAAGCAGCCTAGCCTTGGAGTTGGAGAAGTTGGAGTGATTGTGTATGTGCGTGCAAGATCGAGAGAGAGAGAGTAAAACCCGCCGTGGTGATGTTTGGCATGTTACGGGCTCTCTGTCAACATCCGTCGGGTTGGACGAATGTGCTTTGAGTATGTGTTCAATGATGTATCTGTCTGATCTTCTTTGATGTAGATGGATAGTTAAATAATGTCACACCATAATCGGTCATACTGCAGGCACTCATTTGCAAGTGCACTGATTGCGTGTCTGAAGGCTATACCAGGCATTTATTCAGTTATTGCTCTTCTAAGTGCGCCAGATTGGTGCCAATTATTGTCGTGTTTGCATTGTAATGCACAACTTTGCCTGTCCTTCATATAAAACAACGTGCATGTATGTCAGTGTTGCTTTACGAATACTATAGCACTACAGCATAACGGATTATCAAAATTGTTAAATGTGTGCGTGTGTGTTGTAATGTAGGCTACAGACTGATTGTCTTGGCTTGCATCCATGAAATATTGTAATGTTATAGGCCTACTTCATATTGAGAAAATGTAGATCGGTACTGCACAACCATCGGGAAAGGAGGACCCCCCCGAATATTGATGCGTATTTCGCACACTGGGTTAAAGCTTAGAAATCAACACTAGGCAAAGATGTTGTTACTGGAGCTAGTAGGCTACCATCAAAACTGAGCTGAGGCTACCTTCCACCACGTCTCCCCAATGTGACGTCAGCGCCGAGTTGCGTTAGAAAACACCCGTTACTACCATAAACAACATTTACATTTGGACTTTTACACCATTTTGGTGTAATGGTATGCCTGAGCCCACACAGGTCCAATATCTAATCCTTTGCTGAGCCAATGGGATGTGCCTTATCAAAATAATTGTTGCTAAACCCAAACCCAGGGTCTTCCATCCTAAAAGACCCTCCTGCAGGGAAGCGGTCTATGTGTATCTGCACTAACACAGCTATCGACCTTCTAAGCATCCCAGTTAATGAGCTGGCTTCCTCCTTATCCACCTCCCAATTACCAACCAGGGGTTGACACTAACAGTTGCCGGGGTACCTAAAAATAATATTTGGGAAGTGGATTTTTCAGGGTTTGTTAATATAAAGGCTATTTATTCAAGTGTTTTTAAAAACTGCAGAACAACGTTATTCTTCCGCAAAATCACACAAAATAGATCTGCAATTGACTCACACGCAGTGCGGTCTCCGGCAGTGATTCGGCACAATGCTCTGTGTGACGGTGTTAGCTAAATGTTAGCCAACACATCTAGCATCTCAAGTGCAGCGCCGCCACGACCGGTTTAGGTAAAAAAGGAAGTAGTGATGGAGGATGCGGTTTGGAAGTACTTTGGATTGAAGGAAATGACCAAGGAAAGTCAAAATACTAATTTAAAGTCACATGCAAAAACACGGTTTTGGGTTTCATAACGGTGCACATGCACAGCAATAGCGATCTTTTTCACGAAATTGGACCTGCACAAACTATATATTATATGAAAGCTGAGCCGATGATTCCGACAGTCCAAACAATATCATTCTGGGACTAAAACCCGCAAATAACAGCTTAAGAAGAAACTTCCCATATTCTTTTAACAACTAAAACTTAAGTTTAACCTTTTTCACATTTGTCCACAAAATTGAATCTGATCTCATAAAACCACCATAAACAGATAATCCAATGTCCGGGCCAAATTTTGCAACTAAACATTGTATTTAAAATCACTATCATTATTGCCTTAGACCGACTATGATTGGATTATTAAGACGCATGTATACACCTTAGTCGGGCTAAAATCGGATCGAATCGGGTTACTCATAGTCGGATTAAGACCCCTAGGTTATTCGATTGATAGTGCATTAAGCGTGCATGTATACGGTCAATTCGATTGGAATCGGATTTTGCGTTCTGTGCATGCTCGGGAGCTTTTCCCGGGGCCGTGAGCCGGAATTATAAGTAGACGAGTAGTGTTGTCGCCGTTAGAAAAAGAGAAATGGCGATTTATTTAAAAAGGTGGCAAAGAAGATGGAGGAAGCCGGTGTCGTGCCAATGTAGTTACACCCTATAAGAGGTGAATCATCAACATGCAGTCAGTACATACTACGCTTCTGTTACGAGAGTAGCGTATGTTTGTGTGCGAGAATGGCGGTGTGTGTGTGTGAGTGACTTCAGCGAGTGATTCAACGAGCGAGGAGAGCGAGCGGTTGCGCGTGTCAGTTTAGTGAATGAACGAGTCCGGTTGTGTCTGCAAACGTGTACTGTTAAGTTAGTGGAACTACGAATAAAGTACCCAGCCTGTCAATAATTGGTGGCCACTTCATTCCGACCTATAAGCAGACCCACTTCCTGTCAAAGTGAAGGGTGTTACCCCCAAGTGAACATCGGCCCTGGAGGGAACGTCTCTCCTTTGCTCCTCAGCTACGGTCTGGGAGCTGACAGCAGGAAAGGTGTAACTATCTTTATTCATTCATTGCGCCACGGCCGAACTGACAGGAATATTCTCTGATATTATGAATCTTAAAGACTGCGTCAGGTTCTCAGACTCTCTCGTACTACAGCAACAAGTAAAGACTCGTAGTTGGGGTTATCTCGGCCATGATGGAGAAGGAATTGGGGGAAATTAACTTTGGCTTTGGCTCTCTGAAGTCTGGATTGAAACGCGACATGGAGGAGAAAGGGATTGTTGCCGTATGGGGACTCCTGGGTGAGTCCGCATACAACCAGGAGCTCGGAACAATGGAGCGTCAGAGAAATGACATGAACCCGAAGTGAACTGACAGCTGTCTACTGAAATCATCTTTCTCGAATGCTGCCTGAGTTTGTTGTTGCTAGTGACATAAGAGGTCAACCGGTGGCTCTATTACCACTAGTTGAAATGGGTACGGTGCCAACTATCGTACCGTGTATGAAATGCTTTGGCCAATGAATATGTCGAACTATGGCTCAACTATGTCGAGCCATAGTTCGACATAGTTTAATCGTATTAAGCTGTGCATGTAAACGTGACTAAAAGAAGGTTTCTTAGGAAAAAGGCAAATTGCCTTAAATCAGAACACATGTACTTATGCGCAATCTAGTGGCCATATTTGTATTGGCGAGTGTTTGGCTTGGTGTCATTCGATTATATTTGCCCTGAACTTTAAAAAGAGGTGTCAAGTGTCAAAATGGTAAGAGATCTACCTGTTTGTGTCTCATAGTACGGCAGTGCTACCGACTGATAATGACCAACTGGTAATTATTTCAGGTGGAAATGTATCTTCCACTTATGCCGTGTTTCAGCTTTATTCACTTTAACCAAGTAGTATCTGCATTGAATATTTAACTTGCACAACAATCTTTCTATTGGCACCAAGATGACATATTATAGCCCTTGCAGTTTTGGAGATATACTCTATTTACTTTGGGTAAGTTCTTTTCCGAAAAAAACTGTTTTTCCCTGGTATCAAAAATTGTATAGAATATCAATATTTTTCCGGGTATTGTATCGAAGTTAGAAAATCCAGTATCTTGACAGCACTACTATAAACGAGATTGTGATTATTCAGTTAGACCTAAAAGAAACGTGAAAGTAAAAAAAGACATACCTTTGCTACTACCTTGGACATTTAGTTATTCACATTTGCATAAAATCCAGATAAAAGCATGCAGGTCTACATTAACTGGGCGATCGCTTTAATAGTTTGCAATGGTGGACTGAAATCACTTCATGGCACGATGTGACTATTCAGTCAATAAGTAAAACAAAGAAGAAGTTTGTTATTTTTTAAACACGTACATGTGTGGAAGCTAACATTCAGCTTCAGTCTGAGCTAGGATCAGTTTTATGAGGCATGTGAGTTTAATTTGGGCATGTGAACATGAAATTAATTTTCCCATATCTGTTTAGTTTAAGTGATATATAGCAAACATAAAATCTTTCTACAATATGCTGTACTGCAGAATAGGCCATGTTTTTCTCTGTAGATAGCCATTTGTCAAGGGACATGGTTGGAAAAGTAATCCAACACAATACAGGCATCTGCAACACACGGCATCAATGTGGTTCCTGGCTGACACTTTTGCAAAATGATGTTTATAGAGCCAAGATAAGAAAAACATTATCACAGCAGAAACACAAACTTCAATTTCAACTTCAATTCCTGGAGCTCTCCTAAACACGTTTCTCTACTGAACATAAACATATTGATTGTATGCTTTCATTGTTCTAACCTTCCATCCAAGTCATTTGGATATGTATGTTAAATGAATTAATGCACATTAATGCACATTTATTGTAAAGGGGGAACACAACCTCAATGGCCAAGCACATTAGCAATGTGCAACAAATAAAGAGCAAATGCAGTACCTTCGACTGGCACCGAGTTGAAAAGACTCTGTCTCCTCCTTTTCCTGTCGCACCACAGACGGGCCCGCCTTAATCATCCACTCAAACTACGAGCGGTAATCGCACACACAGACATTGTCGCTAGTCCCGTCAGTTAAAAATAGTAATCCAATTGTGAAATCGGTGTTGTAATAAGCAGCAAACAAGCTAGTTATCTTAAAAAGTAAATAAAGTTTCAGATGTGCTGCGTGATGATGTGTTGAGGTTGGCTCAGTAAAACGAGAGACGCCAACATTGTTTTCAACCCCTCTGTACCGCGCCGTATTAATTCCCAAGTTTTGAAAAGAAAATAAAGTATTTGAAGCGACTCTGTTTTTGATTTGTTTATTTGGTTTTGAACAGATAGTTTTGGATGCATGCATCGGCTTAGAGTTTGTTTGTTACTTTGAAATTACATTTGCTCGCAACACACACACACACACACTCGTTCATTCACGCACGCACCAACTACAACCTGCCGATCTTCAAACAAAACAACTTCAAGTGATACCGCAGCGCGTTGAC
The DNA here is from genome assembly GCF_949987615.1 of Pollachius pollachius. NCBI lineage: Eukaryota > Metazoa > Chordata > Actinopteri > Gadiformes > Gadidae > Pollachius > Pollachius pollachius. The sequence goes on along the minus strand of NC_136938.1, from coordinate 14,793,895 downwards.
AAGTCCGTCCCGAGTCTCGAGGCGCCCATAGGCTTTATGGTTTATATGTTTGAAAGCCATGACACACTCTTTTACCAGTTGGCCTGAAATACCACGCCTCGCAGTCGCAATAAAGAAAGTCGTAGTCGTACCATGCGTGTTTAGCGCAACATTGAAAAGGGTCCCGTCTGAAACAGTGTCGCGCTACGTTCTGAACGTTGTGTAATCAAATACACCGTTATGGCGGTATCTAAAACAATCATATCCTAACGAAAATACACACCGTTATTCGGTGTGAACCGGTATACCGCCCAGCACTAACGCAAGTTGACGCCGCCACACCTTGGGGGCGGGCAGGGGGCGTTAAAAAGTCAGGCACCGTTATGAGGCACCGAAATGTGCGTTCTTAGTCGATCTCGTTACAACCGTTTACGTCGGAACCGATTCCCTACTGGAACCGAGTTTCGGTGCTCAACCCTAGGTGTAGGCCTAGCACACATCCTTATAATGCAGCCAGCACTGAGAGCTGTGAGTGACAAGGCCATATTGTTTTTGTCAAGTGTGATTACCTTGATGGTAGGAGGAGCTATGGCCAAGTATTTGTCTCCATTGTGATAAGTGATTGATTCTTGTCCAATGATTATAGCACCCCCAAATGGCTCTGGCACTGAAATACAAGCACACAAAGGAACAGGAAATGGTTGGACTCATTCCAGTTATGCAATCTATTTCTGATGTACATTTTAAGAGATTAACAGAGTTGGTACAAGAGACACCTGATTGCTATTGCGGATAGATTGTCATTTTCTCCAAAAAAGTACAAATAAAAAAGAACAAACACTTTTTTTTCAGAATAGTATGAACTATTCTGTCTGCATTCTGTTTGAACATTTTGAAGAATATTCATACAGAATGCAGACAGAATATTTCATGCTATTCTGTATGTTGGCCCATGGCTACACTACATTGATTCCCTAACCCAAAATATATTACAGCAATACAGTAATGGTGCAATACTTATTTAGATATAAACCATGTTAAATACAGTTGGAAACACAGAGCACACAATATATGGCTATAATATAGTGAGAGCTTTGGCACAATTCCATTTTTTAATACACCAATTGCAAGTTGCTCAACAGCGGAAAGATAAGCAACAATATCAAAAACTAATGGGAGACATTCATAAGAAAAGTATTGTTTCATAGAACCACAAATCAGAAAACACTAGTTGTTCTCATATGTCACTGCATGTGCCACACAAGATTTCGGAACCACTGAAGTTCGCAATACATACAGTGTCTGGGGATTATATTATATTAAACCATGGATGGTGTCTTATTTTTCCCAGTAATCCGCTCATGAAGTTAACCACCCTATATACAGAGTGGATTTTAGGCAGTGGTACCTATTGTAGGCTCACTTTCAGCACCTTTATTAATGTTTGTTTCTTATGTGTAAGAGAACCCTCTTCTACCTGGGATGACCATGGACGCCTCTGCCTCCACATTCTCCTGTTTCCACGGGCCCTTGTTGAACTCCTTCTCCCTGAGGGAAACTTCGTAGGTCTTAACGTGCCGTCCCTGTGGGTCCTAGAACCGCAGTAAAGAAATGCTCAAGGAATGAATGATGCAGCTCTGAACAAAAATCATCTAAAATGCCCTTACACATGAAACTCACTTTTAGTTTTACATCTCAGAGCACAAAATAACAAAAACTATGGTTGGGGTTACCAACTCTCAAATATAGCTTATCAAATCGACCAACACCCAGCTCGCGCCCTATCCCTCCTGCCTTGAGGCTCCTTCACGGCCGTGAGAAATCACTTTACCTGGTAGATGAAGCAGACCGTGGGGGCCTGACAGCCGTAGAGGAAGTGCACGTCAATGACCTGCAGCTCCTCCAGGCGGATGTTGAAGGCCTTGAGCTCGCGGTTGTCCCGGTCCAGAGGGATTACTTTGAAGAGGCCGTCGTAGAGCCGCAGGCCAATCATGCGACACTCGGGGTCCACAATACCGATGATGCCCGTCTCGGAGGGCCGTCCCACACGGTCCTGCGGAGGGGGGGGGGGGGGGGGGGGGGGGGAGAAACGAGCACCGGAAACGTGTTACTTAGAGGTTCATCTGTCCAATTAAAGTTTAAATGTAAGGACGGTGCTACTGGTTATTATTGATTTAATTGTATTTTAAATAAAGCCCATCATAAGTTCAGAAGAGCTGAAAATATACCAAGCAGATTGAACAGATTTAACAACAGGAAAAGACAAATCATCTGGCCTGAACTTGACAATTAAACGTAGAGCTGCTTATTTGCTATGGCAATAACTAACTAGAGACAATAGCTCAATATTTTGCGAATTTTGCACAGCTTATAAAGTGTGGTAGACGTACGAGATATTATTCACATATCTGATTTACTTGCAATCTCGTAGAGCCACAATTATGTGCACTGATTGAGACGCATGATAAATTTGGGGTCAATGGGTTATTTAATTTAGGGGCCCACTTTTCAGGTAATGGAATTTTCAGGGCATAAAATGACATTCTTACTGATTTTCAATAGCTTGTGGCGATCATTAGTGAGTTTGAATTAAGGATGAATTAAGTATTTAGGAATTGCAAGGCTGATACCAATCAGTGTTGTATTTTGATCAAGTAATTTCTACCCTCAAAAGTGGGTAATACTAGCAAAGAAATGATGAACCACTGGGCTGGAGAGTCAGATGATCCTGAACACCATTTTGTACCTACCACCCCAGCCTACGGGTGTGCCTTCATACCAATTGTTGCTATATTTATTGCTTTATATACAGTATTAATCACTCAACAACATTATTTCACAACCATGTTTTTTTAGTTTTGTTTTTCTTTTCATTGAATTAGTTGCACTATTGTATATGTACCTTTTTATTTTATGAAAATATGTATATATATTATTTTTGTTTCCTTTTAATTTAGTGTATAATTGTACCTAAATATGTTTTGTCATGCTGTGATTTTGTAAGTATGTGGTTTTGTAAGAATGTGTTTTACAATAAAAATTCAGAATTTCAATAAACAGTCAGCAGTCAGCAAATACATGCAAAATGATCTAAAGCTGTTTAAAGCTGTAATGATCCTATATCCTATATTATACTGCTATGCATACCTATTGTATCAACATTGATCAGTTGAGGTAAACAAACAATTATTGCTTTACATTCTGGCCTGAAAAGAAAAGGTTTAAATAATTCTAAACGTTTTCGACCCCCATGCACTGAAGTTCAGTAATTGTTGTCTTGTGATGGTTCCACATATGGGGCCTCTGACTTTTAACTTGTGAACAATTGCTATATATTATTTTGCACATTAACCTTAAGGAAATGTCTGATGCAATGAATGTCATTCCTTGGGTAACTTTATGCCTCTGCTGCGCGTGGCCACAATTGACATATCAGTCATAAGCCCTGGAGCCATGGTGATCACACAATATTCATAATCAATCGTGGAGTAAAATCATTTTAACCATTTATTCTATGGTAAAACTCAAAATACATTAATCAGCATTGAAGTGTTACTCATTATTTGTTATCAAAAGCTTAACCACCATAGAGGTAGAAGACTATGAACAATGTAGCCATCCATTTCTCTTTATCTTTTCACTCATATTATTGATACATGCGAAACGTATCACAGGCGAAAATGTATTATCCATACAGTCTTTGGGCATTATCCATTCAAGCCCCTTTACCCTAGTACAAACTAAACTCGGTAGTGCCATTTGTCTACATGCCGTCGCGTCTTATCTTAAAGGGCTAGAATGTATTTTGTCCTCTTAATAATAACTTGTGTAGCACAGCACGTAAATTGTGCAAACTAAGAACTCAGATATAATAGAATGCACAGAATGCTTATAATAAGAAATGTTACATAAATACAGGGAGCAAACAAATATTGAACACAAACTATATTAAAACATTGGCTCCTACAATTTGTATTAACGTGTGTAGGCATATATATTTAATGTCATACATCATAACCATGTATCCATATATGATATTCATATTTTACAAAGTTAGAAATGGGCAAGCCAAATTTAAGCTCAACTTATATTAGTTATATTGCATACAATTCAGCAATGTTGTAAATAGCAATTTACTGTATTAATATTTTACAAAGTTTGGAAATGGCCGTGACTCATATTAAGCCCTTTAACTCATTGGTACCGGATTGGTACTCTGTATTGCCCCATTGGAAGATGTGTTGCTTGGAATCTGTATCCGTAATGAAATAGGGGAATCGTGCAACCCTATTAAAACCATAAGAGACTCAAGAATTGACTTAGACTTGTGATCAAAGACTTGACTTGGACTTGAGACCTAACACTTTAACTTCTGAACAGGGATCTTAACCAACACCCGGTATTAAATAGGCTCTGACTTCAAATTACTTAAGATCGTAATATCCATAATCTCCAAAATTATCGGTTCTGCTCTCGGTACTCAAGAATAAAGAAAGTATATTCATTATTTCTACATAAACGTCTTGCACATTTGATCTCGCTAACTCGGTTTCTATTATGCAATACGATTTAAACGTTTGACTATGATGCATTTTTGCCCTTCCGCATCATTGAGAGATCTCTCTCAAAACGCCTTTAAGTGAGGGGGCGAGGCATCTCTAGAACTAGTCGCTACACACTGGCTCGTAGTTCATCTCTCGTTTCCCCATCAGGCATGCTAGCAACCTAGCGCCCACACACAAAGTTAAATTAATAATACGAACAATGGTTAATGATTACAAGTAACCATTAGGTCGCTGATTGTTAAGCTATGGTGGTTCATAAATTAAATCTGAAGTGCTCTAAAACAATTAATTCTGCAAACGAAAAATACTGTCAAGAAAAAATCCTGCAAATGAATTTATTGTTTTGGAATCAATCAGAAAAAAAAAAAACAACATGAAATCCATGTATAGTACAATGTACTTACATTTACATCAGTTGATGGTGGATTTTGTAAATTGTACATAATGCTGAATAGTTTAATGAATAATAATGCATCATATTTTATCCATTAAATGTTAAGATTAAAATCGATGTCACTGTCAAAAAACACAAAAATAACCGATAAGAGTACCAGATCGATAAGCAGTATTAATAATAGTATTGATTGATAATCGTACCATTAAACTCATCCCTACTTGTGAGCATCTCCGGCTGGTACTTACCTGCACATTTCCATGGGCACGGGTGATAATGTCAATACTCTCGCCATTCTGTTTGTATTCTAGGATGCAGGCGTTGTACTTTGATGTGAGGATAAATAACAGGTCCTTACTTTCACCCTATACATGGTATCGAAAAACATCATCAGCGTCACACACAAACAATCATCCTTTTGTTTACAAAACAGAAGATTCATTAATTTTTTCAAATTAGCCAAGAAATTGCAAATTAGTACTGCTTTTGAACTGTAACGGATACCTCTTCCAAAATATACTTTGAAGGTTTTTCTTTTGACAGTACTATTTACCATTTCATTATGCACAAATTCATAATTTACATAATACTTGGTGACTAGACAGCAAACTCATGACAATTAATTAAACATGAAACCACACCCACGTACCTTTGGCCTGAAGAGTTCCATGACAGCGATCTTGCCGTACATGCCTACCTCCTTGACAGGCCTGAGTCCCTCTGCTGTCACCACATAGATCTCCAGCCGTGTGTTCTTGGCTATGAGCAGATTGAGGTCCTCTGCAGAGGTGAAGTGACCTGTGGATACACATTCGTAATTGGTAGATGGAATATCATTAAGTGTTAACATTAATGAGAAAGGCATTCATAAAAACAGCCCGATCTCACTCCCTTTTAGACACAGGTGATCACACATGCATGCAAACGTATACATTATTAAATATAAAAAGTCAAGAGGGCACAACAACGGAATTGATTAATACACTTTTAACGCTTCCGATTTTCCACCAACATGCGTCCAAGAGTTTTCGTCTACACTTACACCTGCTGACCCAGGGAAAGTGTTCAACACATGCATGCATCATCCCTGATCGGATAAACCTTCAATGTTACACTACGCTACACACATACCAGTAGTATGGCTCCTTCTGTGGTTTTTGCAGTCAAATTGCAGAGACTGGCATATAGAGGGGAACCAATTATTTACTATGAAGTCATTGTCTTCTTTCAGTCTCTCTCCATGTGGTCAACTGCAGTTTGCATGCCATAGCTGCTACAACTCTCCCATGTGTATGCCTATTATAGAGGTGGTGGCTATCGCTACAAAATAGTTAAAAGCACACAACTTACAGGTACAATTGAGCATACTACTAACAATAAACATCAACATTGTCAACAAAGGATATGGAGCCCACAAGGTAGAATGACAGCAATATAAGAGAAATTGATATATATATATATATATATATGTATATTTTTATATTATCATTTAAAGCAACCCTTTAGATGCATTTGTGAAGCAACCTTGATCTTGAAAATGTCTTTCAATGTTTCAAAGATATTCAATTAGTAAGGTAAATTAATCATTGTTTGCCATAGAAAAAAAATTCTGAAGAAGTCAATGATGCATTCAAGCATGGAATGGAAATGAAAACAACGCAGACAGTAACAATCAAGAAGGTTTGGCAAATGGTTTGGCTCCAATCTTCAACTTATTATCATATTGACTTTGAAAGAAACATACACCCGTGTCTTGCAGATTGGGGAAACCTCCCACTGCATGTGTCCTTTCACTCAAAATCTTACCCTGATAATCAACAGCCAAATAAAAAATGTGTCTGTATAATCAGACAAATAATCAGATACCAGAAATAAATTAAAATAAAATCTGTGATTCAGTGCCACTGCCAAATGACGCATTCCTCGATTGAAATGACTGGGCTAACATGAGCTAGTTATACAAATCAGGCATTTCCCTTGTGTGCTGAGATGTATAGAATCAAGACTGCTTTAAAAAACACAATACTATTGGCAGACATGCTCCAAATCTTTAGTTTGTGCCAGTGGCACATTAGGCTTCAACGTTGTATATAGGTTTATGTCACAGTTGTTAAATATAAAATGTACTGTACTACTGTATAGCCTACTACTATGATCTTAATAACATTCAATAAGGTGTGTCTCTCTCCCAGAATCCGCCAGCACAAAGTCTTCCTTGCACATGCATTATAACGAGACTCCAACTCAACCATCCCCTGAAAAAAGTTACAGAACGATGCATCATGTTCTGCACAGCACATGGCTTAGGTTTGGTAGGACAGTTGATATGGACAAGGTTGAAAATATGGATGCCTACCAGGATGCTAATCAAAACATAAAAAATTGGCATCTTTACACATAACTCATAATACCGGCTCCGGTTAAGGGAGTTGGGCTTAATTCCCCTGTATGTCAATAAACTAGTACGAACCGTCAATATCTTACAGCATAATTGTTGACAGGTCTGAGAAATGTGATATTGTCAGACAAAATCGTGCGAATTAATGTTCCCAAATTTAGAAGGGGGGTATTATACAAAAGGTTGTTCAGTCAGTATAATAAACCTGCTTGTCCATACTTTTACGTTGCACTTGCAACGTCGATATGAATCCGAGTTAAAACCAAACATGTTGGATACACTAGTATAATGTATGTGGCCTTGATGTAGCATGATAAAGCCATGAGGGGTTTGCAGATAAATTCAACCGATAAACGTGTGTGTTATCACGATCACGTTTACCAGTTCATACTGTTGCTGTAATGTAAACGCTTTAACAAAACGAGAAAAAATATTCAGTGAGGCCCTGCGATGCCAGTGTTACTTAAGTTCAGGCGCGGGAGTTAAGCTAGCATGTAGGTGGTGAATGTGTGCGGTGCTGATGTGATATTTATCAAAACAAAATAATAATTTAACGGCATATTTACCTGTGATGCAGGCATTGACTGCCGTAGGTTTTTGAGCGGTTACAACGTAGTTGTAAGACATTTTTGGAAAACAGAAAATAAACACCTACGAAGTGTTTCTAACGTTGCACAAGTGAAAACCAAAACACCATTGGTGTTAAAATGGTACGGAAATAGCTAGCAATGTAGCAACCATACGGCTAATTTTGAAGCCTTCTAATATGAGCGCCCCCTGACGTCGCGGAGTTATGTGTAGGCACAATAATGATACAGACTAATTTTAAAAAAGGTTCCTAATTATTAAGCTATATTAATTATTATTATTATTATTATTAAATTACTTATATATTATATTCTAAGTAAAATGTAAAACAAAAAACGAATTATGAAATATATAATTATTAGGATAAGATATTTTAAAAAAAGCTTTACTCTATTGAACCAGAGCTTTAATCAACAATGTAAGGGAAGAAGGGGTGGATATATAATATAATAACATAGTCCTACATAATGTAGCCCTACATATTTCAGTAATTTTCAGGTCTAAAGAATTGTTCGATTTCAGGCTGCAGCAAACAGTGGTTAGCTTGAGAAAGTTGGTTGTATGTGTTCAGTTTTCCATGCTGTACATGACTCTGACAACCTCACACAAACGCCTGCGACCAGCCGATAGCAAATTGATGGAGATATTAGACCATCTGGCAGGTAAAGAAATTTCGGGTATTAAAACAATTGCTTGCTAGTGTCGTACATCTATTCCATAATGCATGAGGTTGAAACATACACATGTTGTAACTATGAATGGCTTTTTTTTTTTTGTTTATTGGGTTTTTGCAGGAGCAGACAGTTGTGACAAAAAAGCATTTATAAAAAGTAAGAAATCGTAAAAAATAAAAAGATAAAAAATGACCATAAACCAACAGACAAAAAAAAGAGACTAATAGTGAACGGTGTCAGTGATATACGACAATAGTCAATATTATAGAATATCACCCACAATCCAACAAACACAATATTGATACCCCTTCAATCCGAAATGAGTGGGTAATGTATCCTCTCTGAATGATTTGGAAGGGTTTGGAATGGATCCGATATTTTCCAAAATTTGTTGGAGCAGCCTCTTAATGAAAGCCTAATTTTTGCCAATTTAAGAAAATAAAGGATATCTCTTATCCAGTGTGTATGAAAGGGAGATACAGTTAACTTTCAATGGGTCATTATAGTCTTCTAGCCAGTAGGGTGACAAAGCTAAGACACCTTTTTTGGATGTAGGGAGGGAAAGCGATGAGGGGGAGAGTGCAGTGCACTGAGAGCATCTGGTTCAACCTTTTTTGGGTCCCAAAAGTCTCTGTCCAATAGTTTTGTAGGGATGGGCAAAGCCAGAACATGTGTATGAGTTTTGCAGAAGAAGGCCGACACCTATCACAGGCTGGTGATACACAATCATAAATCTTAGCTAACCAAGCCATTGCGTAATAGGTACGGTGTACCAATTTACATAGAATAACAACCTTGCACAGATAAAAGACCTCCGCAACACGTTTCAGAATCTCCGCTGATACCTCTTCTGGTATTGCCTCCCCTATCTGCCTCCCAAAGGGTCTTTATGGAGTTCAATTAATCTGGTTTAATTTGTTTTTTATTTATTTGGTTTGTTTAAAAAGATTAAACCAGTAAAATATTAATTTGGATTGGATTGGTCTCAGGAAACCATCTAAAATGAAATCATTAGGTGGGTTAGGAAACGTTGGGAATGTGTCATGGACAAAGCTATGGACATGTACATTTCTAAAGAAAGGTTGCCTGGGAAATTACAATTTGTCAGAGACCTGCTGAAAGGATGCAAAAGCCTTATCGATATACAGGTCTCTTTTATTATACAAAATGCAGCCTTTTGAACACACTTTATATGTTATATACACGTAAAACCCCAGAACCTTCAGAAGGACAACATAGACACCCAACCATCCAAAACCTGGTGTGTCAAAAAACATAACACAATACATAATCATTATTTTATTGAAATGAACATGGCCACAATACGTGGAAAACAGAGATGTAGACGTGCCTATATAATTTATAACTTATTAAATTATTGGTGAACCACTAAGACATAGGAGTGGGATGCATGTTAATTTGTTAGCTTTAACATTTCAGTTCACTTCCCTCCAGAGCCTTAAGATTTATATTCTATTTTATTTTATGTTTTATTAGGAACATTTGATTAACCTGAGCATTTTCTTTTGTTGAGTTTAGAACAAGCATCAGTTTCTGTGTTTTGTTTTGCTGTGTATATTAGATAACTACTTTATATAGCTGGATATATAAATCACCAATTGAAAAAACATAATTATAAAAATACAATTACAATTCTACTTATGCCTATTTTTCTTATTAGTGCAAAGATTTTTAAGGGAAGGTTTTACAATGGGCAAAAGTACGAAGAGTTATTAAGGAAATTACAAAATGTGGTCCATGCTGACATCATTGAAAGCCGACTTGATGTGTGAATGAGATTGGACAGTTTGTCAGTTTATATTAATACTGTTAGCTCAAGTAGCATGAGGCCAGTCTAGCCATGAAATGACTGATCAATTTAACGAACGCGAAACAAGATATCACAAATGGCATTACAATCTGTATAAAACAATTCCAATAGGCATATATCTAATATTTACAATAAAGTATACCATAAGTTGAGGACTGTGGAGACATAAATCCTCAGCATGTCAACAAGTATAACAGCATCTACAAGAGCAACAAGTTCTCTCTGGCCCACTGCACTCCATGGATCAACTACCCAGTGTTGGTCTTCCTTATCAATTACCTTCTCCAATCTCAGTGTACAGTTTGCAAGTGACCCACTGCTAACTTCCTCCCAGCCAGCGTGTTGTTTGCAGCTCTAGAGTTGGAACAAGGTGGCTTTCCCCCCTGCCAGCACTCAAGGGTTCATTGTCTGGCTCGAGCGAAGACCTCCCGCAGCCATGACGAGTCTTCGTAGAGTCGAGGGTCCCCCAAGTACTCAGTAGTTCGCTTGTAGAAGTAGTAGTACAAAATGGCAACTATGTAAAGGATACAATGAATGTCACTTCAGGGAATGCAACAGGAAGAGACATTAAATGTGCTAAGTTTAGAACGAATTTCTTCTTTGTTCCATGTTCCACTCTGATCACCATCGTTAATTAACTTATGCATTATATTGATTGATGCATTGGAATTGAATAGGCACATAAATCAGTGATCTTCAATAAATAATTTAATTTGGGCCAAAAGTTTGAGAAAAGAAAAAGAACGTAAACACGTTGAAGTCTTTAACTTCAAACAGACAATACATCCTCTAATCCACTAATGTATGACGTCCCAAGCTAGTCTTCTCCTTCTGATCATCCTATGGTGTCTGCAGTGAAATTATTCAGTTTAACCGACTAAAAGAAAACCCAATAATCTTTTTTGTAGCTTGAAAATAGGATAATGTCACGAAAATACTCTCTAATCTTTCCCATTCCTGCAAATCTCCCCAGTGTTAGGGTTTAGACTTGATTAGGTATTCAACACTATTTAGAAATAACCTAATTTCATTCAATAGCATGATTCAACTCTATTGTGAAACTGAATTTAATATGTTAACATCGTTTTTGAGGGATCGATACTAAATCAATTCCAAAATGTCGGGAACAAGCCCTGTGCCGTTTGCTCAAATCGAGATGAGTTTAAATTCATGCGTCTTGGGCTAACATCTTTTCTTCTTATTGTAAAATGCAATATAAAGCATTCTTTGACAAAGCAAATAAGGTGGTGCTATATTTTTTCCACTTGTTGCTTAGCACACCACATAGTATCCACATCATTGAATCTTATCTGACTCACAGCCTCTAATTTAATATACGGTACTTTTTGTCATCTACTCCTCTTCTACTCAATATCGAGATTGATCGAAGTACCATTGGTTGGATAAAGACTCTGTAGTGCTGACCAGTAAAAACAGTGTATTGCAAAGAGAGAGTATTGTAATTGATTGATTGCATGATGTAAATGACATAACAAATCATTCAATTCTTGATATATACCCACACACATAAAACCACACATGCCCCGACCCAAACACATTCATTACGTCGATAACTTATATCACTTGTCAAAGCACAAACTAGTTTTCTTACCAACTCTCTGGAAGACAAAGAGCACCTGTAGGCCATCTGTCCAAATAAATCGGTTAGAGTTCAGCCAACGTAGATTCTGTAAGTATAAATCATAATATTACTATTAATAATATCATTATTAGCAATAATAATGATAATAATAACGAAATAATGGTTCTCATAGATCAAAACAATACACACACTAGCAGCAATTAAATTATGTTATTATGTATATTGTTATGTCTTAATATCAAGAGACCGGGGGAAAAAAGCACCCAAATTTTACCTGTATAAATTGATTCAAAATAGCAACAAACATTAAAGCACTTGTTGTAGTTGGAAATATGAGATCAACTGGATGAATAGATGCATCGATAAATATAGTCAGCATAGTATAAATAAACAAATAAATATTTATATTTATATATATAAAAAATATAATTTGACTAATTGTATTTGGTCTTGGGCCTGCAGAGAAGTACCATGATCCAGGAGTGAAGAATGATGCTTAGTGTTAAATAGAGTGCGGAGTACATCAGCATGGCCCTGAAGCGATCCAGCAGTAGAGCTACCAGGCCCACCTGGAACACGTAGGTGTTGAACAGCATCAAGAGTATGATGATCAGGTTGAACAGGATGGAGATGTCCTGTATACTGTTGGGTACAGAGGAGAAGAAAGGAGGAGAGGAGAGAGATCAGGGGATGAGGAAATGATGAGATGAGAGGAAGAGAGCATGGGAAAGCAGAGGGTGAAGAGAGGAGGAGAGGAGAGAATAAAGGAGAACAGAGGAGAGGACAATAGAGAAGAGGAATGGAGAAAAGGGAAAGACGTCAAGAGGTCAACACCAAAGAAGTCAAGAGGTCCCAAGATCTGTCAAAAGAGCAAGATGAACTTTACCTTTCCAGACTTCATATGACTATGCAAGGACGTGAATCACACAACTGAGTTTGAAATTAGTACCCTTCACAGCCTTGTTTTCCACCTTTTATATGTTGACTAATCAGACTAACAAACAGCAGACTGACAGCAGAATACAGAAAGCATTGTCTTACATGAACAGCACAAGCTGGACAGCAGGCTCTTTCCTCAGTAGCTCGCTGAAGGAGTTGACGAACAAGTCGAAGGAAAGCAGGCTGAGCTGGATGAACAGAACCAGGGAGTAGTTGCTGGTGTGAAGCGTCTCCGGCCCAAAGGCTGGCCGCCCGGGCGGATTGTGGTTCCACGATGGATCCAAGGTTGCACTGCTCTCACCCACACATGACAGAAACATCCACCTCTGCACTTAGTGACGTGGTCCAATGTCTCCTAGTACCACTGTCATTGCATGCCGTTGGAAGTGAAATAAGCCTTTGTTATTCCTTCAGGGATTCATTATCATGAATCGTAGTCGATCAAGAATCACCCCATGGTGGGTGTGCTGCATGGAGAACAACCCAACTTGCTTCCAACTTCAAGATAGTAGTGGTTAGCTGTAGGCTAAGGCATTTTTATTTCAAAAGTAGAGTCTGTAAAAGTAGTTCAACACAAAACAAAGACATACATTATTGACGTACAATGCGATACAAATCACAGCAAATTGTCTTGCCTATTTTAGGATTTTTTGGTTATTCTTTCTATAATTTCAGTGGACCAGATATATACCTCACTGTTATGTATTACATTTTATATGTTTCATTTATTAAACAATTGAATAAAATATGTTCAGGCAACAAAATGATTTTCATTTGATAGAATATTAAGATAAAATAGCTATAATAAAAAAGAATCATCCCTTTAAAACGTTACTAGGGCTATACTAATTGCCAATAAATACATACAATTAAAATAGTGATCGAAATTCTATGAATGCTCTCATAATATAATGCATGCATTTTATTAGCGTAAACACAACATACCTGTTAACGATAACACCGTTTGGATCCTCTTATAACCCCAGACATATAAAGCCGTATTTATAGCTTGGAGTGCATTGGCAGGTGTGCGTGAGAGATTAAGATCAGTTTTAAACTGGAGGACAGTAGTGTCAAACACGAGTTGGAATCCACTCATGCTATAAATAAAAACGTTGATGAAATACAACACCATCAGTTTCTCTTCTTGTAAATACCTGATCAAAACATTGCTGAGATTAACGTTATACCTTCAGGCGTTGACTTGCTTGTCTTTTTGTCTTCATTCACGACGTAACTATAATCCACTGCCTGGCTTCTAGCTCACTTCTGTTATCGTAAATAATCGTAAATATATATATCTATATATATAGATATATATCTATATCTATATATTTGGATGGCGTTGTGTTGGGTGAAGCTGATAATATGATGCTGTAGTTAATGTGTGCAAGTCTTAATCGACTTATAGGGGACTAACCAACCCTCCTGTACATACAAACTGGAATGACGCTGTCTGAGCCACAACAACAGCTACCATCTAGACGGTAAATGATAGGCTAAAGAAAAAGTTGTTTATTTAGGTATTACCTCAAAGCGATGTCCACTTAGTTCAGTTTATCCATAAACAAATCCGGTATCTTCATCACGTCTCCCACCCCGCCACTGTTCTCGTTTGGGTGGTAACCTGGTAACAGTTTTCACCGCTACGTCTCTAATATATGGACACACTATATGGGAGCTACTTAAATGTGACTACATCTCTAGCCAGGTTTTAAGATAATAGAATGTGGATAACTTGAGAATTAAGGTATACCAGTTGGCATAAATAAGTGGCTAAATATATAAATATAAAAATTGAAGAATGACATTCGCCTTTGCTTTAGGTATTACGGTAATTTTAGATAGACGGGACGATAATTAATTCAACCATTGCCATCGAGTGTACATCTTTGGCAATGTTTTTATGAGCCTTTTCACAAATTCTTCTACCTTGATATTTTGAGTAGAATGCTTCTCAAATGTTCTCATGATTTGCAATTTAATTACAATTGAATTAAACGATGTTATGCTCATTACGCCGTGGCGTAATCTTTTCGGTCGTTCAGAGGCACGAAATCTCATCTGTGTGTTTTACACAAGTGATTTTAGGGTTTATGCCTCTATATAAATATAATAAAACACTAATGGAATGATACCAACTAGTTGTCAGAATAAATGAATCTATGCCACTGGACCATGAATACTCTCCAGGCAAGGGATTAGGAAGCATTACAAAAAAGGGGGCCAGGGGGATACACTAGTGGATCCTCGGCCATACACAAGGATATCAGCCACAAATGTATATCCCTGAGAGATCAAACCCAGTGGCGCCAATGTAATTTCTTGTTGTTGTAGTCCAGATTTTCACTCTTTATCAGTGAGAATAGTGGGCTCTATTGGCATAGCTTTCTGTCCCCATGACTAGCCATGGAGAAATGCTCTATGCATTCCTTCGAAAGGATATCTTACACCACTATTAATATGTGACTGCATACAAATGTGTCCACAGACATGGTGACTAATGTATGATAGTAAGCATTATTGGCCCTTAACACTAATATTTAGAAAAAACACTGACTCAAAAGGATATTGGTCTAAGCAACACCAGTAGAGGTATATACTTTTCCCTGAGCTTTTAAACGTTGCAAACGTTCAAAAACATAATTATATGTGGCATTCAGTCCAATGCTTAAAATATATCTGTGGCATTCAGTACACCAATGCTGTGGTAAAGTATGTAAAGTACGACCAAGTGTTTCTTTCTGTTCAATAGATAGAACTTTATCAATCCGCTGTAGGAGAAATCTGTAAAATCTCACAATGTGTGTCCCTATAAAACAATAATGGTAAAAAAAATAAATACAAAACATGACGGTAACTCTAAAGTTAAACCGTCCAATCTGAAGGCTCTACTTAACCACTCCCCCTACTCACTTCCACCAATGCAAACCGAACAGAACTGGGAGGGCGTAGCCTAACTAGTTTGTGAACGACCCAGAGGAGCGCAACGCAAATTCAATGTGAACATGTATGAGGCTTTAATAAAATCCCGGACGATTTTGAAATTCCGCCCGGAGATTTTTTTTTATAAGTTTCTCAAAAAGAGTGCATGTCCGGGCAAAAGAGAACGTCTCCCTACGTACGGGGAACCCATTTGATTCCTATCTGTTTCACTGTTAAATAGCGGCGCAAGTTGGTGGATGCTATCCTGTAATTTCTCTGCGTGAGAAATACGAAGTGTGGCGTGTGAGCGTGTGCATGGGTTGAATTGCGCCTGTCTCGCGCCGAAAGCGTGAGACTTGAGAAACTACACGCCTACTAAGGGGTCAGTTGATTCCCCGTATGGGATTAATAAAGTAGGCCTACACCTCATGCACATTCAGTAAATGCGAATGAAGGTAACTCTGTATGTAGTTAATTTTCACACTAGTATCCTTATGTCATAAATATAGCGGTACACATATATTGATATGGCGTTCCTAACATACAAATTGTACTGAGATGGTATCCACCTGGGGGCAGCAAATCACAATAAACCGGTGCCAGAGCGTCGACTCTTTGAGGCATGGACCTATTAAAGAGCCTACTTCTAGCCTTCTGTTGAGACGGAGAACCGAGCGAAAAGACTACAACCAGCCCCCCTTTCCGGTTCCGGTCAACGAGCAATTAGTCTTCCCACCGAAATCAATGGATTTACAAAAAAATGCCATTTTTTCTCATGGGACTGAAACAGATAGTGCACCTCAAATGTTTCAATTTTAACATTTCTTTCATGATCAACATGGCTAATGGCCAGCCCTTTCAAAAACTGTTGTTTTCAATGTTGGTGGTTGTGAATGGAGGGTAGCCTACATTTTCAGGCCCTTTAGCTAATGTTTATTGCTTATTGCATTAGGGCCTGTAGCCTAGGCTACATCAAACACCACTTATATAGTCCACTTGGCATTGTATGCGTTTGATACCTGGCTATTTTCTTATTTATATTTTACAACTGCAATTCATTGGCTCTGTAGCTGTACTCTGCTAAATGACAATAAAATTGAATCTAATCTCATCTTTTTTCAGCATGTACTGCCAAGCAGAAAGACCTTCGCAACGGACTTGGATAAGGCATATGCTGTCATGGCAAAGGAACTTAAAAGGACCATTGAAGAACAGCTCCACGTGTCCACCACCGCAGATATTTGGAGGGCCAATAACAGAAGCTACCTCGGGGTGACAATGGATTGATGGTGAAACTTTGAAACGGAGGAAGGCGGAATAGCCTGTAAACGATTCAGTGGTCGCCATACATTTGATAAAATTGCCGCTGAGATCGAAGACGTTTTCTCGGAATTTGGCCTTACTCACGACAAAGTTACTGCATGTGTAACTGATAACGGGAATTTGTGAATGGCCTCAAGGAGTATCAGTAAGTTTGATTCTGAAGAGGAGGAGGAGAAGGAGGGCAAAGGCGGGCGAAGGCAAAGTAGAGTTTACAGAGACCGTCTCAGTGTACTGCTTACTGCTGTAGTCGAAGATGCCCAGGCTGGGCTATGTGTACTCCCTCCCCACCATAAATGCGCACCCCATACACTTAATCTAATTGTGAACAATGAGGTTGATAAATGGTTGGCAACCAATCCAGAATTAAGAGCGGTGTTCCGCAGTTCCACAGCCAAATGTTCAGCGCTGTGGACAAAGACGAGCCGCTCCACTGTCGCATCAGATTGTCTGGAAGAGGTTGGTGAGAAAAAGTTGATTGTCCCCACAGTAACACGGTGGACGTCATTCTATAACGCCTATGCACGAATTACAGAAATGCCCCTCACTAACATAAATAATCTCTGCACACAGATTAAATGTATGAATGGCAGGGAATACCAGTTTCTCAAAGAATATTGTGCAGTCATGAAGCCTTTCAAAGTCGCATTGGACATCTTAAAGGGTGAGGGCACTTGTTTTCATGGGACGTTTCAACCAACGCTAGAGGTTCTAATGGCCAAAACCTTCGCAATGAAAATGGTCTATCGCCAATGACCACTGGGTTGCCAGAGGTTATTGTGGGAGCAATCAAAACTCGATTTGCTGCTACAATGATTCCAAAGCTGCACTAATGGCTTCCACCTCACTGCTCAAGTTTAAGCTGCGCTGGGTAAAAGAGGAAACCAGAAGAGACCACATCACTTCAATCATCCTCCTTACAACGGAGCGCCGCTGCCTTCCAACGGAGGAGCCTGCAGCCCTGATGCCTGTTGACCGTGGTGAAGTTAGTTTGATGATGGATATTCGACAGATACTCGGATATTCATTTCCTATGGAAAATTGCTTTTTGCTTAATAGCTTCCGAGTTATGGGACCCAGACACCCCAGACCAATGCAGACCTGTCCTGCTATGTGGTACTAAAAAGACACACCTCACTAAAAATGCATATTTGGCACCTCCTATTTTATTTAAATATTTTAAGAATCCCATTAATTTCCTATGGACAATGTTTTCTTGCTCAATAGCTTCCGAGTTATGGGACCCAGACACCCCAGACCAATGCAGAACTGTCCTGCTATGTGGTACTTACAAGACACACTTCACTGAAAATTCATATTTTGCACCTCCTATTTTATTTAAAGGGGACATATCATGCCACCAGGTGTGAGTGTGATTAGCCATTACAAGCCGTTTTCAAAATGTGCAGTATTGTGACATCACAGGTGGGCGTGTCCATCTAGATGTGTGACGGATAGATGGACACGCCAACCTGTGATGTCACAATGCTGCACATTTTCAAACCTGCTTGTAATGGCTAATCACACTCACACCTGGTGGTATGAGATGTCCCCTTTAAATATTTTAAGAATCACATTCATTTCCTATGGAAAATTGCTTTTTGCTCAATAGCTTCCGAGTTATGGGACCCAGACACCCCAGACCGATGCAAACCCGTCCAGCTTCGTAGTTCTAACAAGACACACCTCATTAAAAATTCATATTTTGCACCTCCTATTTTATTTGTGACCAAAAGGGGGCGTGCCTCCGTGAAATGCCGCAGCTGGGAGATGTAGCCTAGCCCTACACCTTACGACTCGTACAGCCGGGAGCACCATACATCTGGATCGCGGCATAACTGTCCTCTTCCTTTCTTCAAAGCTCATCTCAAGACCTTTCTGTTTAATGATAACTTCTCCTCCACTCCAAACACATAGCTCTATCTTTTCTCCTAGGCTCCTTTTATTTAGTTTTGTTTTTCTCTTTTTCTGTATTATTTTTGTTTGTATTTTAATTTCCACTATGTGAAGTGACCTTGGGTTTGAGAAAGGAGCTATATAAATGTAAATGATTATTATTATTATTATTATTATTATTATTATTATTATTATTTACCTGTTGTGAACCAAATTGCCCCGTAAGGACATTTCAATTCAATTAAATTCACCTGGAGGGTCAGGTAACTCAAAAGTAGCAAGTGACATAAGGCATTACTCTGTGCATGGTAGTAAAGTAATGAAGTAACTTCCCCAACACTGGTGGCATACCAGTTAAACCTAAGTGTCCTACCAAGTGACAAAGTCATGGAAATGACTAAATAATTTATTCTTTTTTCAATTCAACAGATCCAGTGTGATAAATGTGACCAGTGGTTCCATACCCTTTGCTTAAACATGGACAACAAGAAGTTAGAGGAAGTCAAGAAAAGGCCATAGCTGTGTGTTTTATGCCGATGACAAGGTTGAGGAAGAAATATTTTCCATTGGAAAATTGTGCCTTGTCCAAGCACCAGGTTTAGTTTTGAAATGTCATTACATTGCTGTTAACACAGTTCCTGTTTAGTGGCTTTGGCACCATATTTTATAGCTTCTTACGGGCAAATAAACTTGGTGCTGAACAATCAGACAGGTACGTTTTTGTGGCTTGGTCTGAAGATCATCTAGTCTGAGTGTCATCAGGTTTGCGGAATTGAGATGATTTAAAAATATATATAACCTTAAAATGTGTGTTTACATCAGAAAATGTGGAAAGCATGAATGGGGGGTGGGGGGCGGAGAGACACACACACATTTCCATTTCATCTATTCTCTCTGGTTACAGCCATATAAAATGTCATATTGGGTCCCTTCTACTTTCTTTAACCCTAGGCTATAATGTATTGACTGAAGATCAATGCCTGATCACCAAAAGATTCTGTTGAGTGTATAAAACACACCAGCTGCGTTGATTGAAAATCGCTTCACACCTATACTGTGCATAGTCTCATTCATTGCCATGGATTGCAAGAAGGAAATATTACAGAAAGGTCTGAAGCTAAAATATAATTTGCAAAAACTTATTTTGGTAAGTTCCCATAATGAAATGGTCAATGAAAAACAGCAACAAAATGCTGAATGCAACAATTGTTCCATTCCAATGTGCCTGCTGGTGCCCCTGGTGGAAGGTATAGCAAAAATCTGTTTTCTGATATCTGGAAGAAGGGTGTTATTTAAATATTGTGAATGAAATAGTAGGTGCAAAAGACTACAATTAATTAATAGATTAACCAAAAAATACACATATACCAGAAAGGCTCTGCATTTTGCTTTAGAAAATGAATACAATTAAAGTGGGAAAACATGTAATAAGGTGTGTTTGATTAGTATATCCTAGCAGAATAGTTCTGCATTGGTCTGGGGTGTTAGGGTTCCATAACATGGAAGCTATTGAGCAAAAAGCAATTTTCCATAGGAAATGAATATCCGAATATCTGTCTAATATTTTCCATAGGAAATGAATGGGATTTTTAAAGAGTTCAGATAAAATAGGAGGTGCAAAATATGAATCTTTAGTGAGCTGTGTCTTAGTACAACATAGCAGGAAAGGTCTGCATTGGTCTGGGGTGTCTGGGTCCCATAACTCGGAAGATATTGAGCAAAAAGCCATTTTCCATAGGAAATGAATGGGATTCTTAAAAAATTCTAATAAAAAAGGAGATGCAAAATTTGAATTTCTAGTGAGGTATGTCTTTTAAGTACTACATAGCAGAACAGATTTACATTGATATTGGCTGTCTGGGTCCCATAACTCGGAAGCTATTGACAAAATCAATTTTCCATTGGAAATTAATGGGATTTGGAAAAAGATTAAATAAATAGGAGGTACAAAATATGAATTTCTAGTGAGGTGTGCCTTATTAGCGCTACTTAGCAGGAAAGATCTGCATTGATCTAGGGTGTCTGGGTCCTATAACTCGGAAGCTAATGAGCAAAAAGCAATTTTCCATAGGAAATGAATATCCGAATATCTGTCGAATATCCAACATCAAACTAACTTCACCACGGTTGCCTGAAGCCCCTCAACCTGCCGCGGTCACTCCAAGTGAGGAGGTCTTTTTCTCTTTTGATGAACAGGTCAGTACCTCGGCTGATGCACCCATGTCAGTAGAAACAGAGGTAACGTCTTACTTGAATTCTGCCCCTCTGATGGAAAGCCTCCATCGGTTACCTAGAACTAAAAGAATCGCTCTCCGTTCCAATGCACCTACACCATCCAGCGCACCAGTCTAGAGTTAATTTTACCAGCCTTGTTTGGCTGCATGCTACCTCTGTTTATTTATTTGGTAGTAACAGGTGATCTGTTAAGACTTTTATTTCCATTTCTTCATGTATAGCCACTAAAATCAAAATTTGAAGCCCTTTGATTGTCATTTGTAATTTTGAAAAAAGTGTCTATCCCCACAGAAGCAATAGCCATAGGTCTAGCTATATCATTATGCTGTGAATTCTCTGTGAATAAAGTAAAGGGATACAATTTTAACAAGGGGTGTGTATCTTGTCATGACTTTTTTTTTTTTTACAATCTACAGTAGTATTTCTTTTAATGTGCATTGTAGCACTTTGAGGTCAATAAGTTGATGTAAAGTGCGTTATAAATAAAATGTATTATTATTATTAGTAGTAGTAGGCTCTTGCTCTTGATTTCAATATGAATTCCTAAAGTTACAGTATTTCTATTATAATTCTATTATAGTGTTCTATTATTATTCTATTATATTTCTATTATAGTGTTATTATTGCCTAACACTGTGCGCCAGTATATAAAAAAAATGAGTTAACACAAGACATTATCACCTAGTTGTAACGTATTTGGTTAAGAGGGGGACACGCTTTCTCACAGTTGTCTGACCCAATTATCCAGGGTCTGTTTTCTGCAGTTGTCCTTCTAACGAAGACAAGAGATGACCAACCGGTCTGTTAATGAACATCCCCTTTAACTCCCGCCCCTTGGGAAGCTGGTCTCCAGGTCCTCCTACATGTGCATCGTGTGGCGGCTCTTCCCAGCGGGTCGTCTGTGGCTCCACATCAGTGTTCTATCCAACATGGACTATGAGACCAAGGTTTACCCCGGGTCTGGCGGCTATGGACAGTTCAACCGGCTGGTAGTCTTGTTCAGCTGGTTCCCAACCTTTGCGGTCATGCTGAATCTTTTCTGCGACGTTTTCTACACTTTGATGCCGGAATTGTACCACTGCAAACCGGACCCTCGGCTGCTGCCCTCGTGTTTCCTATTCAGCAACTACTCCAAGCAAGGGTACCTCAACATCACCATCCCCTGGCTCAACAGCAGCAGACGCAGTCACTGTCAACTGTTTAAATACCCGAGAAATGTCTCGGTTTTTAACGAAAACCTCCCAAAGCAGAAGGTGTCGTGCACCAGGGGATGGGAGTACATACACTCTGCTGGACTCATCAGAAACTACGTGACTGAGGTGAGAGAAGCGATAGATGGGCAAAGATTTGGGTGGATACTGTTTATTTTGAGAGTAACTAGGCATGGTCATCAAATCGGAGATCCCAGATAAACTAATTCCAGGGTCGTTAGTTTCCGCCCTGCATTACTTTGAATTATTGCATCGTCGCTCAAAGTCCTCTCTCTGTTTGGCGTCCCGCTGTGGTAGAATCAGCGTGAGCCGCCGACTTCTAAGATTCAATTTTAACAACCAAAACCTCGCACCACTCCCTCGCTATCGTTCTTACTTTAAGCTGCCTTACCTAGAGGTAAATCCATTAGCCCACTGGTAAAAAGCAACACAGCCACGTGTGATACACCGCTTAAACACACACACACACACACACACACACACACACACACACACACAAACACACACACTATGTGTGATAAGGACATTTGACAGCTCAAATATTTATCCTCTCCAACCTCACAGTTATAGCTGGAAAGTGCACCTACTTGCTAGTGTTTCCCAACGTCTATTTCTTAATGGAAATATGTCTCATGCTAAACATGTAGCAGCTCTTACAGTGTAAGAACAGACAACAAAGTTCAAGTTCCTCTTTTCTATGACTGTATAAGGAAATACAGTAACATGTAAATATGTTGAGAGAGAATGAGAACCATAGTGAGAAGGAGCGAGAGTTGGAGTTGGGGGAAGTAGGAGTCATTGACCCTGAGCTGCATACTTTGTTTAATGCAATAACGCTGTCAGCAGACTTTCTAATTCAACATACAGGGACTTGATTCACTTTTCAACAAATCACACACAATGTGTCTGTGTGTGTTGTTTGTACTGCGTGCTTTTTCAGTAACTGACTCCAGCCAATCAGTAGTTCTTGTGTCTACTACTATCTGCTACTTCCTGTATGATGTGATGTCTTCCTGTGTCCTTGTGCAGTGGGACCTGGTGTGCGGAGACTACTGGAAGGTTCCTCTGCAGCACATCTGCTTCATGACAGGGTGGACCTTCGGATATGTTCTTCTGGGGACACTGTGTGACTGGTGAGGACTTCTGATTTTTGCCACTAGTTTCTGTATTTCAGATGAGATATTAAACTGAGGTCCTGATTCCCCCTGGTCACTGAAGATCACATGGCTGTTAGCGTGGCGTCCCGGATGCCCTGGCTCTTGTAACAACATGGCCAACCGATGGGCCCCTGGTCGCTATTCTGATGATTCCTCACCTCTCACTGTTAGTAGAAGAGGTGTGATATCCACTCACTCACTATGTATAGTGCATTGAGTAGCTTGAAAAGCAATATATATTAATATGTTGAGTCATTGTTATTAATAGTGTAACAGAGTGACAGCTTATTGGCTAATCACAAGAAATAACCACAATGGTAAGATTCTACCTCCCTTGAAGATGCTCAAGGAAGCAGACAGACCTCTTTTTACATTAATATGCTGGTTTTAAGGTTGCTTCCTTCTTCCTTCTTCTAAATGACTAAATAGTTATAGTTAAACATGAGTAGCCTTACGTTCTGGCCAATCCTTCAGAAACAGCTTATTAAACTTATTTTGTTAAGTAGCTTTTGACTGTTGCTGCACTGTGTGTGCTTTTCTCCCCAGGGTGGGCCGGCGGCGGGGGTTTCTAACCTCTGTCAGTCTGAGCAGTGTGCTGGGTGTGGCACTCTGCATCTCCAACAACCCTGTAGTCTTTCTCCTGCTGCGCCTGGCCCAGGGAGCCATGCTGGCCGGGGTCCTGCTGGCCTCCTATATTTCCAGTAAGGTTACAGATCCTATATTTGAAACACTTCTACATCTCTATTAGGGTCACAAATTCTAAATCTGATACATTTCTTTATCTTCCGCCAGGATCCACACCCTAAAGTTCTAGTAAGGTCACACATCTTATACTAATACACATCCTAAAGTACACCCACTATATCTCAGGTAGAGTCCCAAATCCTATTTCTTCAAATCCTAAAACACATCTATTATATCTTCAGTAAGGTCATACATCTTATATCTGATATCTGCATCTCTAGTTAGTTCCCATAACTATATATGATTCACAATCAAAACCTGCATCTCTAGTTAGTTCCCATAACTATATATGATTTACAATCAAAACCTGCATCTCTAGTTAGTTCCCATACCTATATCTGATTCCCAACCTTCATCTCTAGTTAGTTCCCATACCTATATCTGATTCCCAACCTTCATCTCTAGTTAGTTCCCACATCCTCTATCTGATCCACAACACCCTCTACATATATCTCACTATATCTCATGAAGTGGCTCAGAACCTATATTGAATACACCATTTACTTTATCTCAAGCAGTGATGGGGCTAACGGTAATATAAATAACGGCATTATGAACTGCGTTACTTTTTTCAGTAACGAGTAATAGATTACTCTTCCAATCATTATACGGTGCGTTACTATAATTGAAGCAGTTTTTTATTCAGACCTACTAGATCTCTTTCTCTCTCTTTACTGTTCTTCCTTGATTAGTGGGCACAAGACAATTGCATTAATGACGAACGATGGGCTGAGGTAGAGTAACATGTCACATTAAGCCAATCAGAGGTAGAGTTGGGTGGGTGTTGTTTACACACATTCAAAAGCACGCATAGTCGGACACACAAGGACACAAGTGAGTCAACGGGAAACAGGAATGGCGAGCCCAAATAATCCCAAAACAGCCTTCTTTAAATGGAAGTAGCCATTACTTTTCCCTCCAAGAAATTAAAGGAACGAGTGTAATCGTGAAATTATGCCGTCCTGGACAAGGTGCCTATCCACGTCGGTGTCAAGTAATTCAAATATCTTTCAACGTTGCATGCTTCCGTGCATTCAATGCTTCCGTGCATGAACATATTTCGGTGTCTCCATTTAAACTTAAACACTCCAAATGCAAATAACACATTACATGCTGCCTCAGGACGCCAGTAATGAGGTGTAGGATTTCATGTTTCCCTGTTTAACAATTTACCAATAAGATCTGTCACATATTCTTAAAGGGGACATATTATACCACCAGGTGTGAGTGTGAATAGCCATTACAAGCTGTTTTGAAAATATGCAGCTTCTGACATCACAGGTATTATACGTCCCCTTTATCCATAAATGTTCAGGGACATTTCAGGGTATATTTCAGGGAATTTATTTCCAAGGCCTCATCTACTGACTGAAGTTCCTGTCCATTTTTAAGACCCTAACGCATATGAATGACCCTCTGGCTGGTGATTGGCTGGTATAACCGGTTGCTTTGCCCTCTTTTCAGACATTTACATTTACATTTAGGGCATTTAGCAGACGCTAAATCCAAAGCGACTTACAATAAGTGCATTTGTTACAATAAGTACATTTGTCATAAGAAGTGAAACAATATATCGCTGTCGGTACAGTAAAGATGTTCATAGAACCAAGTGCAAGTATTACAATCGCTAGGCTAACCCATTCCCCGTGTAAAGCAATGATAGCAGCTACTGTAGATGCTACACAATTAAGTACCTTGAATAAGTGCAATATGTACAAGTGCCAGGACGTACAACATTCAATGGTGGCTGTGCATTGGTTTCTATGCA
Organism: Pollachius pollachius; assembly: GCF_949987615.1. Taxonomy (NCBI): domain Eukaryota; kingdom Metazoa; phylum Chordata; class Actinopteri; order Gadiformes; family Gadidae; genus Pollachius; species Pollachius pollachius. The sequence continues at coordinate 14,767,668 of NC_136938.1, read as the reverse complement.
GAGTCGAGGTGAACTCTGAACAGGTGAGTTTTGAGTCTTTTGCGGAAGCTGGTGAGCGACTCTGCGATCCTGACATCGGTAGGGAGCTCGTTCCACCACTGAGGTCCCAAAACAGAGAAAAGTTGTGAGTCAATGGTGAGAGGGTACACTAACGTGTGTGTGGAGGTCAATCTGGGCTGCGGTTGTGGTTTCTGATAGCTTAAGATAGGGTTCTAGCAAGGTGTGTGTGGCACATTTCATATATAACATCACTCGTTAAAATACTCCTAGACAATGCCGTAAAGGATAAAAATAAAGTATCACAGAGTTTCCCTGGGGGGTTCTAAGTGCAAGTTTTCACTTACACTTCAAAAGTCAAGTCACTTTTTTGTTAGTCAGCTAAATCTATCTTTAATGACTCAACCTTTTCCATATTAGCATTTTTTGTCTCACTGTCAGATTTTTAGGATCAATAATGTTCAGTATGATGAGTCAAATTCGTAGTTAAAAGGTTTAGGGACAGTTAACTGGTAGTTGATTTAACAGCTTAAAGGTGTATCATGTGAGATTAGTCCTTAAAGATTAACTGAACTGAAATTTGAAGTTTAGTTGATACAACAGATGTATTGTCTGCCTTCTCATTGGTACAATAACTAAAAATGGCTGAACTTGCTAAAAGGGATAAAATTGTACAGTGAAAGTGTTGTTTATGTTACGGGGCGTCACCATGTTGGATTTCAACAATCAGCTACGTCACTGGCATGGTAACCTACTCCTACTCTGTGGCTCTAGCAGCCATAGCAGGTAATGAGTCAGACTCCAAGGCTCGCTGAAATGGCTACGGAAAAGCAAACAACCAGGTCTTCAGGAGGATCATACTGCATTGCCCCTGGCTGCAGTAATGAATTATATAGGGCCAAGGCAGCTGGGGTAATCATATATGTTTCCAAGCTTCTAATCAAACCACGGAGGGTCTGTAAACAGAAATTCCACATATGTCCCTTTCTACTCACCTTGATGACCACCGACTGGCCGATTGCTGATGCAGAGGGAGTTGCACTCGAAGAAGTAGTTTCATAGTAAGATGTATCTGTGCAATATTCATCTGTGCAATATCCATCAACATCCACCAGAAAGTAAAACTCCAACATCCACCTAAAGTAAATGTAACACTTGTGAATCTGCCTCGCATCTATGCTCATCCGCGGGTATATCTCCCAAAGTGCATCTAACATGTCTTTCAGGCCCCGTCCACACGGAGCCGATTTTTGGGTGAAACCATTCCTATAATAACCATGTTATTAGGCAGATAATAAACCATGTTCTTTAATAGGTCCACGGTCCCAGGGTGATTTCAAATAAAACCGGACCTATGCGGTTTCGTGTTAGGATTCGTGTGGACGCCTGAAGCAACTGCGTTGAAAGTTAGGGTTTTTTTTGTATTATTTTTATTATTTTTGTAGTTTTAAATAAAGCCCCTTGGTCAATTTAATTACTAATTGTACATTAAAAACTATTTCTACTCAATCTAAAAGATTTAACAACTGATATCTCCTCCTTGACTTGAATGTTTGTATACAGCGCCCAGGCTGGATGCTCGCAGGCTTGATGCGCTTGACTTTTTTTTGTCGAGAACCAGTGCCTTGAATATGTAGATACTACAGCGTTTGTACAGGTCGATGGGTTTTCGCAATGAGTCCGTCTTTAAGGAGATATTCCTGAAACGCATCAAAGGAAAATGAAGGGGGAAAGATCATTTTCGCCTTATTACTTGTGGTTGCTATTTATGGGGCGCTCCAGCGTCTCCGCTCGGACGTCCCTTAGAGACAGCATGGCCACTTCCAAAACCTCTCTCTCGCCGCACAGCATCCGAAATGCCCTATGCATGGTTATGCAACCTAATCCCACCATTAGATGGTCATGGTTGACCGGGACCCCTTGGCAGCAGACCGATTCAACGGCAGTGTCCATGCCCCGGCAGCACCCACACGCACACCAGTCACACCCACATGATCCGAAGGTGGAGCTGGAGCCTGAAATGTATCCCTCTCCACCGGGTGGTAGTCGGACACTACAGGCATGTCCCCTCACAGGCTCAATCGCGTAACCAGCCATATTAAAATCACTATTTTCCGCCGTGGAGTGTAGAAGACGTTTGCGTGTCTGCAGCAATGACCTGTCCTACCATGCCAGTGACGTCATCGAAAATGTCGCCGCTCTAATACTAACAGACGCATTTTCTTTAGTTGCTGAAAAAAAGCTGTATATTGATTTTTTAAATATTTTTTTTTGTCATTTTTTTATAATGGTCATAACTAACACGTTATCGATGTTGATTATTTCAGTTCAGTTCATCTTTAATGCTTAACAAATAGGGGGCCGCGTACTACATGATGTTTATGGTGTTCACAACTTTTGTTTTCTAACTGTCCTTTTATAAGATTGCGCTACACAGCCAACGTGATCCATAGCTGCTTACTGGTCAGTCTAAAGGAACAAGTTTAGTATCAAACATCATTCCTTTACTAGCCAAGAGCCCTATCCAGTGATGGGAAGCATCACCAACGTTAAATCTGGTTTTGCTTCTATTTCTCTCATTTATTTAATTAGCCAGGACTGACAAAATTTTAGAATAGTGGAGATTAGCAATAGGTATTGACAGGGGTCAAAACTAGCTTTTTTCACCACCGTCCCGGAAACGTCCCGAGAAACATTTTGAGCCGTCCCGAATCGTCCCGAATTTTCTCAAGAATCTTTTTTACATTTTGAGTTATTACTTACTGATAATATTAAAAAACCACAATACACTTTGTTGATAAAATAATATATTTACTTCCAGACTAGATTTGTTTAGCTTCAAGATGACAACCAACACCCTCAGTCAATGTGACCTTCTGCCAGTAACCTAATCCACCATTTAGTGACTGCATTTAGTGAGTTGTATTCGTCAAGAGGAGGATCATGCATGATTTGCATGAGGCTGTACAGAGTGTCATTGTCTAGGCGAGACCTCCAGTCCGACTTCACCCGTTTCATGCAGGAGAAATCACGCTCGCAGCAGGAGCTGCTCACGCCTTTTTCACGGGACGGTCAGCGTGTTTACACTGCCCGAGGTAAATTGCCTGCTTGAGCTAGCACCCCAATTTACCCTCCCGGACCCTACACACATTGGCGGTTTATTGGGTTTCATTCTGATGTAAATCCGACGGCTACGTGGTTCCGGGGGGGGGGGGGGGGGGGGGGTTGGGTAGAGGTGTTGTGCTGTCTCCACAGAGACAACGCAGCAATATCATTATGAGCAGTTCTAACTGGAGAGAAAGTGAAATACGCAAGCTGCTGATTACGTAAGAGAAGGTGATGCAGTCGCATTAAACAAAGACGTTGAAAGATGGAGCGATCTACGAGAGAGACGCAGAGGAACTGTCCTTACGAGGCATTTGTGGTGGTCAGTAAAATAAAGAATATGTTGGCGTTTTTGCACTTGTAAATAGGCCTAGTTAATCGCGTTTGTAGCCTACACTCAGACGTGAACTCATTCTTGCATGCGCGTGTCTTCATTCATAAAAAAAATAAAAACATTCGGGAGTATGCAAATTATTCTAAAGAGGTCTAGACTAGAGATGTGCGGTTGGCGGTCATACCCGCGGACACCATGGATAATCCACGGGTTGGGTGGATTGCGTGAAAAAAAGTAAGCCTAATACTTGGTGGAATTGCGGGCAGGTCACGGTTGAAATAAATAAATAAATAAATATTAAGTAGTTTTAACATATTGACTAGGCAAACGGCAAACGGACAAATTAGACATATACTTTTCTATAATCTCCCTGCGTCTGAAATGCGCGAACATCTCCGCCCAGTGCTCGTCCGCGGGGTTTCCATAAGCATTCCACTGCGATCATCCCTGCTGCGTATGCCTTCACACATTGTTGTAATATGCTGGATGCTTTATTCTTTCTATGTGGCTTTTAGTTATTGATCGGGCTACAATAAGACCACGTTGGATATGTAATCGCTGACAACAGGGGACATTTCATAGTGGTTGGACATTTTAGCGTGCCGACAGGCATTTGTCGGGACGCAGAACACGCAACTCAAAATCGGGACGTCTGGTCACCCGATGAACGGGCGGGTGCGGGTATCAATTGTTGAAAAAAACATTGCTTCGGGTCGATATTGATATTAGGCAGCGGGTACGGATGACATTACAGCTCATCCGCAGATGTAGGCTCCGTATAAAATAGACACATTTTCATAACCAAGAAAGCCCGCGCCATGACGAACGGGGGATTTTACCCCCTCGGTTTTACACAGGAAACTTGAGATAAGACGGTGAAATCGCCGGGCGTGCCAAGCTGCGACCGAACCGGCTTGGCAGTGTAAAGAGGCCATCACCATTTTTGCAAACAGTCTCTGCGTTTCACTGAAGAACAAAAACGCGAGCACGCCAGCCAATTGAACGAAGCTCAGTCATTTTTCCATTTACCTTTTCACATAAGTCTTTTCCACCGACCACGAACCCGTTCGGGTTCGCAGAAAGTGTTGAAAACTTAAATAGAAAAATGATGTCAGTGCCCACTAAATACTCTTCGTCCCGAGGTCGATCCGAGAGAGAATATTGATCCTCCCGATGACAATTAATTACGTCCCCGGGACGTCGTTAATTTTAATCCCTGGGTATTGACAAGAATGACAACCTACTTCTTCATCCTCTCATGAAGGACTGAGGGCGATGCAGTGACGGGAAACTCTTGAAGTACAAAGGTGTATTACGAGACAGAAGGGGTCACACTTAGCTGGGCTAGCTGCTAATAAAACTTGTATATCTCTGCCAAATAATAGAGATGTCTTTGACATAACGTCAAAACTGTTCTGTCTTCACATTGTTAATTAATGTACTTCACTTAACGTTGTTTTTAACCCCACCTTTAAATCTTCTGAGTTTGCTCTCCAATAAATTTGTTTTGTGTGGGATGTCATATCCCTCCTTACTTTCCCATCCCACATCTCTCTTCTCCCTTGCATCTATCCTCTCATCTTCCTCTGCTTTCTCTAATCTGTATCTCTGTTCTCATCTTTCTATCTGTTCTCCCATCTTCCCCTCTGTTCTCTCATCTCATCTTCCAATTGCCGTGGCAATTTCTTAGTTTTCCTTGAGATATTGCTAGTAGTGAGTGAGCCCAGAATCTAGTTTCCCACAGCCTTTTAACACAGTTCACACCCTTGCCGCAATGTAATTTTCCATACATCATGGGAGGGGAATTCCCTACTAGAGTTTTGTAATTTGTTAATGCATAATTTAGAAACATTTAGAAACAAAAAATTAATAATAATAATAAAATAAAAAAATCACATGACACATGAGGTGGCTAGATGACACAACCTGAAGAAAACAAAGCTTAATTTATTCAAATGAAATAACATGGATTTTCCCTTACAACCTGTCTCTTCTTTCCTCAGGGCTGGAGGTGTGCGACCCCCCTCATCGCCTAATGGTCGCCATGATCGGTGGCTTCTTCGGAGTGGGGGCAGAGCTCCTGTTGCCGGTTTTAGTCGTCCTATGCCGTGATTGGAAAATTCTCCAGGGCGTCGCGACGCTGCCCCTCATCCTGTTGCTCTCCTACTGGTGGTCAGCGCTATCTAGCACTTACTAGCCTAGTTTTGCATTAGCAAGGAAGCTTGGATTAACAATAGCAAGCAAGCCTAGATAAGCATAGCAATAATTAACATTCTATCACAAAGTGCTTTTTTAACCTATTTATCCTTCAACTAAAACTTGCAACACAAACATTTTCCTGTTCACCTGTTTCATCGTTTACTGTCTTTCTTCATATTTCCCAAATACTGCTTCCTGTTTCCTGCCTATTGCTTCCTGCTTCCCCAGTTGTGAGTCAGTGTTTCCAGAGTCTCCCCGCTGGCTGCTGTCCACCTCCCAGCTCCTCCAGGCCAAGAGGTCCCTCAAGATGTTCTCCTTCAGGAATGCACTCTGTCTCCGAGACGAGAACCAGCCAGGAGAGCGCCTATTGGCTGGTAAACATCCACACGCTCACGCTCTTGCTCTGAGAAAGTGAGAATTGAAGGATTTAACGGCTAAAGATCACTCTCTTGTCTTCCTCTTTGTTTCTCGTCTCTCTCGTCTCCCTCTCTCTCTGTCTCTCTCTTGTATGTCTCTTTCTCTCTTTTGTCACTTGTCACTCTCACTCTGTCTCTTATCTTTTTGCCTTTGTCTGTCTAAATGTTGTGTCTCTCTCCTTCTCTATCTCCCCTGCCTCCCTCCCCCTCCCCCAGAAATGGACTCTGTGTATGGGGACAACTGCCAGCCAGAGTTCCACACAGTCCTGGAGCTCCGACAGACCCGTGTCGTCTGGAGGAACTGTCTGATTCTCAGCTTCACTCTGTAAGAATCCTCTTCTTCACCTATATCTTAATCTTATTATTATTATTATTTTTTAACTGGCTCTCATCTGAAAGCCATGTCACCTTTTCTAAAATCTGACATCCAGATTTTCAGAATTCCAGCACTGTCCAGAAGTCAGCACTGGTTTTGAGGACCCTTTTAGAAATAATATACATTAATTAGAGTTAAACATGTTTAAGATGCTTCTGAGCTTTTTTATTATTGTTTTATTAGCTATAAAACCAGTAGTTTCAACAGCGTTACCTTCACCCTAGACTTCCTTCACTATTGTCTTATCTTGTTTCTCCAGCTTTATTGGGACAGGTATACAGTATTGCTTCAAAAGGAACCTGCACAGCTTTACCACAAACTTCTACTTCACCTACTTCTTGAGGGTCCTCACCAGAGCTCTAAGCTGCCTCTTCCTCTGTTTCACTGTCAACCGCTTCGGTCGCCGCAGCATCCTGCTTCTATCTGCCATCTTCACCGGGCTGTCCTCACTTCTCCTGCTGGCACTCACACTATGTAGGTGATCTCACTTATACAGCTCAGTCCCCACAATCGTATATCCCCTGATATACAGCTCAGTCCCCACAGTGTTATGTCCCCACATGTACAGCTCAGTCCCCATAATGTTATGTCCCCACATGTACAGCTCAGTCCCCATAATGTTATGTCCCCACATGTACCGCTCAGTCCCCACAATGTCTACATTATTACATAATATGTAAAATGTTAAGTATCTTATCGAACCAGCGCTAGTTGTCCTTATATGGTTTTCAACCCTCATATTTTCAACATTTTTGATAATCAATAATTTATACAAATTTATACTACTATCTGATTATCACGAAAGTCAACGAAACAAAACTTTTGTTGACAGCCCTACATCATAAGTCCCCGCAATATTTATTGCCCCACATGTACTGCTCAATCCGCACAATGTATCACAATGTCACTGAATATGCTGTTTGGACCACACATGCCACAATTTAAGTACAAACCTGTTCCCAATGCTGTTTTTAGCAAGTTCTCCTCCAATCCTGTTTTGACTACAATGTACGTGTCCCTTCATGTACAGTTTGTCCCCAAACATGAAGATGTACAGTGTAGGTGTCCCAACAAATAATGTTCAAACTCAGGACAGACCTTGTGCATCTACTATCTCACTTTCCCCAGAATGTATGCATTTTAAATCTCATGGTTCTCCATTGAATAGACAACACATTGAATTCTGTTAACCTAATTTAACTTAAAAGTGCAGTGTATGGAGGGCTTCCGATTTGGACAATGGAGTAGTTAGACGTATGTGACACTGTGCTCCCAGACATATCTCAATTTATCCTCTGAATAACTCGATAACCTAATATACAGTAAAAACGATAGATGAACCAGTGTAGAACCACCAGAAGCCACAAAAGTGTGCCGAAAACCATAGTCATTGATTTGACAGAAAAAATTTGCAAAACCAGAGCAGCTCAAGCTAGCAAAAGCCAGGCCAGCCCCGGAACAAGCATGGGTTCCACAGACATAATTAAGGCGATAAAATACAAATAAAATTCCGTAATGGGGGACAATGACGGCTTGAGACAAGAAATGATTCACAATGGACAAGAAATCAACGGTGAACTTGACAATCTCGTGGCAGAAGTGCACAATTTGACTGAATGAGTTGAAGAAGCAGAGTCCCATGTGGCGCAGGTGGAGGGATGGGCGGCGGCGGTGACGAGGCCTTCTGCACCGGCCTGGAGCAGCAAAGAACCATGCGGCGCAAGCTAACCAACCTGGGATCCCGCTCCCGCAGAAACTATATAAGAATCTTTGGCGTTGCAGAGGGGGAAGAAGAAAACTCTGACACTGTTTATTGAGAAACTCCTCAGAAGACAATTGCCACTAACCCAGGACTTGGCCTTGAAAATACAGTGGGCACATCGCGCAAGGAGTACAACGGGTTTAAGAAACAACCTTAAGAGAAAGGGAATTGTTTCTAAACAACGTGCACAATCATGCTGATCCACTCGGACATGGGGGCCCAGGAGGCACAACGTAAGATGAGAGCAAGAGCGAGGGATAAACTTCAAGGTTTCCAGAGAGGAGAAACTGTGTAAAGATAAATGGGAGCATATCTCACGAGCTGGTATGATTGTTATAATATTGAATGGCTCTAAAATGACTGAAACTATAGCAATTTGGCTTCGCACAGTTGACTCAACTAGTCTGGGAAAGGCGGGTTAATTTTTCGTATGAGTCACGTTACGTTGGGCGGTGGTGGTAGAGTTATTGTTTTTCGCCAGCCACCCTTAACATATGGCCCTTTCTTATTGAGGGGCTTCACCCCCGACCCACCACCGGGGTAACAGATGAGGAGGTAAGAGAGCCTCATCTTTCCTTGGAGGTCAACTCATTTATATGTTGAATCGTTTTTGTTTGTGTTCAAATTTTGCTTTTGGGGTTCAGTACTCTGTTAATCACATCTTGGAAACAAATGGCCGCGTCACATAATTTTGATTCACAGACTCCAGTTAGGGTCCCTGAATCTCACCCAATTTACAGCTTGGGTTAAAATGATATCTGTTTATTTGGGCAGGAGCTAGGAATAAGGATAAGATTCAAGACACTCCAATTAGACAAGGAAATGGGGGGCATAACACTGCCAGATCTAAGAGAATATTATTATGCTGCCCAAATCAGATACATTGTTTATTGGTGCTGCCAAAAATATCAAGCCAGATGGACGGACATTGAGTTAAATCTATATCAGGCTCCTCCTCAGACTAGGCTAGGTAGTAAACAATTTTCAATTCAAAAAGATAAAAACTTAAATTTAGAAGGAACACTTGAAATATGGACTGAGGTTGTCAAAAAATATAAACTGGTTGGAGTAAGTCAACTTTTGAATTGGCCTTGTCAATTTCCCCGGTTTGGACCTGCAGAAACTGCCAAAACGTTTGCTCAATGGGCCAAAAAATTAATAACAGCTCTTTGCACACTTGTTGAGGGACAAGTGTGTTTAACTTAGAAAACAGGGATATGTTCAGGTACTTTTAATTGACCTGTCACTAAGCTTTGCCCTTAGAACGCAGATGAGCCAATGACATTCCAGCATCCACTATACTCGGACATCAGCTCGGACAACTCCATTGAAAACAACAGGGAGGAGCCATAATATAACAATTTCATGGTGGATTTACATTGAAAAACATGGTTCAAACGATGTGCTTGGGGTACATGTAACATGGACAGTCGGTATCCCGCGAGTCAGCAGAATGGGGTACATTTCATCCCTTTTCCCAAGCCACAACGAGACAAGAGTGTGTGTAATGTAGATCAGACTGTGTGGCAGGCCAGAATACCAAATTAATTTAAGCTTGTCACCTTCTGTATGTATTTTAAAGTTTTGAATGTACTCCTCCATAGCGTATTGTACTCCCTTTTGATTGCTTCTGGAAGAAATTAATAATTTTCCGCCCAAAACTTCTCCAAAACCTGCTTTGATATACTGTCAGCTGATTTTTCCATATGTTTGTGTTTTCTAGTCTGGTTTGTTTGTCTGAGTTCGTCATGGTAACGACAGGGGTCGTGACTTAGCGACAGGTCAATTTACATTTCTATCACACAGAAGTTAAAAAAGAATATCAATAGATGTTAATTAAGTGATTGGATTGCTGACAAACTTTGGAGAGAATTCGGATGGAAAAACTTAATTAAATTTTTTCATTACACCACATATAAAAAATGAATAATTGGATAGTTTGTTGCATTAATAAAAAATTGTAGTTGTAGGGTGTGATGTTTTATGTTCTGGATGACATACTATGAAAACTTTTTTTGTGTGTGTAGACCTGCATGACGGTCTCCTCATGGTCCTGTCTGTTGTGGGTCTGCTCTCCTCTCAGGCCCTGGCAATGCTCAGTTTGCTCTTCGCCAGCGAGATCATGCCCACAGTCATACGGTACGAAATATCCCTTAAGTATTTATACAGCAGCATTGTTAAATATTTGATACTAAATGGTTTGTAATGTTCCATCTGTGTGCAGTATATTTCCATATAAGGAAACCTCTACCCTTTCATGTTAGCAAATCAATGCACTAAATTGAAGAATTAACAACAATTAGAAACTCGACCAGATGCTTCATTGACCTCGCAGAAACAATATGCCTATAGCACTGCGGAAGAGCATTTAATTTCAGCTGAATTGTTTTCCATTCCCTATCTTCTTCTTCCTCGGCTCGTCGTCTCATACTTTCTCTATCGCCACTCCTCTACTCTTCATATCTCACCCTATCTTCCCTCTTTCCTCTCCCTCCTCCCTTCTTCTGACCTCTCCCCAAGTGGTGGCTGTCTGGGCCTGGTGTTCGCGGCGGGCTGCGTGGGCATTGCCGCCTCCTCTCTGATGGAGCTCCAGAACAACGCCGGCTACTTTCTGCACCACGTCATCTTTGCCTCCTTCGCTGTGCTCTCCGTGCTCTGCATCATGCTGCTGCCTGAGAGCAGGTGCAAGCCCCTCCCCGACTCGCTGGACGACGGCGAGAGCTGGCGCCGCCCACCCCTCTTCCTTTTGCGCAGTGAACGGGACAGCCTGTTGCTGCCCACAAATCCTCCGCCCCCAGAGTACAATGCTAGCAGCTACTCACGCCTTCTGACGGCCACTCACCACATGCTGTGCAAGAAGGGAATACCGTTCAAGATGGCCGTTCCCGCACAGTCGTCATCGACAACGCCACCGCAGCTGGAAGTTGGCAAGAGAGTTGAGGAGGGATCATGGGATTACAGCTTCGCTGAGGGAGAAGATATCCAACCCCTCAACCCCTCTCTAGGTCTCTTGGACTCGCTGTCCATGTCTGAAGATATCTGAATGGTCCAGACCGACAATTATCCGTCATCCGATAAGACAGTGGTGTGGTAGAGAGGACTAGTTGTTTACAATATCAGCCAGCGGAACTTTGGGTGGTCCCCTCAACAACACAAGAGAGAGGATCCTTGTGCTTACAATAATTTGCTTTTGTAGGTATGAGAGAGAGAATTATCAGTAATCGCCTCACCCCTCCAGAATGCTGTACACAAAATTTGAGCACTTAATTAATGACATCACTGTCCTCTCATCTGTCGGTGTCTCTTTCCGTCTTTCTGTAGCCTGTATGTGCCGCTGTGATTCAATGTCTGTCCATATTTCTAATTGTGTGTGTATATATATATCTTGTCTCCTATTATGTCATTCATATTGTCATTTCTGCATATTTGTCTGTTTGTCGAGATATCTTAACCTCTGTCTGCCTCTAAGTTTGTCTCCAAGTCTGTCCAGTGACGGGGCCTAAGGGTATTAGCTAGCTATATCCTTATGCTATGGCAGGACTTCCTGATGAGCTAGTCATCAATAGCAACGTTGCTTCGAAAGAAAATGTCTTGTCTGTTTTGTTAGAAATTGTGTGTTGTTCTGTAGTTGTTGATTATGGTGAGGATACACGCAATCCTATTCTTCCACTGTAAATTTATTGAATCTCAATCAGGGTTCACTCTACTGTAATTACCTTGAGACTTCAAATCATCAAGTCAACCTTAAGTTTTGCCATAAGACTAAATGTTTGGTTGCCCTCTAAATGCGGGGAATACGCACTGCTCCCATCCAGATATCCATTTATGACAATTTATGACTTCATAGAGTGCCTAGGTCACGCCACTTCCGGTGTTCCAGGGGACTTTCTTTCCAGAGCTATTTAGAGTCACGACAGCGGAAGTTCAAACTACTTGATCGTCACAGGTTTTTTTTTTATTTGAAAAGAAAATTAATAAATCTGAAAATCATTCACAAAATAGACACATTTACATATCTACATAAATGTACATATATTAATAAATAAATCAGAATATAGATTTTAATTTAAAAAAAAAGAGGGGGGGAGGGGAATGATTAAGTTGCACAACAGTTCAATATGAAAGGATTCATTGATGCAGTGTTAAAAAATATTTCTGGCTGGGTCCGACTTAGCTATGATATGGAGTAGACATGTCTTCCTCGAGCTCCGACTACTTTAAGGGATTTGTTTTTATTTTTATGTTGGATTTTCTTCTTCGTTGAAATTGACTAAAATGGGCTTCGAAAGCGACCAGAAGAGACGGCAAGAAAGACTAGTCGCCTGCCGTTCCAAACATGGCCACCCTTGTTAAGCTGGAGAAGCATCGAGAAGCCCTCTCTATGGAATTTAAATATGCCATAAATTCACTTGAAGGGAAATTGGACTTTATCCAGACAACGGTCTCAGGCCATGGTAACCGCCTGACTTCCCTCGAATGAAGCCAGCTTTTGGCGAATCAGCTTAGTGATTAAAGGCTAGTGCTAAAGGCTAAAGATATTGACCTTGAGTTAAGCAGCCGCCGCAATAATGTAAGAATAACTGGCCTTGATCGGGCTCACAGAGCATTAACTACCAAGCCAAGCGCCGGGTCCAGTCCAAGTGCGGTAATAGCGCAAACCCACCATTAGACCATTAGAGTAGACTAGAAGAGAGGCGAGTATTACAGTTCAATTACCTTGAGAAGAATAGCTTTACAGCCGCCAATAATTAATTATTGTTAGCCATATAACAATAACATTCTAGGAAGAGAAAAGGTCAATGGGAGAATTCGAGCAGCTCTTTTCATGGATAAACAACACTTTAACAAAATAAGAGCAGTCAAGAAAGCTAAAGTTTGAAAGAAAAAACTTTATTATCACTTGCAAACAAGTAACAACAAAACCTGAGTTGGTTATATTTAGAGAATAAGCGTGCATTCAAAAAAAATTATGATACCTCTGTATGTGATTGTAGAATACATTCATGATGTAGGCTTGATGAATGTATGTTTGATTAGCTAGTTAACCTTAACATATGTCATCATAATCTTCTTTGTGGCTGTCATAAAGCCCTCCCCATCTTATCTTCTCAGGATGAGGTGAGCCAGGTAAAGAAAAGTTTATAGCATTTTAGGTGTAAACACTGAGTCAGCTAAGTAACAGGGTTCATCTCGGGGGCGGCAGAAGGTATAAAATAGTAAGACATGGTTGTCCTTTGGAATGTGGGCCTTCATTTACTTTTTCCACACTTCCTTTATATGAGCAAGATAATGGCTTCCTTTAAGTTTGTGGTAAATTCAATCATACGGCAGGTCAACTATAACCCCCTGGCTCAACAGGGGGTTATAGTTTTAGGGGTTACTCAGGTAAACAAGGGTCATCTCAGAGGGCTGGTTAGGAGGTGTTATGAGTGCCATGTGGAATATAGTCCTTCATTAACTCGTTGCTTAATGCTTACACGCCCTTTAAACCTCAGTACATTTTTACCATACTCTGCAGCGTTCTGTTTGGCTTATCAGCTCACACTTCAGGTCTCTAACAGAGCATGGTTTTTAGCTACTTTTAACCATCCCAACTTCATTTATTCTCCTTGGAGATTCTCTCGTTAGCAGGAACTTTCAACATATTCTGAAAAAAAACATCTAGTACTTCTCCCCTTGCAGCACCTTGATGAAACCACAATAGAAAATATGGTATAATCACAGGATTCCATCTACACGCTGAAGGAAGCTTCAGTCAATGTTAAACAGCATTAAGAGATTATCATGAACGTTGTTAACATGTAATGACCAGTGCCATGCCACACTGCAATGTGTTTCAATGACGAACTGACAAAATAATTCACAAATAACAACTAAAGGACTAACAGAAACCAACACCCTAACCGAAAGCCAATGTAAGAAAACATGGTTTGAAATACTGCGAGCTATTCGCATTAATTCTCTCTTGATTTTGGTCAGAGATCATTATCTCCAGATGTTTTCCCGAAAGCTTTTGGAACTGGAATCTTTATCCTCTCCCTCCCTTTCCTTGGTATTTTCATTTGGATTCCCCAATGTCCGCTGAGCTGTACTCGTTGTTCTTTGGCAAGTAAATGAATAACATGGTCATCTGCTGTGTGATAATGTTCACCTTGGCCAAAGAGGAGGCGTGATGGGCGTCTCAGGATATCCCCCAATCCAGTCAGAGAACAGCTGAGTGTGGAGGAAAAGGGCAGAGACTTCAGACTCTACAACGGACAGACACAAACTGCCTCATGACTTAGACCCAGCAGGAAATCAACTGAAGAACTTGCGTAGATTGTGCGATTTAGGTCTCTGTGTTTGTGAGACTGAAGTGGAAATAATGTTATCTAGGGCTTTAGCGCATGTATGTAGACTTATGGGGGTCATGACCTTTGTCGTGGCTCAAATCATGGCTCAGGATGAGTACATGATCAGAGCTTTGAGGCTCATGTCTGAGACTCCTCTGATAGATGGGTGAGTAACCAACAAGTCCAGCTAGTGGACCTCTAACTATATGTCCTGAAACCGCTTGATATCTAAGGATCTGCCTTTCTACTAACTACTTTATAACTAGCATTATCTACCTCTTACTATAGTTGACCACTAATTAGATGTCCACTTACTAGCTGACATCTATCTGGCTAGCGTTCCACTAACCAGCTGACTTCTTCTTACTATTTGATCTCTAAACCTCGTACTTTCTATCTTCTAACTAGCTGACTGACGATTAGGTGCTACCATTGACTAAAATGCTTATGCCTTTGTTTTTCAAATGAATGTATAATGGTTTATCAAATGTAAAACCTCTTCATGAGTTGTTTGTTGGACTACTATTAGAAACATGGATGGAATTCTTTCCCCTATTTAATACGAAAGTAACCTAATACTAAAACTACTTTGACAAGCAGCTCTTAACACAGTGTAGCAACGTAGCATTGTTACATCGCAAACATTACCACTTGAGTTGGTTTTCATAGTTGCAGTTGTTCTAAAGGGAGTTGATTCACAGTTTTGCGAAAAAAATATTTAAAGATAATCCTGCACAAGAGAGCTCCGTATTCTAAGTTTTATAGCTTTCAAGGTCAAGGTCGATTACTTACGGATCTAGCCAGCGAGTAAATCAGTTTAAACCATCACTATCGGGAGCTTTGTTATAGTCCACATGGTCAATGTATACGTTATATTACATGGCGGAAGTAACAACCTATTTACGTTCCTCCACAGATAGTACTCTTACTCATCCATAGTGGTAAGCTACATTCATAAACCTATAATTATCGTTATCTATTATATGATTATTAATCTAGATAGCAGTCGGCCCTACAAGCCAATGTTGGACTGCGGTACGTCAAAATAGGTTGCTTTTGATAACATGGTGTGAAGTTGTATCGTCTAGTTTTGGATACCAAATTTCTGTGAAACAACCTCAAAAACGAAAGTCTCAGAATGAACACATACTTCTCATAATCCCCCTCATCCTTGAATTGCCATTTGCGACACTTATTTACAATTGATTTGGAAGTAAAGGGATATTTTGGTGAAAGGCTAAAGCATAAGATTGCCTTCACAAGGCTATGTAGGTTGAATAGTAAATATTTCATTTTCGACATCGCGATTTATTGGAAATTGCGAAATATTCCTGTCGAGGCTGATGTAAATAGTTTTGCTGCTACAATTCTGTATGCATTATTTTCGTCTGTGTAATTGCTCCATGTTTAAGCTTTAACAGGTGCAATGTGGCTGTGAATTGGCCCTCGTTGCGGAAGCAATCCGAAGGGATGTGTTTTCCCACACAAACAAAAATGTGTATGTGTATAAAATAAAATCCACTCTGTCCTGCCATTTCTGGAATTTGAGCGAATGTGCAGACAGAGCCTCACCATCCATACACACACACCGTGGCATTATAAGTGTCTGAAAAACTAAACTTTCTCTTGGACGCTGTTGTCAACCACTACCCAGAGACCTACATGCATCCCTCTACAGAGCATCTGCAGTGGTTTAACTGGATGTGGTTCTTCACCTGAGAGGGGTTGGGTAAAGCAAATTTTCCTATCCATGAAGTCAAGGTCGGGGGATTATCAAAACGGCCTGTTCTATCAGACCTGTTCAGAACCACACTTCAGAACAAGACAGCAAACAAACAGGGGGACTGCCAGATTTCAGATTTTTCCCCTACTTAAGTCATGGTTAACATGTGGACAAGTGAAGGGCCAGGGATAAGCCATTTTTCCATAATACGTCCTCTTTAAGCTACAGTGGGTAGAATTTAGTGGCATTTGCAAAGTGGGCGTGGTTGATGATCTAGATGAGCAGATTTCACGCGTGGCTCTTTTTCCTGTGATTCTCGACCGTCTTCCTCATTGCTGCTGGCCCACAACTTGACACGCCCAAGCATAGATTGTCTAATTGTCTCATTAAACGCTATATAATATCACCTGGACTCTGCATAGTCTCCTCCCTTACCCCCCTTGCATTAACCTTGAAGCATGGACCTGAACTTCCCTGGCTGAGTACGATCTTACCTATCTAGGGGGTAAGGTGTAAGGTAGGCACCGCTGGACCACAGCCATCTCATGTGAACTGCTCTCTCGGACATGCGGGACCAGTACCGTTGCTCGGTTGGTCTGAGCCCATGCTTTGATCAGGTTTGTTGTGGATCAAGTTATATTTTTATGAGGACAAAAGTGTGTTTTATTTCCTGTGTTTCACCTGTGTTCCTTTAGTCATAACGACCTACCCTGGCAGCTCCGGGAACTGTTTAACAACCAGCTGCACGAAGTGGATCTGAACTCACTGAACATTACACACACCAACATCCCCAAGATCAAGGCGGGGAAGCTGGGGGCACAGG
Organism: Pollachius pollachius; assembly: GCF_949987615.1. NCBI lineage: Eukaryota > Metazoa > Chordata > Actinopteri > Gadiformes > Gadidae > Pollachius > Pollachius pollachius. Next base: position 14,750,601 of record NC_136938.1, on the reverse strand, counting down.
TAGCCTTTTGTCCATACCTTATATTAATGGTATTGCTGATTAGCATAAAACACTTACAACTAAGTAAGTGTATTATGCTATACATGTAATTTAGTCTGATACACGACTAAATTGCATGTATCAGATCAATTTTTATTTTATTTATAATATATTTTTGTGTATATTTGTCTGTATTTTTCACTATTCAAAAACATACTAACAAACATATCCCTTAAGCTATGTGCTTTAAGAGGGAGAGATCCTGTTGAGATCCTCATGCTGTCTAAACCTTTTCCCAACAACCTCCCACTGTCCACCAGTAGAAGACTGGTTGTACTGCTACAAGCAAACTGCAAATTACAGTGGGCATATAGAGAGGCCAGTCTGATCTGCATCACCATACATGGCTCGATAACACCATACCTGACTCTGAATTATTACTGGATGGATTTGGAGTGCCACTTAGGTCGGACAGAGACTGCGCCAGCAGTGGGAAAAGATTTGGGGGTGGTCTGTGTGTATATGTAAATAAAGCATGGAGTAGATCGGCCAGCATCAGAGAAACATGCTGCACACCAGATGTGGAACTATTATCTGTGTCTTTTAGACCGAGATACCTCCCCCGAGAGGTTGGGTCAAGTGACAGTGATAGCTGTTTATGTCCCACTCTCTGGCAATGACACACGTGCAGCGGAGATAATCACAAACTACGCTCAGCGCATAGAAACAGATAATCCAGATTCACCTTTATTTATTATGGGAGATTTTTAATTCCTGCAGGCTGACTAAATCATTACCAACATTCCAGCAGTATGTTAAATTGGCACCAGGGGCAATAACACTCTTGATCTTTGTTATGGTGATGTGAAAAACACCTACAAAGCAAGGCAAAAAACACCATTGAGCACTGCTGATCACAATGTTATACACCTTATCCCTGCCTACAAAACCCAGTTACAATGGGAGGATGTGTTAAAGAAAATGGTAAAGCAATGGGACAGCTCATGCACTGAAGCTTTGCAGGACTGATTTGAGAATACTGATTGGCAGGTTCTCACTCAAGCTGACAGTCTGGAGGAAGCCACAGATGTAGTTACAGAATACATCCAATTTTGTGAAGAAAACACTATACCTTCAAAGACAGTTAAAATATTCTCCAACAATAAACCTTGAACAAAGAACAAAGCCCAACTGAATTTGATGAAGATCTCAACAATTTCTACTGCAGATTTGAGCAGAAAGACCTTTCCACAGAGACAGAGGCACTCATGAATGGGCTAACAGACAATTCAGTATCCACAGCAGCATTTGCAGTACAGAGGGAGGACGTAGAGAACGTTTTAAAAGGAGTAACCCCAGCAAAGCAGCTGGTCCGGTCAGGATATCAGGTCGCCTCCTGAAGACCTGCTACAGGGAACTCTCAGGAGCTTTCTGCGGGCTCTTCAACCGCTCACTAGCACAGCACTCTGTCCCTGCCCTCAGGAAGTCTTCCATCATCTGTCCAGAACCAAACACAGTAAACCAACCTGCAATAATGACTTTCGCCCTGTAGCCCTGGCATCAATAGTGATGAAGAGCTTTGAAAGGCTCATTCTCACTAAACTGCAGATGTAGGTGGCTGGCTTTACTGACTAACTTCAATTTGCCTACAGGAAGGAAAAAGGGGTTAATGATTCAGTTGTGACGCTGCTGCATAATGTCCACATGCACCTGGAGAAACCAGGGAACTTCGCCAGGCTGGTGTTCATTGACTTTTCAAGTGCATTTAAAATGGTGCAACCTCACCTCTTGGGCCACAAGCCTCAGAAATTGGGTGTCAGTCCACACCTGACTTTGTGGGTCAGTTCCTTCCTCACAGATAGAGGACAGCTAGTGAGATTCAACAGCCACTGCAGCTCAGTCAGAACCATATCCACAGGATGTCCTCAAGGCTCTGTTATTTCCCTGTCCTGTTCCCAGTCCTGTTCACCCTCTACACCAACGACTGCAGAAGTGAGAATCCTGACATGGTATATATTAAATACTCTACTCAAACTCAGTGCAGCAACTGCAGTCTGCGGTGAACGACTTCTCTCTCTGGTGCAGGGATAACCATCTCACCTTTAACATCTCAAAAACCAAAGAGATGGTCATAGATTTCAGGCAATCCTCCACCAGCCCCCCTGCTCTTCAGTTAGATGGCCAGATAATCGAGAGACTGGAAGAATACAAATACCTCGGTTCCATCATTGATCTCAAGCTTACCTTCAAAAGTAATACAGATGGTATCTTCAAGAAATGTCAACAACAACTGTACTTTGTCCAGATGCAACGATGGCTGCAAGTCGACAAAACAATACTCCAGTCATTTCACAACTCCTTCATTAAACTCTCACCTTCAGCATCCTGGCATGGTTGGGCTCCCTGAGTGAGGTGAACAAATGTCCCCTTAACAGGATCATAAAGATGAGTGGGAAGATCATTGGACAGCCACAGACCACTCTCACAGCCATATAGGAAAAACAGGCCATCAGGAAAAGTAGACGGATCATATCGGACCCCACCCATAACCTCAACAACCAGTACCATCTGCTACCTTCAGGAAGGACACTTCGTTCCCTGCCTGTAAGAACCAAACGAGCCATGTCCACCCTTGTTCCAGCTTCCATCAGGCTGTTGAATAAACAGTAAGCCCCCCATCCCGCCCAACCCAACCCATCACTTCAGCCTTCAACCTATTCACCTTCCACCAACTAACAATCTATTCTCCCTACCCATACCTCCACCCCTACCCACAGGGTGTTTTTTAGCTTTTAAGAATTTATTTATTCTCGTACACGATTGTTACTAACTATTTATTGTTGAAGTATGTCTTGTTTGTATGTGCCTGATCACAAATGAAGTTCCCTCACGGGAAAAATAAAGTTCTTTGGATTGAATTGAATACTGTGCAGCTCTGAGTGTCCACCTTGGAGATTAAGATTGGCAGCTCCCAATGCCTACTCACTCTGTGTTGGTCTTTGTATCCATTGTGCCTTTGTAGTTCTGGTCAGCCTACGTCCCATGTGATACTCAATACAAAGACGCGGTGAGACAGACATTGGAGCAGATCGATGTGATCCACAGGATGTGTCTGAAGTATCCAGAAACATTTCGCTTCGCCACCAGCAGCCAAGGTCAGACTCAGAGTAAATGTGTCTCATTTTAAACGCTTTGACCCTTTTGTTTGATACATCATCATCTTTTTGACTTTACTTTCTACCATTTACTAACACATTTTTTAATGGACATGTTTATCCTAAGTAACTAACAATGATTAAGATGGATTTATGAGCTGGTATGGGCAAGGGCATTTTGCGCTAGGATAAATACAGTTGCTGTCATGATCTCCCCTCTCAGTCGTCTCATGCTGTAATCCATTTCAATGGTACGTTGGTACGTGCAAGTCGTAAATTGCATATCTTCTCGTTCTCGTTGGCTAGTCATTGTTATTGTTAGCCTCTTTAGTAAACCAGCTCCCAGTGTTTTTCCAACGGCCCCTCCTTCTCCTCACCTGCCTGCCTGCCACTCTCTGTTCATCAGTCCAACTCTCCTCCCCTTTTGCGCTCAGCTGCCTTTCATCACCAATCAACCCGGCATATAGTCTCTGCTCTCCGTTCACTCAGTGCCAGATTGTCCTATGTCATCCATACTAGTCTCTCCAGCGTTTTCCGGACTGATTCCCCGGTATCGACCCTGACAGTCCCCGACCTGCCTGCTCTGTCTCTGTCCTGGTGATCGACCCTTCCTTCCGCCCCCGACAACAGATTCTGCCTGTGCCCTGACTGTCCGTCTGCTAAATAATGTGTTAAATAAAAGTCATTACAGACTGTCTGTCTGCCTGCCTACGTGTGCTGCATTTGGGTCCTCTCCCGACCCGTTACAGTACAATCTGGCCAGACATGGACCCAGCACACGAGCGAGACTGGGCCGAGTCGAGCTGCCGTTTCTGGTATGGACAGATCACAAGAACCTTGACTATATCCAGTAAGCCAGACGTCCTAACTCCTCGTATTAGCCGGGGTCTCGCAACGTCAAGCTCGACGCCCTGCCCCGGCACTTCCCGGAGGAGGTAGGGGACTCTGCCGGCCCTAATACCATCCTTCCACCCTCCCGTTTGGTCGCCACACTCACCAGGTGGAAGTGAGAGTTAAAGCCACTATCCAGGACCAGCCCGGTCCCAACTCGTGTCCTCCCAATCGTCTGTTTGTGCCACCTGACCTCCAGTCTGAGGTTCTGCAGTGGGCCTACAGCTCCCAACTCACCTGCCACCCTGGAATCCAGAGAACCAAGGAGGTGCTCCAGCGCCACCTCTGGTGGTCCTCCCTGGGAGAGTAATGCCAGGATAGCATAGCTTATTAGCTAACATGTCTGCTTCACATTTCTGATTGTTATCACTGTCACTTTCCTTCACTATCTACTGTCATGGTTTTGACTAGCTTAGGTCCTAACTCCCCAAACTCTACAATTCTACTGAGTTGGATTCTAAAAGCTGCTAGCAACCCTGTAAAGCGTAGCAGAACGCTACGCTTTAGCGTATTTGCTCATCTAAAGTACCTTAATTCTGATATAACGTTTCCCCAAAAGACTCATATCCGGTCTAGTGACCATTCCAAACTTAAAAGGGGCTGGATGGGCCAAATCTACAACTCCAGGTTTAGTGCAAGGGCTAGGGGACCTGCCATCCTTATTAGAAAAGGCATTCAATTGATCTCATCCCAAGTAATCTCGGATAACAATGGCCGTTAAATTATAGTTGCGGGGAAACTATTTGTCACACCAGTTGTGCTAGCTGGCCTCTATTGCCCTAACTGGGATGATCCAACATTTTTTCAAACTTTATTTCTTCTCTACCAGATCTGGACTCGCACCAGTGATTATTACGCCTGATGTATCATATTGCACTGTATGGGAGGCATGAAAAGCTTATTTGAGAGGTCAAACCATTTCATTTGCTGCATGAGAACAAAAAGCATGTCGGACGACTCTGAGCTATTCCACCTCATTTCAGATATTGACTTGAGATATGCAACTACTACTACAATTTGAATTTGAGAACCTCTCCACCAAACAGGCTGAACAATAACTATTAAATGCACGACAGTGCATGTTTGAACACAGAGAGAAACCTAGCAGACTACTAGCTCACCAGCTACGTCAAGCGGCCCCCAAAATACAATACCAGAAATTAACATGGCACAAGGCTTGACCTCATGCGCCCCTAAAGACATTAACAACAAACAGTTTTACTCTTCCCTTAACACATTAGAGGCTCTCCAAGACAATTATTGTATGCAAGCCTTCCTTGATAAACAAGATATTCCTAGCCTCAGCTCCGAACATAGAACCGCCCTAGACAACCCAATCTCCATAGAAGAAATCACAGAGGCAATCAACGCAATGCAAAATGGAAAGGCCCCAAGCTCTGATGGATTCCCATATCCCAATTTTATAAAGCATTCTCTTCCAAATAATCCCCTATCTAAAAGCAGGTATTTGCTTAAACATTTAATAATGGCAGGTTGGCACAAACCCTAACCCAGGCTACAATATCAGTCTTACTAAAGAAGGAGAAGGACCGCCTGGAGTGTGGAAGCTATAGGCTGATACATTTTTGTCATGCGACTATAAAACACTCACTAAAGCTCTTGCACGATGCCTGGAGACGATATTACCCCTTACAATCCACCCTGACCAAACAGGGCAGGCAGTCCTTTTTTAATATGCGCTGCTTATTTAATATTCTCTACTCTGCCCACTCTACAATTCAACCTGAGATTGTTATTTCACTTGATGCTGAAAAGGCATTTGACAAAATTGAATGGACCTATTTATTTACAGTCCTGGAAGGATTTGGTTTCAGCCCACAATTCGGTTACTGGATAAAGATTCTGTACACATCTCCCGTTGCGTCAGTCCGCACAAACAGCGTTGTTTCAGATTTTATTGCCCTTCACATAGGGACACGGCAAGGGTGCACTCTATCGCCTAATCTTTTTAATGTAGCTATAGAACCCTTAGCGATTTCCTTGTGATCCGAAAACAAAATAGCAGGAGAAAAAGGGGGGTCACCACGCATAAGGCATCACTTTATGTGTATGACCTTCTTTGTTCTGTTTAATATCCAAATGAGTCTATTCCCATCCTTTTAGATATGCTACAGACTTTGGGAAATTTCTCAGGTTAAAAAATGAACCTCAACAAAAGTTTAATAGATTTAGAAAAATATCTCGCTAGCATGGCATATAAACTCTATGAAAATGACAGTATTACCAAAGTTTCTATATTTATTCCAAATTATCCCTGCCTTCTTGCCAATATCTTTTTTCAAACAATTGGATAAACTCATCTCTATTTTTATATGGAATAAGAAGACCACACGCATTAGAAAAACGTATCTGCCTATTAAGTCTTCCACTTTTATTGAAAATCCCATTAATAAGTTGTCCCTAAAAATATGATTCAGGAAAAGTTTTGACCTCGGCCAAACCAGTACTTTTCCCCCATTGGCCTCTAATCATATCTTCCAATCATCACTTATTGAAACAGCCTTTAAACTGTGGCATAGAGGTGGCCTTGTTTTCTTTGGTGATATTTTTATTGGTGTGTTTACCTCTTTTGAGACTCTCAGTGAAGACCTCAATATCCCCAAATCTAATTTCTTTAGATACCTACAGGTGAGCAGTCTTGCCAGAAAACATTTCCCCTCATTCCCACAATGTCTACCAAGGGCCCGGTTGAGTTCTGCTTAGACCTTAATCCCTCTATTAAAGGTGCAATCTCCAGAATATGTAACGTTATTCAGAATATAAACCCACCATCATAGTTTAAGATTAAGGACCCTATCTTACACCCAGCGCAATTGACTTTCAGAAGTTTGCACACGGCGTAAAGCAGATTTTCCCCTGCAGCAAACTCACGCCACTAGACTTGCGCCCTGGAGAGGCGTGTCGGCGAAAAGCAGAGGCGTGTTCTGGCGCAAATGATACATGGTGCTATTTCAGTGATCCAAAAGCAATCGCGCCACTTAATGCCATGGCGTAAAAATAATAATAATAATAACAATAATAAACTTGAGCAAAGCATATCCCAGCCTTCCAAAACAAAATCTGTTTTTAGGGTAAACGATAACGTTGGTTAAATTATTTGGGAAAGAACAGCTGATACAGCGGTAGGAATTCGTAAAACAATGCATCTGCAAACACCGTATAGCAAACACATATTTTCGTGACACAGACATTGTGTACAAGCCCATAACTTTTAGGATTGATAAGTATTTGATCGTGAGAAAACATAGTTTTACCGCGATTGAGTGTTTAAAAGAATGAATGAATGCAGGTGATGTTTGGTGAGCAGTTCAACAATATGTGTGCACCCATCTGTTTAAACACATGCAAACAAACACGCAACGCATAATACAGTCCATGGCAATGTATATTAACGGGGGGGACATGCATATTATGAACACAAGTCGATAACGATAATGTATACAAGACTGGTAACAAACAATGTTTGTTAATGTATTGCCGCATATCATTAAATAGACCCACAGTTGCGGCCACAGGACCGCATATCATGGGCTAAGTTCTCTTTTCCGAAATTGACATGACGACTCAGTGTTTCTGAAGTTGAAGAAAACGCTATTCAATGTGTGAACTAGGCCTATTCTTTTGCCATAAACTGAGCCATTTGAGGTTTGAAATTCATGTGGTTATCATCATGCATCTGTCTCAGCGGAGACTGCAAACGCGCTGTCAAAATATCAACTCGTCAAGTTCAAATGCGCTGGCTCTTAAAGGAGATGGAAGATGGCACTCTCATTGGTTTATTGCATGTTACGCCAAAACACAACGGGTAATTAAGCTACTTCAGACCAACCCATTTTAGATTTGCTTCAGGCACAAGAGTAATTTATCCGCCGGTATAATAGCCAGAAGATAGGTCCACAAAGCTACTTGTGTTTCGTGTTTCACAATTGAGACCACTAAAATAGGGCCCTAAGTCTGCATGGGAACAGGATATTGGATGTGAATTACCTGATGACACATGGCATCACAGTGCACAATATATACATGCTTTGACTTTCAGTATAAGGCATGGTGTCATTCAATTTAAAGTGCTCCATCACCTTCATCTTTCCAGACTGGCTAAAATATATCCATCTGTAGACCCCAAGTGTTTGAGATGTCATCAGAGTACCAGCTACTTTGGCTCATATGTTCTGGTCATGTCCGTCTTTGGTGTAATTTTGGACGTCTGTTTTTGAGTGTTTTTCAAATATTGATCCAAATCCATTTACAACTATTTTTGGAGTATGTCCTTTAGAAACTAGCGTTACCACCCATCAAGCAAATGCAATTACTTTTGCCTCACTTTTAGCTCGTAGTCTCACTCTTTATGGTTCGAAGTCAGAATGGCCTCCATCTTTCCTACAATGGGTGAAAGAAGTGATGGTGATCTACGATACATTATGCATGGATCCAAACACAAATTTCAGTGCCTATGGTCCCCCTTCATAGAGTTTGTAGAGAACCTATATTTTACAGGACCGCAATCCAGATTTTTCTGAATCGTGATTATAATTGTTATTGTAAATTGACTGTATTGTTACCTATTGATGGCAACAAACTTTTTGTATGGGCGGAGGGGGGTGGGGATTGTCTGTTTATTTGTTACTGTTTATATTTTATGTATGTCTGAAAATCTTAAAATAAAGTAAAAAAATGAAAAATAAACAGCGGTTGAGAACCTCTGAGTGCGTGCTTAATTCAGTCTAGACTTGGTACTTCGTGTCCGCTGTGTGTTACATCTGGTGGTGCATACCCGAGGAGCGAACATCCCCCCCCCATACCAGAACTGAACCCCCGGAACTGAAGCCCCCCCCCCGCCCCCCTTTTTCTTATTCTCAACTACTCCACTCAAATACTGTATTCCAATAACCATAATATTCTTCTCTACTACTCTAATCCAAGAAACGTTATATATACCATAACAAAATATTCTACTTTACTCCAACTAATTGTGGTCAGAAATCAGAGCGGCGTTCAGGGATAAGAAGACGGCCTGTCTGATCGGGGTGGAGGGGGGTCATTCCCTGGACAGCTCCCTTGGGACCCTGCGCACCATGTACCTTCTGGGGGTCCGCTACCTCACCCTGACACACTCCTGCAACACACCCTGGTAGAAGCACACACACAAACCATATTGAGGCACAAACAGACACATGCAGACACACACATACCTGTGCAACACACCATTGTAGGAACAAGCTCACACACACAAATCAAGAAATGCAGACACACAGACACACAACCATACATACAAACAGACATATACAGCTGGAGAACATATCTGCGGAGACTTAGGGGGTGTGGGAACACATATAGCCTTAAAGGATGTGTTGACTTAAGGCTTATCTGGTGACATGAGAGAACCAGCAGCTGGCTGTTTTATATTAAATTAGTGTTTAAGGAAAGGAACCAATGCATTGGGGAAAGAATGTAAGGAAAGAAGGAAAATGAGAAATGCACAAATGAAGGAACCAAAAGGTAATTTTGATTGTTCTGCTAACAGGGCTGATAACTGGCTGGTGGACACCGGCTCAGAACACTCCGAACACAACGGGCTCTCTCCATTTGGCAAGGTCAGTCAATAGACTACATACTATATATATATATAACTATATATATACACATGCATGCATATATACATATGAAGCTCATTATCTTGATTCTAGATATTGTATGCATAGTTTATATTGTATGTACTGACCTTCAAGATTCTAGAAGGTTAGTTCATCATACACACATGTATAATATAAAGTAGGTCCGTAAATAACCTACGAAAATGACATACATAGATAACATTCCTGCATAAAGTACATTTTCCAGAAGGTTAGTAAATATCAACTTGTCAATCATACATTTGAGACGAGACAGTGATAGATTGGCTCCTGTGACACCAAAACTTCACATTTTTAATGATTAAACTATTATCTTACTGGGGAATAACAAACACAAAACAAATAAGGGCATATTTTCTGTAGTTGCCATTACATTATTATGTTTATACATATTTGCTTGTCCATATGTTTACGTACGTGAATGTATGTATGTCTACATGCGTTTGTGTGTGTTTGTTTGATTAGGCATACATACACAAACATATGCAAAAACAAAACCTCAGAAATAGGCATGGTGATGAAAATCTATAAATCGGCAATCTGCATTTTAGAAAATTGACAATTTAAATCGGCCATTAAAAACCATGATCTGATTCTGATTCTGTTTGTGATTGGTGCATCCCTAATGAGGATGTACCAAAGTATAAGGGATGACATGACAGGAAATGGGATAACAAAAGGGTAGGAGCTGCAATAGACATTTCCTGATGAGTAAATATTAAATAAATAACTATATTATGTACCGTATGGCATTTTTTTGGTCTTTCTTTTTTATATTTGTGGGGGTGGTTAGTGACCAAAAAAAAGTGGCAGATAAGTAGAATAATAAGAAGAAGTTTAACAGTACTTGCCCTGCTTGCAGCATTGCAAGTAATGAATTACAAATCTTGTTACTTCCAATCACAGCAAGTGATCAAGGAGATGAACCGGCTGGGAATGTTGATAGACCTATCCCATGTGTCAGTGGAGGTAATGAACCAGGTACTAGACATGTCAGCAGCCCCCGTCATCTTCAGCCACTCCTCCGCCTACGCCATCTGTCCTCACAAAAGAAACGTCCCCGACAACGTTCTCCTCAAGGTGGTGAGTTCAAATCTCAGGAGAGAGAAATGGAATTTATTATATATTTCTGTGTGCAAGTGTGCATAGTGTTTCACTATATATAACACTATGATACTTATATATAATATTTATTATTCATTAAATTATTTATTGATGAGGGGAAAGGAGGATAGGAGAGGGAGGAATGAGAAGGAATTAGAATGAGAGAGAATGAGAAGATGCGAATGAGAAGATTAGAAGAGAATGGAGGTAGGTGAAGGGAAGAGGAGAACTGGGGAATGGAAAGAAGAGGAGTAGATGAGAGGTAAGAAGGGAATTGTAGTGGAGGAGAGGAGAATTGGGCTGTAATGTAAATGGCAATGAAGAACAGTTTTAAAAGAAGCTTTACTAAAATCACATTTAAAACTAGACATGTTGCCATGGGCTTTCTCTGAAGTAAATGTGTGTTGTTGCATGGGCAAATGCTCCATATTGGCAATTTTCATGTGGATGCTAATGCTAGCAAGGCTTTTAAGCAAGCATCTTAAGTTTGAAGTCCCTAGGCCACTTTCAAGTGGACTTGTGAATTATTGAAGGACGTTGGCTCATTTGCATATCGTATTAGCATTTCTTTATTTTATAAAATAGAAATTGCTTAAGATTGGGCACGATGAAGCAGCATGATTAATGCATTTGGATTAATGGTACATTTTTGATGGTTTGCTCAAGGTTTTCCAAAACTTTTAACTACAGAAAAATCTCTCCATAAGGATCTTATTGTTCCTTGAGGCAATATATTCAACATGTCATTATTGACATTACCAAGGTTCAAAATCTTTTGTCAAACGGTGCAAAGTTATAGCTCCCAAAGTAGTCAAATCGGTACCTAAAGTTTTAGAGACCTTTAAGTGCAACAATTTTGCAATGCATGCATGCATTTATGGTACATTCTTCACAATTTGTTCAAGGTTTTCCAAAACTTTCAAGGTACCTATCCACAATATTTTATGGGTCCTTGATGCAAAAAGAATCAACATGTCAAATAATGCCAGATACAAAGTTTCTAATGAGATCCTGTGATCCTCCTTCACAGGAGGATCACATTTGGTGATAGATACAGCTCGAGATAGATTTCGAAAACTAAATATTTCTAATAGAAAAAGCAAAAATATACTTTTGGTGTAAACAGATAACATTACGAATTTCTGGTCTTATATGCGGCCCTTATGGCCTGTTTGGTGGAAGTGACAAAAGAATAATCTGTTTTTTTTCTTCATTCTTTCATTTCACAGTTTTTTCTGGTATCTCACCTCCATCTCTTGTCTCTCCCCATATTTGTATTGTTGAAACCTCTCATAATAATAAGAAAGATCTTGAGATGAGCTTTAAAGAGAGGGAAGGAGGGATAGTCACGGAGGGACTGAGGAAGGGAATTCCAGAGTTTGGGAGCCCCATGGTGCTGAAATAACTGAAGAACACCCAGGGTAGAAGGTCTAGTGCGGGGGACAGAGAGCAGATTGTGGTTAGATGATCTGGGGGAACGCGATGGAGTATAAGGGGTCAGATGGTCACAGAGGTAAGGAGGAGCAAGGTCATGGGTTTGAAGGTGAGAAGAAGAATTTTGAATTTTATCCGGGACAGAACCAGTAACCAGTGAAGCTGAGAGAGAATAGGAGTGATTTGAGAAGATTGCTTGGTATGAGTTAGTAGCCTGGCTGCTGAATTTAGAATATATTGCAATCTTTGGAGTGATTTAGTTGGGAAGCCAATGAAGAGGGAGTTGCAGTAGTTTAACCATGAGGTAATGAAGGAGTGAACCAGGGTTAGAGAATCAGAGGTAGAGAGGAAGGGGTGAATGCGGTCTATGTTACTGAGGTGAAGAATGCGGTCTTAGTGAGGGATTTAATGTGGGGATTGAAACTGAGTAAGGGGTCAAGCAGTATGCAGAGGTTTCTGACAACAGAAGCGGATTGTGTTATTGTTCCATCAATGTTCAAACTGAGACCATCAGCCCTATTTTAACGGTCTGAAACGCAAGTGAGAAGCGCCAAACGCAAGTAGCTTTGTGGGCGGTTCTATGGCGATGTTGCTATTATACCGGCGGATAAATGACTCTTGCACCTGACGCAAATCTATAAAGGGTTGCCCTGAAGTAACCTAATTACCCGTAGGTGTGGTTTGGGCGTAATGTACAATAAACCAATGAGAGTGCCATCCCCTTTAAGAGCCATGAGCGCATTTGATCTGACGAGTTGATATTTTGACAGCGCGTTTGCAGTCTCCGATGAGCTGTGCTGTGCTGTGATGTGGAAGGAAACCAGATTGGAAATGCTTGTTGAGTTTATTGTCGGTGAGAAAGGACTGAAGTTGTGTAGCAGCAATTTTTTGCAGTCATTTGGCGGGAAAGGGGAGGTTGGAGTTGGAGAAGTTGGACAGGGAAGTGGGATCTGAGTTAGGCTTCTTCAAAATGGGGGTAACTGCAGCAATTTTCAGAGCAGGGGGAACAACACCAGAGCTGAGGCTAGAGCTAACCAGTAATGTACATAACTATACATGTACACGATAATACAATTCAGCTTTGTAAAACCTCTGCTGTATCTCTGCATCATTGTATTGATGTACCTCTTCTTGTAATTTTAAACCCCTCTTATCCATATCTGAAGAATAAAGAAAACTAGAAAATGCATTTCCTTCAGAAAATGCAGTGAGGGCTGTATTGCAAAGTGAGGTTGAATAATATTATTTTTATAAAGACACATAGTTTAAGCCATAAAGAATTGTTGAATGGCCTAAATCAAGTGGAAATATTTAAACAGAGTTTAATTCCATTTAGAAAATGTAAAATGGTTGGAAACAAATAAAGTGAAAATTTTAACAAATAGCTAATGTGATAAAGTTACACTTGAGATCAAATATAGAATAGCTGAGCTGTGTGTGTGTGTTATCAACATTATTATTTCAGTTCTAGTTAATTGAGATGAGCTCAAAATTATAAGGTTTGTACCGTTTAGACTCTCAGCTTTCATATGACGTAGTGTTTGTTTAGAATACAAAAATATTCTATTTCAGCACATTAGCATTAAGCTTCTACAGGAAGTACACCGAATATGTAGGAAGAACCTAGCCTCTAGCCATAATAACAGGGGATCCCCACACACAAACGGCCAATATAACAATCATATTTCCAATCGATTCATAATTTTAGCGCCAGTGAAACAAGAAATTCCTTATACATTCCGCCTAACATTGTGTTTGTTGGTCAAATATTGATGTTGGTAGGTTCCGCGACTTCCAAAATGGTTACTCTTTACGTGTGGAATTCTCACGTTCTAGCCTTAAATGGAATTCAATGAGACCAACTGAAAATATACGAAGAGGGTATGAAATTAAACTGAAAAAGTATAAATAATATCGAAAATCTGTTCATATATATTTGATGTTCAAGTGTGTTGATTTGTTAAATGTTTGAATGGGGGGGAACGGTTAAACAATTTCCAAGTTGCAAAGTCTGAAGTAGTTGAAGTGAGGCCCCGTCCACACGGAGCCGAAACGGGCGAAAACGATCCGGTGTCGTTTTATGCGGTTCAGGAATATCTCTGTAAAGACGGAGTCATTGTGAAACCGCATCGAGCTATAGAAACGCTGTAGTAAATATTCAAGGCGCTGGTTCTCCACAGAAAAAAGTGGAGCGCATCAAGCCTGCGCGCATACAGCCTGCACGCTGTATACAAACATACGGTCACGAGGAGATTCAACCTTTTAAATTGAGCAGAAATACTTTTTAATTAGTAATGACATTTATCAAGGGGCTGTATTTAAAGCTACAAAAAGAATACAAATATTTTTTTTTAAAAAACATTTAACGCAACTCTGACGTCGCCCAGCTGGTGGGGGGCTAATGACGTCATCGTTTGCGTTTCAGGCGTCCACAGGAATCCTAACACGAAACCGCATAGGTCCGGATAGATTTGAAACCACCCTCGGACCTGGTTTCAGAAATGTGCGGTTTCGGGCACCGGATTCGCCGGCTCCATCTGGATGGTCGGCCGAAACGCAAAAGACTTATGCGGTTTCACCAAAAATTCGGCTCCGAGTGGACGGGGCCTAAGTTGGATGGCGTCCCCTTCCTCCTATTGACTTCCATTACAGAAAATAATATTTTATAGTAGAATATCTTAAAAAGTTTAATATATATTTACCATGTCATGTATATTTAACATGGTTGAACATGGTAGTACACAATTCAAAGCTAATATGAACACTTTAAAAGTGGAATGTAGTCTGTAGGTGAAAAATGTGGAAGGAGTAGGGTCCCAAAATGTGTAGAGAATAAGAAAGAAAGAATAAACAATAACAATAGTTGAGCGCTGCTTTCGGTACTCACCTAATAAAACAAATCTTTGAACTTTTACCTTTCCTCCACAGAAAAACACGGGCGGCATCGTCATGATAAACTTCTACAACGACTACGTAACATGCAGCCGTACGGCCAACGTCTCCAATGTAGCAGGTACATTATTTCATCACTAGATGGAAGCAGCTATTAATGAAATACCAATACATGAAATTTATTCAATAAAACATAGACTCTGTTGTGACCCTGTGATTGACTTTGTCCCAGATCACTTTGACTACATAAAGAAATTAGCTGGACCCAGTATAATCGGCTTTGGAGGAGATTATGATGGAGTGTCCAGGCAAGTAGAAACTCTGTCCACTCTAACAACTTTCACGTTGTCAAATATTGGCCAAAAATGTCAATGTGTGTGTGTGCGCGTGTGTGTGTGTGTGGGGGGTTGTGTGTGTGTGGTGTGTGTGTGTGTGTGTGTGTGTGTGTGTGTGTGTGTGTGTGTTCAGGGTACCAACGGGTCTGGAGGATGTGTCTAAGATGCCGGTGTTGGTAGCAGAGCTGCTGGCGAGAGGATGGACGGATGAGGACGTCAAAGCAGCTTTAGGAGAAAACCTTCTCAGGGTTCTCCAGAAGACACAGGAGGTAAGAGGAAACACACACACATTCTCACACACACAAGCACCACATCATGACATAGGCTACACTACATAAAGACACTCGCAAAAACACACACAGGGCCCTATCTTCCACCCAGCGCAATTGTCTTTCTACACCGACGCGTATCGTTGCTAGTTTGCACCCGGCGCAGGGATGATTTCCCCCGACAGCAAACTCGTGCCACTACACTTGCGCCCTGAGAGCCGTGTCGGCGAAAAGCAGAGCCGTGGTCCGGCGCAAATTATACATGGCGCTATCTTACTGATCAATTTTGCAATTGCGCCGCTGACCGAAATAATCCTGGTCTAGGTGCCCTAGCGGAAGTGGATCTGGTGTTGCTATTTTGACGTGCCTATGCAGGTCGGAACTGTAACATAAGCTTACACACACGTGGGCTATACACAGCACAAACATACAAACAATTAGCCTAATTTAAATATTATGATGTCAAAGATTGTTCATATGTGTGAAACTGCATGGAAATAGCATGTGGATTGTGGAAAAAAACAATCTTTCAATAGGGGCTGCATGAATGAACACTGCAGTTCACTCAAAGCATGGCTATGCCATGCGTTAAAATAATAATAATAACTATAATAAACTCGAGCAAAGTATATCCCAGCCTTCCAAAGCAAAATCTCGTTTTAGGGTAGCTAAATGATAATGTTGGTTAAATTATTTGGGAAAGAACAGCTGATACAGCGCATCTGCAAACGCTGTACAACAAACATATATTTTCTTGTCACAGACATTGTGTACAAGCCAATAACTTTTAGGATTCATGAGTATTCGACAGTGAGAAAACATTGTTTTACCACGAGTGAGTGTTAAGTGTCACGCAAACTAAGTGTCACGCAAACTAAACACGTAACGCATAATACAGTCCCTGTTAATGTTTAGTCGATAATGATAATGTATACAATACTGGTAAAAAACGATGTTTGTTAATGTATTGCCGCATATTATTAAATAGACCCATAGTTGCGGCCACAGGACCGCATATCATATATGTGTCAAGTTCTCTTTGCCGAAATTTACATGACGACTCTGTTTCTGAAGTTGTAGAAGAAAACGCTATTCCATATGTGAATAAGGCCATAGTATTTGGCCATAAACTGAGCCATTTGAAGTTTGAAATTCATGTGGTCATGCATCTGTCTCAGCGCAGACTGCAATCGCGCTGACAAAATATCAACTCGTCAGGTTCAAATGCGCTCATGGCGCTTAAAGGGAATGGGATGGTGCTCTCATTGGTTTATTGCATGTTATGCCCAAAACACACCTAGCGGTATTCAGACCAACCCATATTAGATTTGCGTCGGGTGCAAGAGTCATTTATCTGCCGGTATAATAGCAACAATAACAGAGAGCCGCCCACAAAGCTACTTGCTTTTCGCGCTTCTCACTTGCGTTTCAGACCGTTAAAATAGGACCCACATACTTAAACACACAATCACTGAAAGTACATAAGCAGACACACACAGACACTACATTAAGGCAAAATAAACACAAACGCACACAGATAATACATAATACACAAACACACCCTGACTGTAATTAAGCACACACACACAGTCCATAAACACACACACAGTATATAAACAAAGTACATAAACACACAAACACAAACCCACTCGCCCTCTGTCTGCGCTCAGGTGCGGGACAGTCTGGCCACTGCCCCACCAGACGACGTCCCCATTCCGTTCCAGGAGGTGTCGAACCACTGCAGGACCAGTTATGGTTACCCTGACAGCAGTTCCTCCTCTTCTCTCAGCTGGCTGACTGTCCTCATGTCTTTGTTTGCCTGCCTCAAGCTCAGAGAGCATTAGATGGGTCTGGCTGCCTGTCTCACTCTCAGAGAGCACTAGTCTGTAATACAGTCCTGCATACTTTGTCGGCTTAGCTCAGGAGGTAGAGCAGTTGTCTTGTAACCGAAAGTTTTCTAGTTTGATCCCCAACTCCTGAGGGGATGTGTCCCTGAGCAAGACACTTAACCCTAACTGCTCCTGACGAGCTGGCTGTCACCTAGCATGGTTGACCCTACAATAACTACAATGGTTGACAATAACAATGTGTGTATTAAACGATGTACCGTATTTTCCGCACTATAAGGCGCACTTAAAAGCTGGTAATTTTCTCAAAAAACGACAGTGCGCCTTATAATCCGGAGCGCCTTATATATGGATCAATTCGTGTTTACAAATGAACAAAGTTGTCAGAACGCTTAATAAAGTTTGACTTTGTCTGACTGTTTTGTTGACATTCCCTTTATGGCTGGTTCAGACCACACGACAGATATTCCTCCACTATTAGGAAGGTCACACTATACGATCACGGAGCCAGGACATCGGGCGGAAGACTGGCCACACTACAAGATTCGAGGGTGCGATGCTCTACTTTGTATCATTCACGTTTGCAAGATATTTAAAAAATCTAAGGTTTGGAACTGCGTAATTGTGTTTTACTTTTTTCTCATAAAGGTTCCAGTTTTATATCTGCTAAATGCAGCAACTCGTCCTCACAGTTGCGTTGCGCGTGACGAGCTATACAATTAGCACAGCTCCATCTAGTGGATGCATAACGCATCCCCAGTCAAACGTTTGACTGCAGTATCTTCTATGCTATGCGCTTTATAATCCGGTGCGGCCTATTTATGAAAAAAGTTCTAAAATAGGTCATTCATTGAAGGTGCGCCTTATAATCCGGTGCGCGTTATAGTGCGGGAAATACGCTAAGTCACTTTGGATAAAAGCGTCTGCTAAATGCCCTAATTGTAATTGTACAAATGTACAATGCAAACCAATAAATCGAGTAGGACTAATATAAAATAAATGGTTTGTTGATGTGTATTTCGTTAAATATGTTGAATATAGTCGTTCGCCTAAAGATTTAGTGAGGCATTTCTTTGAAACTTTAATGGTACTAACATTAAATCACAGCATGTTTTTTGATTCAAAGTTCTGCCTAAAATCGTACTAAATGAGGTATCACCTACTCTTAGTAATACAATCCCGAATGAGCAATCACATTATCACACATAGGACTCCTGGCAAAATATCTGTTTACTTTGGAAACACACATTACAGAAGCTATGATGGCCTATAGTCATTTGAAAGGCCCGTCATCTATTTCACTCTATGGCCAGCTACAGATCAACTTCCTTGACGGTAGTTATCTTTCCGGTTTATTCCAGAAAGGTGCATTATTTTAAACTCCTACAGTCATTGTCTTTTAACCCTTTTCTTTTTGCCTTAGGCCATTTCTTACGTTTAAGCACTTTGGTGCGGCTCAGCTGTCTGTAAATGCGCTATAGAATTAAAAATTGAATTGACTTGACTAGTTGTAATCTGAATTACAATAACACGTTGTCCTCCAGACAGACTGGAGAGTCCTGTCTTTTTCCTCCGTGATCCTGTCGTCTTCAGAAGTATGTTGAGGTTGCTGATATTCAAACTCTGAGATTGGAGACAAGATGGAGGAAGCAGCTCAAAAGATAACTGCGTTTAGTCTGATAAAACAATGTAGGAGCACAGTAAAGTAAGTTTATTTTTCATTGTAAAAAAGGTAAAAAGTTAATTGTATCTATGAATTTCAATCATAAATACAATTTCAGAAGTGGGTGATCAATGGTGAATAAAATATCTTGTTATAACAAGCAATTATATCGATATAATGAGAAATGATGTTATAAGGACAAGAAAATAAAGGCTGCATGTCTACCTAAAGTATTACAACTGTGCAATTATAGATTTATATAATAAGAATGATATTATAGATCGTGAAGTGAGACAATTTCACAATCTATAGTTGTGGGCCAGCTACAAAGACGAGGACGGCCGAAGTTCTCTGGAAAAAGACTAGCGCGAAATCGGCACTTCCACTTCCACTTATTTGATCAAATACAGTTCAAGACTGTATTGTATATAGTTAAGACTAGATTTATGTATAAGGTGATAGGCTATAACCTTATAGAAACTGCTAGTCTACCTGTATATACAATACAGCCTATAACCTTATTCATACATCTAGTCTAACTGTATATACATGTCAGCGTTTATTTACATTCAATATTAACGTTTCTAGATAAGTATATATCAACGTATAGTTTTGAACTGCTCGTGGGCCTTTCTTTTGCTCTTTTGTTGTTTTGAGGGAATATAATGGGGGTAGGCTATAGGCCTACTCTGTTTAAGAAATATGCAAAATATGTATTTAATATTTCACAAACGTGGAACAATGAGCTAAATTTTCATTCGGAATCCCAATGGCTGTCGCCTTGCATGGTTGACCCTACAATAACTACAATGGTTGACAATAACAATGTGTGTATTAACCGATGTAAGTCACATTGGATAAAAGCGTCTGCTAAATGCCCTAATTGTAATTGTACAAATGTACAATGCAAACCAATAAATCGAGTAGGACTAATATAAAATAAATGGTTTGTTGATGTGTATTTCGTTAAATATGTTGAATGTATATGTATTTAATATTTCACAAACGTGGAACAATGAGCTAAATTTTCATTCGGAATCCCCCCCGCCCCCTTGGTTCTCAAGCGCTTTTTTACGACCTATGGCCATCATTTATTTTTCTTTGACATGGACGCATATATACTGTATGTTACACATGAACATATTATATTCACACAATATTGTTAATAAGCCCCGACATGATTGGTTCTTGGTTCCTGTCGTAGGAACTTGACGATGGGAAGAACAGATCACGTAGCTTGTATTGAAAGTGTTGCCGTTTGCGGACTCGTGGAGCACTATATCTAAATAATATAATATTTATATAGGTATCTATATAATATAATATTAAATATAATATCACGGCCAAAAGCTGTGTGAGCCTCCAGATGATTATTATGAATTAAAGACTGTCGGGTTCTCGGACATCTCTAGTACTTCCACAACAAGTAAAGACTCGCAGTGGGGGTTATCTCGGCCAGAGTCCTGCACGGGTTCGGGTACCCAACGGGTGACTCGCACAATTTGGATGAAACAGGTGAAGAATCTCTTCATTGTGGTAATCTACCGTCCCCCTGGTCCCCTTCGTCACTTCTATGATGAAATGGATGCCCTTCTCAGCTGCTTTCCTGAGAATGGCATACAACTCGTTATACTTGGCGACTTTAACATCCTGCCAGAGAAGTTGCATTCACCTGAATTAACCAACTTTTTTGCCACCTTTGACTTAACACTATCCCCTTCTCCTCCCACACACAGGGCCGGGAACCAGCTTGACCTGATATTCTCAAGGTCCTGTGGCACCTCTGCTCTCTCTGTTACCCCACTCCCCGTGTCTGATCATCACTTTGTTGCTTTTTCTCTCCCCTTAAAGTCCTCTCCCCCCCTCCTCTCTAGTCCCCACATTGTCACCACCCGCTGCAACCTCAAAACTCTCTCTCCGTCTACTTTTGCCTCAACTGTTCTGTCTTCACTACCTTCTATTGAACAATTCTCTCAACTATCCACAGAGGAATCCTCTGACACTCTGCTATCCTCCCTCTCCTCCTCTTTGGACTCCCTCTGTCCCTTCCACTCCAGACCGGCACGATCTTCACCCCCCCCCCTCCTTGATTGTCTGAATCTCTGTGGACCCATAGAGCAGAGTTGCGGGCAGCTGAGATGAAATGGAAGAGATCAGACTGTCCTAATGATCTATCTCACTATCTCTTTCTTCTCTCTGATTTCACCTCCACTGTGTCAACAGCCAAATCTGCCTTCTACCGGACCAAAATTAACTCCTCCGCCTCAAACCCCAGGAAACTGTTTTCCTTGTTCTCTTCCCTCCTCAATCCTCCCTCCCCTTCTCCTCCTTCCTGCCTCACTGCTGATGACTTTGTTACCTACTTTACCCAGAAAGTAAAGGACATTAGCTCCTCTTTTATCACTGCCACCATCCTCCCTCCCCCCACCCCCACCTCTGTCTTTACCCAATTCATCCCTCTCACCTCAGACGAGGTCAACAGAATTATAACATCTAACCATGCCACCACCTGCCCACTTGACACTATCCCTTCCTCCCTCCTCCAGGCTGTGTCAAACGACATCCTGCCATTTCTCACCGCACTTATTAACTCCTCCCTCACTTCTGGCATTGTTCCAACGTCTTTCAAGCCTGCCAGAATAAAGCCTCTCCTCAAAAAACCAACCCTTGATACCACTGACATCCAGAATTACAGACCGGTATCTCTTCTTTCATTCCTCTCTAAAACATTGGAACGTGCAGTCGCTAACCAACTGTCCTCCTATCTCTCATCTAACAACCTGCTTGACCCTCACCAGTCAGGCTTCAAAAAAGCACACTCCACTGAGACGTCTCTCCTCGCGGTGACTGAGTCCCTCCGTGCGGCCAGAGCCTCGTCCCTCTCATCGGTTCTCATTCTCCTTGACCTGTCTGCAGCATTTGACACTGTGAACCACCAGATCCTCCTCGCCACTCTCGCCGAACTTGGCATAGCTGAATCTGCCCTTTCCTGGTTCACATCCTACCTGATGAATCACACTGATCAGATAACATGGAATGGCTTCTTGTCCAAACCTTGCACGCTTGATACTGGTGTCCCTCAAGGCTCTGTACTGGGGCCTCTTCTGTTCTCCCTCTATACCAGATCTCTGGGCTCTGTAATTACATCCCACGGCTTTTCCTATCACTGCTATGCTGACGACACACAGCTATTTCTCTCTTTTCCCTCATCTGACAAAGCCCTGATTGCAACACGCATATCTGAATGTCTGGCAGAAGTCAGCACCTGGACAACTGCCCATCACCTTAGGCTTAACCTCACCAAGACTGAGCTCCTCCTAATACCAGGGAAAGATTGCCCACACATGGACTTACTGGTCACGGTCCAACTGGCAAAAACCTTGGTGTAGTGTTGGACAATCAGTTATGCTGCACCGCAAACATCACTGCGGTGGCCCGATCCTGCAGATTTGCACTTTACAACATCCGCAGGATCCGGCCCTTCCTCACAAGGGAAGCAGCTCAGCTTCTAGTCCAATCACTGGTCATCTCCTGCCTCGACTACTGCAACTCGCTCCTGGCTGGACTCCCTGCCTCTCGATTAAACCCTTGCAGCGCATCCAGAATGCGGCAGCGCGCCTCGTGTTCAACCTACCAAAGTTCTCACATGTAACCCCCCTCTTCCGAGACCTCCACTGGCTCCCTGTAATAGCTCGCATCAGATTCAAGATGATGGTACTGGCATACAAGGCAGTCGATGGAACTGCCCCTGCCTACCTCCAAGCATTAGTAAAGCCACACACCCCAGCTCGATCCCTCCGCTCAACTACATCAGCTGGACGTCTGGTACCGCCATCGCTAAGAGCAAGCAAAGGTCGATCAGCGAAGTCACAACTTTTCTGTTTTGGGACCCTAGTGGTGGAACAAGCTCCCTACCGATGTCAGGATCGCAGAGTCGCTCACCAGCTTCCGCAAAAGACTCAAAGTCGGGCGCCTGTATCAATTTATATCGGGTCTGGTAGGGTGCGGAATGTTATTCGCGGGTATGGGCGGGTGCGGGTTTGCAAAATAAGACCTGTGTATTGATTCTTGGTCATGTCGGAGAAGGAATTGAGGGAAGAAGCATTGGCTTTGACTCTCTGAAGTCCAGATGTACCACGACTTCAGATTGATGTGGAAGGACCAGAGACGTCAGACAACCCAATGCAGTTGTTTATTTATATCATCCTGAGGCGCACATAGCTTTTGGCCGTGATAATATATATTACTAGAGTTTTCGCGTGCACAACACGCGTGCTCAACCTCTAGTTGTAATCAAACCCATAGCAATAATGTGGAAACCACAGTCAATAATGTAACAAATTCTGAGAGCATAATATAACATTTTGCCTATAATTTTACAACGTATACCGTTCGTTCAGCACAAATTCATCGAACAGTGAATGGTTCAACAGATTCATCGAACCATCCAGCGAACAAAAGGCAACAGGCTGATTATCATTTAGGGGGCCACTCAATGACATGCAAAAGCTTCATCAACACGCTCATTGAAGTGGTGTGAGAAATAGACTTTCTACTCCTCATTCACATATAACAGTCCCTCCAGAAAAACGTGATTATGCGATCGCATAATTCAACGCATAAACGCATATTCATGCGGGGGCCGCATTTTTTCAAATATGCTGCACTTTCACCGCATAAATTGCCAATTTCCGCGAAAAAACGTGTGTTTACTTCACAAAAGAGCAGCCATTTCCCCCTGTTGCCATGGGAACGTTATGAAGTGACGCAATTACGCGACATGAACGTCATCAAAAGCTGCAAACCCCGCGACAAAGGCATGATGAAGCGGTCTCATTTGCCAACAAAGATAAGTGCAAAAGACCGTGCAAAGCAGTTTCCCGTATTGTTACACGACAGTGGGGGCAAATTATTTTGCACTCTGTGCAACTGCGTGTTGGACCACAGGCGGAAGTCGACACTGGAAAACCACTTTGCCGCTGCCAAACATGCAAGGATGGTTAAAGCAGCAGCGGAAGCAGCCAAGAAGCAGCTCACCTACACCGAGGCCTCAACTTCCAAAAGAGTTGCTAGGGCTGAAAGAATCAAGGTCAGTAGCCTACAAGATTAAAGCTTGTAAAATTATGCAAGGTTGATAATTAAATTGAAAACAGAATGAAACAGGGAGAGGTGTGAGCGTGAATGAGATTTCCAGGTATGTTGTGTGTGTGGATGTATAACTTTAGGGTTAGAAAGCCTAACAGTAGTGTAATATCCCATGCAAGATGATTGATTTTGCCATGAAATAATTGTTTTATTAGCAGAAACACTACAGTTCTGTGAAAGGCTTACTGTAAATGATTCAGTTTTATACTGCAGTTTTCTGTAGGTTACACTGGACTGTGTGTGTGTGTGTGTGTGTGTGTGTGTGCGTGCGTGTACATAATACAGCCCAATGATACAAAAGTATTTTTCTTTTTGTAGATTTGTGAAACCTGGGTTGCCACCTGCACTGCCATCAACATCCCACTGTCTAAGACTGACCACCCTGCACTGAGGAAATTTCTGAATGAGAATGTCATCAATGGCGGCGCCATTCCAGGGTTTTACCAGCTTCAAGAGAAGTACTTGGGAACAGTTAATGAGAGTGAAAAAGAGGAGCTGAAGACACATCTTGCCGGAAAACCTCTTGCTGTGATATTCGATGAGACTCCGGATGTCGAGGGGAGATGTGTCCTCAATATCCTCCTTGCATCACTTGAGAAGGATCATTCTGGGAGGATTTTGGCCTACCTTGCAGAAACTGTTTTCCTTGAGCAGTGCAATCATTCCACTGTATCCGTGGCTGTTGTAAGGTGCCTACAAGAATACAGTATTAACAATGAGGATGTGATTGTGTTCAACACTGATAATGCAGCCTACATGAAGAAGGCATTCACAGCAGCTCTGCAGTCGTTGTTCCCCAACTCACTACACATCACATGCATGGCACACATAATGCATCTCATTGGCAATGCCTTCCACAAACCTTTTGTTCAGTTGAACAGCTTCATGCTGAGTTTCTCCCAGATGTTCTTCAATGCTGGATCACGGAAGAGAAGATACCTCCGCTTCATAACAAACAAGCTGCCAAGAAAAAAGGCGGTCATGCCTCCAAACCCATGTGCAACACGATGGAACTCCTGGTTCTCTGCAGTGCAGTACCACGCACAGCACTTTGGACTGTACAAGGAGTTTATAGAGATAGAAATCGAGGTAAAAACTTCCTTCACATAATTCCTCAGTACAATTAACACTTCCTTTTCTTCATCAGTTAACCTCCTTTGCACATACAAACATGAATAGTTTAGTAAGATCAAAGTAAAAAATGACCTAATTCCTTTCTTTCTATATGTGTTTTTTATTTATAGGTGTGTAGCAGAAGTGTTCCACAGTCTGTGGAGAGACTCCTCCAGATGCTTGAAGACCCAGACCTAGCTCAGTCCCTGAATGTCCACATCAACATCATGGCTGACAAGTGCAAACTCTTCCTAAGTCTTCTCGATATATTCCAGAGCAGACGTCCTGTGACCACAAAGATCTTCAACTATCTGGAGGATCTGCAGGTGGTCTTTGCTGCCAACAAAGAGCTGCAGTATGAGGCTTGTGCCGAATACTTTCAAGGGTTTGACTTACCACACACCACGAAGACACAGATCCTCAACACAGTTGGTCAGGCATATGAAAACACTGAAGAAAAGCTCACCAAGTACATGTCACACGGGCAACCGGCCATTGAGTTTCTCCAGGAGGTCAGGGTGTTTGACCCTCGTCACATC
Organism: Pollachius pollachius; assembly: GCF_949987615.1. Lineage (NCBI taxonomy): Eukaryota > Metazoa > Chordata > Actinopteri > Gadiformes > Gadidae > Pollachius > Pollachius pollachius. Next base: position 14,724,581 of record NC_136938.1, on the reverse strand, counting down.
GCATTCCAAGAAGAATCCGTAGCAAGCTACAAGGCCATTCCAGCTTTCACTGAAGTGCAGAGTGATGAATTTGATTCTTACTTCAAAACTCTTGGTCCAGCAGCACTCAGAGCTGCACCATCCGGCGTGGTGGATTTGGATGTGTTTTGGGATGGCGTACAGGAGAGACTTCCTGGGCTGAGTTCCTTGGCAAAACGGTACAAAGATGCTGTCTCAAACTCAGCTGATGCTGAACGCAGTAAAAGCATCTACAAACTGGTGTTGTCTAACCGAAGAAGATCAACTACCAACCAAAACCTCAAAGCCTTCGTCTTCCTTTACCACAACCAACGAGTCTGCAGTGGAGCATTTGAGAGGGAGCAGATGGTGGAGGAGGAGGAGATGGAGAAGGATTGTAGCAGATTCTTTTTTTACAAAAATAATCTGCTACAACTTTTACAGAAGTTGTAGCAGATTCTTTTTGTAAAGCTACAGAAATTGTACTGTAAGTTTGAGCCATGTTTTAAGGTCTCAAATAAAACAAGGTGAGAACTTAAATATTCCCAGCACTTTCTGTGATGTAGTACGCTTGTTTATCATAGAAAGTAATAAGAAATGACTCTTTACATTAAGGTAGTAGCCTAGTGAGAACAGGGTGTTGGGGGAAATCACTTTTTTCTCCTCTTTTTCATCAAACCGCAGTTGTGGCAAGTTCCCGCAATTTTCGCAATTTCCCGCATTTTTCGCAAGTTCCAGCATTTTTCGCAAGTTCCTGCATTTTTTCGCAAGTTCCTGCATTTTTTCGCAAGTTCCCGCAATCTTTGCAAGTTCCCGCAATTTCATCGTATAAAATTGCATAAATATGCCGCATATTTCATCGCATTTTTTAAGAAAACGTGCCGCATAATCAAGGATTTTTGGCCGCATAAATCACAAAAAACGCCGCATTTTTCTGGAGGGACTGATATAAGGTCATTTGCATTTCCTACAGAGAAAATACTACCTCAGGGGTAATATTATTCAGGAGATTTTCAGGGTACAAATACCAGGACATGTTGTTCACACATACGGCCCATCAGGAGAATATCAGGACGAAAATTCTACCTCAGGGGTAGTATTATTCAGGAGATTTTCAGGGTACAAATACCAGGATATGTTGTTCACACATACGGCCCATCAGGAGAATATCAGGACGAAAATCTATGGTAGCAGGGGTAATTGTTCAATGGAAAGTGTAGTATACTATGCATGCAAATCAATTATTAAATAACTTTTACTGTTATTCAGGTCAGAAAAGTGCATTGACATTTTAAAATGCAAGGCAACTACTATTGGTTAGTTGAAAATAATGATCATCATTGAGATTAAACATCTCTTCCAGTGTCCTGAGCAAGACAGCCAGCAGTAGCCTACAGTCACACATAGCATACACACAAAACATAAGAAAAATAAAACAACTAAAACAGTCCGCAGGGGGGAAGGGGGATATCAATATCGCAAGACATTTCGGGAGGCTCAAGTAGGAGCTATATTAAGTTTGAGCAACAAAGTGTAAAGACATTTAGGGAGGCTCAAGGAGGAGAGTAATATTACATTTGAGCAACAAAGTGTAGTCTTGTGGTGGACTCTATAGACATTATTCACCATACTGTGTTGACATGTTTTCGTTTTGTTATAGGGACACTGACTCTTTAAGATCACGTCACTTATGTCTTGATATGCAGGTCGGCGCGATATTTGAATTTAACTTTTTTTTATGACAAAATGAATGACCTGCCGTTGCTTGTTGAGGTGAGAAATTGTCTTTCCTTCTTTTATCGCAATTTCTACAGTCTATAGACAGAACATTACTGAACAGAGCTTACCTGGGAGAGTTTGTAGATGGCGGAGCCGTTATGTTTAAAAACAAAACGTCTTACCTGGGCGAATGGTGGCGCGTGCGGTCTGCAGCTCGCACACACACACAGAATGTGCGAAAGCACTGTAGCTGCCCACTTGGAATTACCACACAGGATGCAGAGAGCTTCGACTGGTGTTCGACTTTAATTCTCTCCTCCTTTCACCACTGGCATTTTAACACCTTCTGACACCGTGAAAACTATGAAAATGGACAGAAATACAAATGCCGTAGTACCAGATTTCAGTAAATAATACATAGAAATCATGTTCACAATTTAAACTTAAACAAATACATTTTTTGTAAACTTAAGCCATGAATTTTACATGAAACTACCGTTTTTAAACTGCTATGAGTTGCAGCTCTTATTCAAATAAAATAATGACAGTTTCTCTCAGTTTTAAATAGTTTGAGCTCAGCCTGCTAGCAGCCCGTCTTCCTCACACACACACCTCGCGGTGACAGTCCTTACAGGAGAAATACAATGACACAAAAAACACGGAGTGAACCACAATAAATAACCTTTTACAAGTTTTACCATAGGATACGACATGTTAATAGTTTATTTGCATGTTTTACCAACTCTGTAGCATCGTGAGCATGTGGTTTTTGCCGAGACGGGAGCAGGAAGTCTAGCGTCTTCGATAACAGGAAGTAACAAAATAAGAGTGGTGCTCGTCAAATAAAAGTATAAAAAGTAAAGTGGCATAACTTATAGACGAAATTAGTTGCCATTTACAAGCACACATACACCGCACACACGCAAATACACACCGCATACACACAAACCGCACACACACGCGCGCGCAAATACACCGCACACTAGAGAGGCGCGGATGGGTTATTATTTCATCCGCAACCGCATCACAAACTGCATCATCCGTCCGCACAAACGTTTTTTGACCAATGTTCAAAACCGCACCCGCCCAAATTCCGCCAGTTGCTTTTAGGTCTATAGGCGATGCAAGGCTGCTGACACGAGGCTAGAAATCTCTTGCCTGTTCTTGAAATGAGAATGATCAAATGCAGCAAAGATATTTTAAGGCTAAAGTCCCTAATAGGATAGCCTATTTAGCTATGTTGTACAGGCCAAATTACTGCCTGATGAAAATTTGACTATTTCAAAGATGCTTATTTTTTCAGATGTAGGTAACAATAATTAACAATGTATATGTATGGAATGATGTATACAACGCCAGTCATTATCGGGAAAATAATCCCCGTCAGGGCGAACAGGACACCAACGCGAAGCGGAGGTGTCTTCCTTCGCCCTGAAGGGGATTATTTTTGATAAAGACTGGCGTTGTCATATAAAAAACGTGACATTCTATACATAATCCTGCTTATTATTTATTTTTGGCTACTTGTTAAAACGAAAAAATTACTTCACACGGTGTGTCTTTTTACAATTTAATTGTTATCTGTACCATTCTCACGTCGACAACGCAGCGGCAGGTCACTTATGTTATCATACAAAAAACGTTAAATTCAATAATTGCGTCGACCGGCCTATCAATAAACAAGTCAAGTGATCTTAATGAGACAGCGTCCCTATAACACAGAACATTGGACATTCACAGTCGTGAATGTCCAGCTGGCTCAATTTCGCAATACCCCCAAAACAGTTGTTACTGCCGATATATTACTCATAGACTACTGTTCGATTTAAACAGCAAAGAGCGAGACATGTTAGAAGTCAACAGCAACATAATTTAATGCAGCAATTTAAAATTCCAAAAATACATGCGCAGCCGAAATGTACGATCAAAAGCCACATCACAAGGCAACCCTCTCACAAGGCATATAATAAAATCAAATGATTCCATTGCTCTTGTGTGGGTGGTCGCTTTCGAGCTGCACTTGATGTCTCCTCTGATTTTAATTCAACCATCGTGGTTAAAATGTCCTCATATTGATCAATGACAGAAGACATACTGTACAAGAATCATGCTGAGACCAGCGGGTGTCTGAGAATTTCTGCAGGCGTTTTTTGTTGCGATTGTTTGCCATAAAGCACTGTGCTTTATGGCAAACAAGCGCTTCGGTGAGAGTTACAAACATCCCTGACAGTGCACATTCACCAAGTTGAGAGCGTGGTTTCTGCAGTGAACGTAGACTGCTGCGGGAAAATGAGCTGCGATGCGTGCCTGAACGCTGCGCGCTTTCCTGCTTACATTACCAGCACCATCACAAGGGGTTTTTACACTGCCAAATATGCCATCGTATGCACGCCTTTTTTGCGGCAGGGTCTGCGCGTTTATACTGCCCGAGGTAAATTGCCTGCTTGAGCTAGCACACCGATTTACCCTCCCGGACCCTACACAAATTTGGGGTTTATTGGGTTTCATTCTGAATCTGATGAAAATGTGACGGCTCCACGGTTCCGGGGGGGAGGGGTGCTAATCATGTGAGAGAAGGTTATGCAGTCGCATTGAACAAAGACCTTGAAAGATGGTGCGATCTACGAGAGAGACGCAGAGGAACTTTACTTACAAGGCTTTTGTCGGGATAAAAAACATGTGGCCAGCAAAATAAAGAATATGTTGGCGTTTTTACACTTGTAAATAGTTAATCGCGTTTGTAGCCTACACTCAGACGTAAACTCATTCTTGCATGCGGGTCTTCATTCATAAAAAAATAAAAACATTCGGGAGTATGCAAATTATTCTAAAGAGGTCTAGACTCGGTGCGCAGCCCCGCCTTCTCCAGTGAACCAAGAAACCATGCGCCATGACGAACGGGGGATTTGACCCCCTCGGTTTTACACAGGAAACTTGAGATAAAACGGTGAAATCGCCGGGCGTGCCAAGCTGCGACCGAACCGGCTTGGCAGTGTAAAAAGGCCTATACATCATCCTGCCCAACAATATGGGCAGGTTCTAGATCAAGCTCAATCGGGTCAGCAATAGTCATGGGTCAACGCCCAGCCTCTGCGTTCGAAAGATAATGAATGAATGCAATGTTGCATTTTTAATGTTAACACCAAAGATTCTAGACTAGAGAGTGCGCTCCAATCAATGAAACCTTATGCAGAATCAGATAGTCGGCTCTCTTTGCTGTGCAAAGCATGTTTCAGAGATCAGCATATTAAGATAAATGTAGTTGTCACACAAGCTATTTTAGATTTTTGTAACACTAAATTATTACAGGTGGGAAAGCCTGGGCTATTGAAGTTTTACCGCAATCAATCAAAAAGCTTCGCTGTGGATCTAAATAGTTTTGGTGTATGTGTCTGTCTGTGATCATTTTAAGCTTATTTTGGTAGCGGAGCAACATTAAATATTGCCCTAGTAAGACAACAAGGGACATTATCTACTGCAGAATCATCACAAGCATGTAGTCCGGCATCATTGTTGTTGTCTTATTGAGACGCTGCGGGCTTAATGGTGTGTTCAGGAATCCTCGGACGCCAGCCTTCCGAGTCGAATGTTTGAGGTCACTTCCGGTCTTGAAGCATTCATATTGTTCCTGTTCGTCTTTATAATTGTCATGAAGTTGGCTAGTCGTTGTTTATTGTTAGCTACATTAGCCTCTTCAGCAAACCAGCCCGAAAACAAACACAATTTTACATTATATTGGACGCACAGTAAGACCATGCAATGTATAAATTGGTGACCGGAATAAAGAAGCAATGTAATCAAGTGTGTAAGAGCATTTAAAATCAACATTAAAATGACCTACGTGGTACATCTCCTCACGGGCGCAGCCATTTTGTTGCGAGCGTCATCACTGCTCTCGGCCTACTCTCAGATTTTTGAAAGATGAAGACAAAAAGGGGGCGTGCCTTCGAGAAATGCCGCAAGAATGCTGGGAGATCGTCGACTTTCGACTCGGAAGTCTGGCGTTCGAGAATTCAGGAACACACCATAAGACTAGGGGGTCGAGGAGAGGGGCGATGACGTCATAGTTTACGTTTCAGGCGTCCACACGAATCCTAACAAGAAACCGCATAGGTCCATTTTTATTTGAATCCACCCTGGGAACTGGTTTCAGAAAAGTTTGTTTTCAGGCACCGGATCCGCCAGATCCATCTGGATGGTCGGCCCTAACGCACAAGATTTATGCGGTTTCACCAAAAAATCGGCTCCGTGTGGACGGGGCCTAATAATACCCCTGAGGTAGTATTTCCTCCGTAGGAAATATAAATGACCTTATATGTGAATGAGTAGAAAGTCTGTATTTCTCACACGACTTGAGTGGGCATGTTGATGACGCTTCTGCATGTCATTAAGTGGCCCCCTAAATGATAATCAGCCTGTTGCCTTTTGTTTGCTGAATGGTTAAAAAATATTTAAATGTTGGCACTGCTTTTAAGTCATTCGTGGTGAACGCTAAAAGATTAATCTGGCTATTGCCAGACCAAGATCAATCGTAGTTTGCACGTTGGTCTGGGGAAGCTGATGTCATTTTCTTCAGCACAAGAGGCGTGATCAACGGGCCTAGTTCAAAAACTCTGTACGCGATTGGCTGTTTGCCGTCGCTTGCCTGTCGTCATTGTGTTAATCCAGCCAACAGGGGGAAAAACCAGCTTGGCGATGGCTCCCGCAAAAACGTATCGGAAAGCAGAAAGAAATGTATTGCTCTTCTCCAGACCCTTGCGTCGGGCGAACTCAAATCCCCGGCAGAATGGGCGGGGCTACCCAGTCTACTAAAACATAGTTCTTACCATAACCCTAAAAGTACACATCATACTATAAATTACAATACATGAGTTCACAGATGCACACGTATTTAGAATTAATATTTATTATTATTATAATTAACACATTTTATTAACAGTTAGCTGAACATTATAGGGTCCCGTCCTTCCACCCCCGTTTTCTCAGAAAACAGGGGGTGTGTTAAACACCAGAAAACACAGAAATCAACTACATTTGTCCCAGTGTTTGTTATATGTGAAATGAAGCAAAAAAGACGCCCTTTCTCCGGAAATGCAGTCGTTTGCGACACCTTCGTAAATCGTCGTTTCTTCTATTTGTCTCTAACATGCGCCAATCTTTCATCGATCGATGCTTCGGATTTTGAAAATGCAACGGAATATATGATGCATCATTATAGCAATATTTAAGATGATCGCGATGAGTTCTGCCCGTTCTGCCTCCATTTTGTCTGTGGTCAAAACAAACTAGTGACAGCAGCTGCAATTATCCCTCTTGCGAATTTAGACCCTACGTCATATCCCACCCCTTGCAAGCCCACCCCCCTAAACACCCCATTGATTCTACTGATGTCTAAAACGACATCGATATCCGCATATAAAGCATCAAGTGGGAATCACCTTCAGGGTCGAATCTCCTGATATACAAATGTGGCAAAATTGCAGATGTGTGAAAACGGTCGAAAATGATTATGCTTGCTTCATAAAGTAAGGAGAAAATGATTATGCGTGCTTCGTTACGTAATAGGTGAACCAAAATGTTATACGTTGTAACATTAAGGCAAAATGTTATATTATGCGCTCAGAGATTTGTTACATTATCGACTGGGGTTTCCACATTATAGCTATATGGGTTTAAGTACAACTAGAGTCGGAAACTCTAGTTTGGATAACAGCTTATAAAACGTTTTTAAACAATTTTAGAAAATGATATGTTCGACAAGGGTTGTGGCATTACATGTCCATAGACAACAAGGCGGAGGATAATCATCAAATTTCATTGAATGCTAATAAGAATAATAAATGGTGACAAGCAAGTAAGCAACAAATCTTTCCACCACGTATCTAGGGTGACCAGATCCCAATTCACCAGAAGTGGGACAAAGGCTACGTTTGTGCGGGACAATGTGGGGGGGGGGGGGGGGGGGGGGGGGGGGGGGAAGGCGACCTGGGACCTTCAGTGGGGGTTTCAGTCCGCAATAACAGATAATCCCCCGTTCCCCCCTTGTCCGTTCTATTTAGAAACATATTTGATAAACGTGTTTTATTTCGCTTATTTAGTTAATTTCATAATTAATTAAGGCCGCCACCAGAGGGCGCCTTCAACGCATTTGCCGCCCTAGGCGATTGACTAGGATCGCCCTTGCATTGCTTCTTGGTGGTGGGCGTGCCCTTAACCTGCGTCCGAGACCAAGTTTCATTGACATCATCAAACACCCCGCCCGCTCCCTGATGACAGCCCTGCTGTCTCCGCACGCAGCTATTTGATAAATGCTAGATGATAAATCACGCATTTCCAAAAAAAAAAAATATCGAGTCTGACTGTCAATAACAATGCGGGACAACGTCTCAATTTGCGGGACGCGTTCAAAGTCATGGAAATGCGGGACTGTCCCGCACAAAGCGGGACATCTGGTCACCCTACACGTATCTGTTCATAATTGTCTTCCTAATGGAATGAGTCCGCAAACAAATCTCCCGACAAATCAAACTCCTGGTCCTCATTAAAGAGGAAGTGATTTAAGCTTCCATCCTTCCTCATACCCTCAGCTGACCTCCCCCAGGTCTTACCCTCCACAGCGTTCGTCTGTGTTCCAGATATCTCCAATGATGGAGTCTGTCTGATACAGCCGTCAGCATTCTCTCCCTGTCTGGCACTCAAAGGAAAGGACATTTCACCAATTAAGGGAGTCACAACCATGTCATCGTCATTGTCGACACACAAAACCGAGATGGACACGTCTTTGAAACACTTTAGACCCAAAGCTGTTCGGCATTGAAGATTCAGGATCTGCCTGCTAGTCAGATTTTGGTTAGCTCTGTTCAGGTTCCTCAACCTTCTGCGTGATATCGGGTTGAGGTTGTGGTTCCTTTTCGTGGGCGTCTCACTGGTAACAGGGTGCAGCCCAAGAAATTGCTGGGTTCTGCTGTGGCTGGCGGTGAAGCGGTTTGACACGCTATACCCAGTTGGTGGAGGTGTAGTGATGATGATGCGAGGGGGGAAAGGGGGCTGCCTGTCTGGCTTTAAGCAGCCCAGACGTCTAGACCCTGCACTGGTCTGGTGTACAGCAGCAGAACAAGACCCTGTATGAACATGGATCCTTGGCAAGGGCGTGGACTGTGAGGGGGGGATGAAGTCCAGCAGAACAGGTTCGCTACCATGGATGATGCCACCTAATGTGGTTTGATTCCGTAGTGGTGGAAATTGGTTGGAGTCGCTGGCCCGATACCTGCTGCAACCTACTCCATGTTTATTGGATCTGAATAAATAATGGTGCGCTGGCGATGTCGCGGACTCCAGATTTTGGTCGGATCGAGCTGCACTTTCAGGGCTATCTAAGCTAGACGTGTTTTCGTCTGTTTTGAGTGTCTGGGAGTCAGTGTGTGTGACGATAATTTGTCCGTTGGCAGGTCCTCCCACTTCCTGGCCGAGCGTCTGCGTTGCCAAGGTGACCAAGGCCATGGGGTCACTGAACAGGTCTGCAGAGCAGTTGTATATATCATCAGTAATGTCTCCATCACACGCTTGTCTCGGGCCATCCACACAAAATCCCTGGTATCCCATTGGGTCAAAACTATCGAGAGGAGAACATCCACCACACATCGGAGCTCCTTTCGTGCCCACCACCTTGTTCACAAGCCTGGCTGACTTGTGCATGGCGTCACATGCACAGCTTGGAGCGCACGTTTTGCTGACATCAGCGAGCGTCATCCTGCTGGAATGGCGGGCGGAACGGTAACTATTTCTGTTACAACGATCAGTGCTGGCAGTTCTGTTTTCAGACCAGTTTTCCTGACACACAATGAAGGCCTCCAGGCTCTCTGAGTAGGCCATATCGTCCTCCCAGGCCTGGGGATCACATTCAAGCACATCAACTTGCTGGTTCTCTGGCGGGGAGCCGCGGTAGGGGAGGGGTCTTGGACAGGTGGGCGGGATGGGGGCATTGCTAGGAACCTCTGCAGCGGACGACAGGGAGCATTTGTAGGAATGGCTGATACTAAAACCTTTCTTATTGCTTGAGTGAAGAGCGGTGGCTGGTGCTCTCTGGGTCTCTGCTGGCCTCTCATTGGCTCGTCGGTGGTGGTGGTGTGGCAGTCTGCCGTCGTGCTCGTCGCCTTCATCCTGCTGAGTGTCCTGTTCCGCTGAAGAGGTCACCACCCCTATCGACCGTTGCCAAGGAGAGTCGGGGCTCAAAACAGAGCCATGGTAGGTTAATCTGGTGGCAGGAAGAGGGCAATCATACAAAGTATGAAATCATAGAAGGGAGCGTTGACAATATTGAAATGCAAAAAATAGGATTTTTCCATAAATATCTATCCATCTACTCCATTTTCCATGCAAATTACTTTACCACAAGAAATCCAGCAATATTCATCCAGCCACATCATACCCTATTTGTCTGTTTGACCTCAAAGCTACCAGGTTTGATCCCCACTGCTGTCGATTACCCCTACCTATTAATGAACTGTGACAAAAATAAGTCGATAGGATATAAAGCTAATAAGCAGACGCCTATGATAGTCAAGACTGACCTTAAAAGAAAAAGAGTATCACGTTGAATCAGCATGCATCGTAGTGTAGCTAAAACAATGTAAGGCGAACATTACCTGGCCAGTGAGCAGGAGAGGAGAGGGGAGAGTGGTGGGGTGCTCAAGCCTGCCCTGCCAGGAGACTTAAGAGGCAGCACAAGAGAAGCAGCCGGTTTGAAGGCCTCACCAGAGCCAGGGGAGCGCAGGGCCCCGGCCCTCTGCTGCAGGGCATGGTAGTAGCGCAGCACGGAGCACCCTGCCCCCCCACCCGCTGGAGTTAGGTGGATCTCGGTGGCAATGAACTGGGCAGGGCCCGCAGTGGTCCCCAATGTCACACCACTGGAGCCATCAAACCATGGGCCATGATCTTTGTCTTTTACCTATAGGGGGCAGGTTAAGAGCTCAGTGAATTATATACATATGGATGTCCTTTTGACTAGAATAACTGCTTAAAGTATAGCTTATTGTCTATCCTAAAATTATAAACTAACCTTGTAGTCATTTAACAATGAACTAATTGAGAATCCATTCTTTGAATCCAATATGGATATATCTATACCACACAACAAAAATTACAATATAACTGCATTGCCTGGTTGTGATGTCAAATTATCTAGTAGTATGGATGTACTGTTAGCAGTAGTAGAAGTACCTATGGCAGCTCAGCACACACTAGAAAGGAATATTGCATTGACTAATGGAATAATGTATAAATATGGGTAATAAACTCATTATCAATCAATGTCGATGTACTTAATCTGAACAACACAAAACTCTGCACCTTTATCCCAAAAGTAAAATGTCTGCCAATGAAGCAGTCCTCGACCGCCTGCTTAAGTAGCGTTGCTCTAGTTGCTGCTTCAACCGGTTCCTCTTCCATCAACCTGCAGAGGACAAACATGGCCCACATAACACAACCTGGTGACATCTACTTAACGCCTGTTGTGTCAAAAATTAGGTATTACTATTAATCCCAGACAGGAAATATGGGTGCCACAGCAGTAAGTATAGGGTGTGAATAAGAAATAAAACAAAACAAGTAGCCTACCTTTGAAGGCCGCTGGCGTGAATACCAAAGAATGGGTCCAGACATGTTCCAAACACTGTAACCCCAAATATAGACGTCTGCCTAGCGACTTTCAAAGAGAGACGGTATCTGTAGCCCACCTGGGCTTTTGGACAATTGTAGCCACACTTGGAGCATGCACATCTGTGAGACGGAGAAGTGAGGCTTAATAGACTGTAAAACATGGCCTCATTGTATTGGTCTACCGACTATTCTACTGTATTGGCATGCTGATGGTTCTGAAAGTATCCCAATTTGAAAATCAAAAATGTGTCACACATGTTTAATTATTCGCTGCCAATTTACATTTTGTCGTCTTGTAGTTGTACGTCTATCCTTGAGTAGCAGTTGTTGCAGAATGGATAAACAACACTTCCTTCTTGAACACTTAACACAGCACAGTCCAGCAGAGCCCGTCTAACTGCCATTGATACTGGAAAGCGTGTTTTCTGAGTCTAATGAATCAAGATAAGCGGCCAGGTCTTGTGAGAAATACATTCAAAATGTCGTATAGTCCATTAAAGCAGACAGATGTGCTTGAATTTTAAATGCACTGAACTGGACTTTCATAACAAGCGCCGTCTAAAGAGTTCCACCAAAAAAACAGTCCGACGTGGAACATGCAAAGATAAGGCGTTCCGGATATTCCTCTTCAATGACAACATTTTATTAGACTATCTGTGGATACATGCTGTGTTTCTAGGGGTTATTATTATTAGTCTTTATTGGTCTTTATTCAATAGTCGTCATTAACGACGGTTGATGTGAGTACTTGCAGACCATACGGACTCGTGGTCAATTAAATTTCCTGGTTAACTCCCACAAGCAGCCACTAGAGGGTGCGGGGTGTTGCCACGCCTTTTCAAAAAGAGGACCACGCTTTTGGAGGGGGCGAGCCGGGATCCTTGATGTAAAGTAGCCTGGCATGGCATAGCAAGACGAAATGCAAAGCAGACATGTCAGATTAAATGTTAGGGACAGATTTTGGATTGCATAAATTAAGGCTTAAAAAAAATATGTACTGATTGATGCAATTTTATGTCATTTACAATACCACTAGAGAATGAGCCAGGGCCTGGGAGTAACTACGTTAGCACATCGAGGCCATCCTCTAAGCTTGCAGTTTTGGTTCAATAGCTCCAGAATTGATTTCACATTGACAATTTCAACACATGGCAATGTGTTGAAAAAAGCTCTAATGCTCAAAAACGAATTTAAACTGCATTTTCTCTTGACCCATGACTGGGAATCACTCCGAATTGCTTGGGGACAATCAGTGGCGGATTTAGCAAATTGGGGGCCCAAGGCAAAGTTATGCATGGGGCCCACCTCATCCGATCTTAAAAATAAAACAAATGTACGAACTGAATGGTGGATAGGCAGGTAAAGCTAATCTACGCAGAAGTAAAGGTTGGAGTGGAGAAAAAAAACCCTTCCCCTTTAAACGCTGTATACACTTCTTTACTCCAAAATGAAGATGGAGGGCAGAGAACACACAAAGTGTAGTACTACACAAACTAATAGTCACAACGAAACCCAAAAGAGAATCAGGTTTCAGATAACACCTGTCTTTGCCAAAATGCCAGGAAAACCAGCACTGTTTATTCTTTTTTTTTAAGATCAAATCAATATCAATATAGCCAGCAAGACAAGTAGTTGGGGTAAACACCCACAAACAGTCATATACTTAGCAAAACATCGCAAACAGCCATATACTTAGCAAATATTTCAAAGATGAATAATTTAATTTGTATTATTGAGTGAGGTTGCAATTGGCATTGCACTTGAGAATGACATTTCAATCATTCTACAACCAAACCTATGTACGAGAGAGAGAGAGAGAGAGAGAGAGAGAGAGAGAGAGAGAAGATAGATTGTTCTCCACATCACACGCTTCTGACAGAGTCATACTTATTGACGTCTTCTCACAGGTCTTCACCTAGCGCCACTTCACAGCTAGCTGCTGCTGCTGTAGCGGCATGTTCAACGCTTTGGACGTTGTTGTTCCTGTCTGGATCCCAAACAGTAGCCGTAAAAAAGTGTGTCATCTTTGGCAGCATTGCCAAATACTTACGGGTGTCTTTTTTCTTTTATTTGAGCCGCTTGGGTAATTTTATTTCCTAACCCTTTTCCCTTAATTTTATCTTCTCGTTTAGACTCATCTTGCTTTGTCTCTGTGTACTAAAGAAAATAAGTTTGTTTTTTTTGTTGGTTGAGGGCCCCTCTACTATGGGGGCCCCAAGTGGCCGCCTACCTATGCCTCTATGTTAAGACCGCCACTGGGGACAATTATCTCATTGTCCCCGACTTACGTGCCCCCGGAAATGGGAGGAAATGGCGGTCGCTGCACAGTGTGTGAGGGCTTTGAATACCTGGCGTGACGGCTAGAAAATAATTAACAATTTCCCGTTGATTAATTGAGCACAAAAATAAATTGGAAACTGGAATCAAAATGAAAGATGTTTTTGTTAGTTCCTTCAGTAAACGGTCTACACAATATAATGAAGGCACGATCTATGATGGTGGTGAGATTTGGCAGGTGTTATTTCTGCCTTTACAGGAAATATGTGGTCGTTTTTTAAATGTTTTTAAATTGTTTTATCTAATATTGTGATAACATCATAGACATTAAACCAACAAACTATCTGTAATTTCTACCACTGATAGTAAACCGTAGTTTACCAGCATGCATCCGCTTAGTGTGCCTATGCGGATGCAGAATTAACACTATTGTTACTGTAATCTTCATTATTATAATTATTCCGTCCGATTTTGGACCACTTCTTCTGTTATTGTACCTACAGAAACCATTTTAACGCCAAAATGTTTACATTAACATTTTGGCGTTTTTTAAAGAAAGTTAGTATTGTATCAGATTTTTCTACATTGTCTACTTTTTTGAATATTAAGGTTTTTCAACATATTTTTACTATATCAGCTACGAGGGACTTCCACCTTGAAATGCGACTCCTGCATACTTTCAGCTTCAGACTTGCAGCTGAAAGTGTTAAACTAATACTACATTTTTTAAAACTCTATTTCAGCTTTTGTTTACATTTGACGCTGCTTTCACACCTTTTCTAAGTTTATAATGGGTGTTGCCTTCAGCTTCTTAAAAAAAGATTACCTTTAATCCTTCTTACTTCCACAAATATCACTTCCCAACATAAGAGGTAACAGAAAACCTTTCTTGTCACTTCTTATGTTGAGAAGTGACATTTGACCCTAACCCTAACCCAAACCTTTCTAATGAGTTGAACTATGTATGTCTCTCCTGCAAAAAAGTGACCATTAAAAAAACATATTATCTGTGTTCCAATATTATTCTCAGCTCTTTTTGAACACCTTCAATACTCCTAAAATGCTGCCAACACACCACATATTGCTTAAAGAGACAGTGAACCAAAACCGTTATTTTCTTTAAAAGTGGTTATATGTCTTCTATGATCGTCACCAAGGTAATCTATGTAATTTCTTCAATGTTGGACGTACAGGTTCATCTTAATTTAATTTCGTCTTTATCTTTATCTGATGCTCACCTACAATAGCAGTAACCAAAGTTTAAACAAATATTTCAGTGCAGTATGTTTCAAAACAACCAATAGGCCTACTGGAGTATTTTATGGTAATGTACACATGGGTGACTGACCACAGTGTGAACTGAGCTTCTAAAAAAGCAGTTAAGCTTTTGTGGGTTTAAAATTCAAGTTTAACACAACTTGAATTTTAAGTCACGTTAAATTTGTCCATGTCCATGCAAGAACAAAAAAGAACGACAGTCAGTCATGATTTCCTTTGTTATCAGAAGTCCTTCAGACTCTAGGGAGAGAGGTCAATCAGGGATTTTCTACAACAGCGGTGCTCTGGTCAGACAAATCCGGGATGTTCAACCACAATGGTGCTCTGGATGGACCAATCAGGGCTGTTTTATAACAGTGGCACTCTGGACCGAAATATCAGAGCTGTTCTACCACAGTGGTGCTCTGGTCAGCACCCCTCCCCAGCAGTGGGAATCTGCCACCTGCAACATATGACATATAATATAATATTACATATACTAATAGTATACAGAACATATAAATTAAAAAATAACATACAGTTATGTAAGAAGGTATAACCTGCATTCTCTTGTAAAGGAACATCAATTTCTGGCCCAAAGACTCAATTTCCTGATGATGGATGATAGAATGAAGAAATAGGGAAGTTCATCACAGAGGTTCACTGTGGCTGTTTGTCAAAGTAGAGGCCCATTATACAAGAATGAATGAATAAATGTATATTCAATACCTGAGTGAGTTTCTCGTTGTGTCTGAGTTTGATATGGGATAGAAGGTCTTCTAGTCTCTGGATCTTCAGGGCAACAAGGGTCAGTTAATAATACTGTTTATAAAAAAATGATATAACAAGAATAATAAGAAGGAATATTAATAATTATAATAACTAGAAAACCTGCAATTCATGAAGAAACCGTACTTGCTCTGCCAATACATCGTTATATGTATTTAGGCATGCAATCATTTAATTTATACAGCGCTTTTAAAGTCCCCAAGGCACTTTACAGTGAAGGGGGGGACCTCACTAACCACCACCAGCGTGTAGCACCCATTGGGTGATGCACGGCAGCCAATCTGCACCAGAAAGCTCACCACACACCAATTTATGGTGGAGTGAGGGAATTAATGAATCAGCCAATAATACAGGTATGTGTACCAGGCTTGGTTGGCATGTATTTTCCATACCTTCCTGACATTTCACAGTGGTATACGGTATTTGAGAGCCTTCGTGCTAAAATAAAAGAAGAATTAAAAAATCAGCTGAGCTGTTGGGGATGGAAATCATTGTATCATGTTTGATATTTTCTAGGCTACAATGCTGTGTGTCTCATATACAATAAGACAACTTCGACAAGTCTACAATGTGGGACTTTTGACTTTGAAATTCGCAAAAATGATTGAGTAAAAACTGGATTATTGGTAAGTATATAGTAAGGGTTCTCCTGATATCAAATGTCATTGTCAGAACATATGGAGCTATGTTTGTTTTACAGCAATTTCCAGATATAATGATACAGCAATTTGGTTTTAGTTTGTAGGCACTCCAGTTGTCATAAATCGGCTACCCTGTGTTAACACTATTTTGAAAACCGGACTTGGCCACATGTGAAAAGACGCTAACGCTCCATGTCAGCATGCTTGGCCGTTTCAAGGCATTTGCAATAAAGGATAGAATACACATGGTATACTTTCAAACTTGAGTTGTGTGATTGTAGAAAAAAAAACACACATGTGATACAACCTCCAGCCCCATCGGCCATCGAGCAACAAAAACGATCATCTTTAAAACTCACCCCTTGTTTTGTGCATTGTCGTTTTAAAAAATGTTAATGCACGCAGTTGTATGCGCTTTGTAATTGTACAAACGAAAAGTGATTTTCAAGTAACATATTTTATTAAACAATTATTTGTACATTGGATATCTACGGCCGAGGATTAGGGCCAGATGTGATTCTTTTTTTGGAGCTCTGAGATTAAACTCAGAATTCTGAGATTAATCTCAGAATTCTGACTTAAATTCTGAGAATTCTTCATAGTCATAATCAGGGTATAGTCAGAATTCTGAGATTCAGAATAAAAAGAGTTCTGACTTTAAAGTCAGAAATCTGAGATTAAAGTCAGAGTTCTGACTTTAAAATCAGATCTCTCACTTTAATCTCAGAATTCAGATTTTAAATTCTGGATTCTGACTTTAATCTCAGAATTCTGATTTTAAACTCAAAACTCAAAAATAATAGACATGTGATTATTCTTTTGGAGTTTTCTTCAAAAGAAAATTAGCATGTGGCCATCATCCTCTTCCGTAGAAATCAGATCGTCTTCTTTGGATATGGAAACAGAAGAATAAATATTAAGTTTAGTTTACAAATAAATACAACAAATTACTAAATTTAAAATAGGCTTTTTTTTTTGTTTATTACAGATTATAGGTTATAATAATTTTATTTTGAACATAAGGGATCTTGTTATTGCCCGAAAACATTACAAAAATAGGCAAAATAGGAACACAAAAGAAAACATATGTTAACAATAGAAATGTTCGATTTCATCTTATTTCTCAACTGTCCGTATAGACTCAAATAGATGGTTATTCGAGGATTTAATACAGCACAGGTAGCCTACAGACTTAGATGGAATAGTCTTAGTGTAGGCGGTGAGGAGCAGTCTCCAGACGTGTTCCTTGGCTGTCGATCCCTCTTCTCACTGAACCAACGATTTTGGGCGAGCATTATAGGAAAGAAAGCGTGAATAACAAAATAAAAGATGCAGTGTCTCCCTTGATAAGGTATATGGCCCTGGCTATCTCCCAGATGGCCTGCTTGGTTCATCCTTGTTGGGACATAAACAAACGGAGGATTGTTGGAAATAATACCTCGTATCAGTTTATACTAAAATATACCAACATTCTACATTCCTCCCTCTTGATCATATTAAACATAGTTTAAGATCACCCTTTAAATTAAAATTCATTGTATCTACTGGTAAACAATTAACAATTAATTAAAGCAACAAAAGAAAGCATAAAAGGCAATAGTAAACATAAAGGTATACTCATCATACACAAGTAACCCAGGTGTAGGCTACTTCAAATAAAAAACTCATTAGACTCAACTCATTGTTCCCATCAGAAAAGTGGTTCCATTAGTCTAAACAAAATTACAGGGCCTAGAGGCAGGCTTAGCCTTAGAAACTTTGCGTGCACCAGCCCACCAGAAAGTTTGGGGCACCAGACCTTACGACGGGGTGGGCTCTCTAACACAGCCACCCTGAGGGGGGCCAACAAGATTGGGGCAGTCCGGGGGGTCGGTTGGGGGGGCGTTGATTCGGTGAAACACACAGAGATTACTTGATGACCACATAGAGCATAATAATGGGAAGGACAAATGGTCTTGGTTCGCATCCACGAGACACCAGGGTGACGCACACACGCGACCAAGGTTCTTCTAATTAACTGTTTACTTCCTAGTTTCCAGTTTACTAAATATACTGTTTTACTATGCAACTTTTTGCTACTGGCCAAGTTTTTAACCATGACAGATTTTAGATAAATGGCCTCACTGCACTGTTTTTAGTCTGCAGAACTTATGAATCTCGAGAGATCTAGAGTTTGTAAACACTGTGGATTCGGAAACAATGTACTGCTCGACACCTTTCTCCTTTTTTCCTGGTGCAACACGGCTAAAAAAACGGATGATGACAACTACAAACAGCCAGAGAAGCGACAAACTTTTCATCATACTTTGTCTGCTGCACTCCGGGGACATTCACCAGTGCCCCGGCCAAAATTTCAACGCCACTGCATCAAACATACTCGCGGGTAAAGCTATCTACAATGGGAGCTATGCTATGAAACTACAAGCAGGCATGATGACAATATCCACCTACCTAATCTTGCCACTGCTGTGTGCTGTCAGAGCGACTTGAAAGATCCGCTACCGAGGCCTGATGACACACCTGCCCAGTCGTGGACTCCGACGGGCGGGGACGTCGGTGGAGGCCTTATCGCTGACTCCTCAACTCAGCTGCGAGGGACTGCGCGACCTGACAGTGGCCTGGAAACAGCCCCGGGCACTGGAGGCGCCTCAAGGGAAGCGGTAAGTAACTCTCGTAGCGGACGGCGAAACCGGAGCGCATGGTCCTTCTATGTGGGACCAGTTTGATGTACTCAAAGCAAAAGGCTTGCATTCTATGCACTTAAATGTAATTATTCTACCCAAAATAGAAATTTGATTTCTGATGAACAGAACCCAGTTTGGCGCTTTTTGCATTTATGAAACCTGGCTCAATCCCAGTATCACTGACTCTGAGATTGAAATGGACAACTATTGCCTTGTTAGAAAAGACCGTAATAGGAATTGAGGTGGAGTTTCAGTGTTTATTCGATCACTTACACTATTCAGTCAGGGAAGATTTGATTAATGACGAAGCCAACCTTTGCCTTCGCAAAACCAAACCCATTCTTTTAGGGGTCTGTTATAGACCTCCTCAGCAAAATCCGTTTTATGACCACTTGGAGAATGTATTAGTAAAATGTCAGAAATGGAGAGTGATACATTTTCCTTTTTCTAGGAAATTTTAACACTAATGTCAATAAAAAAACTTGCTCCACTTACAGTGCTTATTCCAGGTGTTGTTACATGTTCGGCCTCTACCAATTATTTAAAGACCCCACCAGAATTTGTGAATCCAACCAGAGGACGATTGATTTGATTTTGGTTTCTGATTAGGAGAATATCTTCCAGAGTGGAGTAATAGAGTATGCCATAAGTGACCACTTTCTAACCTACTGCACCAGAAAGCTGCAAAGAGACACATTTTATTCATTATCAAGATCATTAAATCATCCGTTTCTGAAACTATGGGTATCAATCTGGCATGGGCTAACTTTAAGACCCAGATTTTTTCTGTTATTTACTCAGTGGCTCCACTAAGGTCAGTCGGGGTAAAGCAAAGGACTCATCCTGGGTTTAACTCTGAGGTACTTGAAGCCATCAGCGGTAGGGATAAAGCCATGTCAAAGTACAAACTCTCAGGGGACCCAGCTGACTTCTCACAGTTTAAGAGGCCAAACATATAGTCAAAGAGGCCAAAAGGGCCATCTTTTCTGAACAGATAAATGAGAACACGGACAAACCCCAAAATCTGTGGAAGGTTCTGAAAAATCTTGGTTGCTAAACTAAGAAAAAAGCCCTTCCGGTACATGCATTACTCTCTCCATATATGTAAATGAGGCGAATAAGAAGGAGGATATTGACAATTACTTTAACAACTTTTCACCTCAGTTGCCCACAAACTTGTGGAGAAACTTGCACAAAGCCCAAGTGTGTACAGGCCTGAATACATTCAGTATTTCTATTCAGTTAGGTGTGACCCCCAACAGTTTTGCTTTCAATCATGTGTCGGTAATAAAAAATCGGCAACATGCTAAAGGACTTTAACTCTGCTAAAGCCACAGGGCTGGATAAGATCTCAGCCAGGTCTCAGCCTACAGCAAGTTGTCAGCTTTAGGCATGATCCCTCCCGCCTTAAGATGGTTTGTTTCCTACTTGTCCGATAGATCCAAAAGGACGGAATTCCAAAGCCATCTATCCTGGGAACAACCGGTAACGTCCGCTTGTAATGAGAATCTGTTTTAGTATGCTGAAGATTCAGCTATTCTAGCCTCCAACAAAGATGAGCTCAAACTGTATGTCTCTGCAAGAGGAATTTAGTAAGATCAGGGACTGGCTATTAGACAACAAATTGTCTCTTCACGTGGCTAAAACAGAGTTCATAGTGTTTGGTTGTAAGCCTAGGCTGCACAAGAAAAGTTTACCTGGATCAGCCTTGGTGGGCAGCTCTTCCATGCCAAGCCCTCAGTGACCTATTTAGGACGCTCTTTAGACAGCAGTCTAGACGGAGGGGGCTTGGCGTCAAAGATCATGAGTAAGGTTAACACCAAACCAGATTCCTTTGAGATGTCTGTATTCCAAATGAATCAAATCATAGCCGCGAGGGGAAGATTGAAAGATGGCCTTTACCACACCCTTGGGCCACTTTGAATACCTTGTCATGCTGTTTGGTCTCACTAATGCCCCCGCAGTATTTCAAAGACTTGTAAATGACGTCCTATGGGTTATGTTGAACCAGTTTGTGATTGTGTACATTAATGACATTTAGATTTTCCCCCAGTCTCTCTCAGTACCAAAACTGCATGCCAAAAATGTTCTACAGTGTCTCCTGGAGAACCGGCTGTTCGTTGAAGCGGAAAAGTGAGAGATCCATGTGCCTTCTAAGATATTCCTGGGTTACATCATCGACCATGGGAGGGTGGAGGTGGAACCGGCGGAAGGTGACCCCGGGGACAGTGTGGCCCATCCCTTCCAACCAGAAACCGCTCCAGCACTTCCTTGGCTTCGCCAACTTCTACCGTTGTTTCATCTGAAACTCCAGCCGCATTGCAGCTCCTCTCACTGCTCTCAACTCTACTGCTGTGATGTTACGCTCGACTCCGGAGGCTGATTCCGCCTTTACGCTGCTTCACCTCAGCCCCCGTCTTCACGCAGCCGGACAGCAACTCAAGTTCATGGTGGAGGTGGACGCCTCGGGGCACCGGAGTGGGAGTGGTCCTGTCCCAGCACTCCGCTGCCGACGGTATGCTCCATCTCTGTGCATTCCTCTCTGGCTGTCTCACTCCTCCCAAGCGGAATTACGACGTGGGGAACCGGGAGCTCCTCGCCATCAAGCTGGCGTTGGTGGAATGGCGCCATTGACTGGAGGGTGCAGAGTTTCCATTTCTGGTCTGGACGGACCATAATAACCTGAGGTTTATTCAGTCAGTGAAACGTCTTAACTCCCCGCAGGTCATGTGGGGACTTTTCTTTGGACGATTCAAGTTCGCAGCCATTTCCCCCTGTTGCCATGGGAACGTTATGAAGTGACGTAATTACGTGACGTGAACGTCATCGAAAAGCTGCATTTTTCACAAGTTCCCGCAATTTTTGCAAGTTCCCGCAATTTCATCGCATAATATTGCATAAATATGCCGCATATTTCATCAAATGTTTTAAGAAAACGTGCCGTATAATCAAGGATTTTTGGCCGCAACAATCACAAAAAAACGCCGCATTTTTCTGGAGGGACTGAGCTTTTGGCCGTGTTCTGTAAATATTCTAGAACACTCTGGGTGCTCCGGCGGGAGTCCTGGCGGTCTATATCTAAATAATATCATATTATACATAGATATCTATATCATATAATATATATTATCATGGCCAAAAGCTGTGTGCACCTCCAGACGATATTATAAACGACTGCGTCGGGTTCTCTGGTTCTTCCACTGCGACATCAATTCGAAGTAGGCTGAGCCGCGACATGGAGGAGAAAGGGATCGTTGCCCGTGATTGTTGACCGCTATTGTCTGCCACCGGAGCGCTGCTGCCCGCTGCCTGCTGCCCGCATCGGGCAGCGCCGAGGCACCACCACCGGGTGGTGGTGCATTGCGGCGGTGGTGCCTCGGAAGCGGGCAGCGGTGGTGGTGGTGCAGCAGTGGTGGTGGTGGTGTCCTGCGGTGGTGGTGGTGGTGTCCTGCGGTGGTGGTGGTGGTGTCCTGCGGCGGCGGTGCCTCTCGACAGTGTGTGTATTCAGACACACACACACACACACGCGCTCGCACGTTCGTAGCTCATTGGGCAAAGCAGAGAAAGGGGAGGTAACATGTCCCCGTATGACGACATAAGGGGAAAAATCAAATCCGAATCGGCGCGCCTGAGCTTTGTTTTTCAAAGGCGGAGCAGGATAGCTAGTGCTCGTTTTACACCTAACGCCATTTCTAGCTACTGGGGCACCACCTACTGGGGGCAGGCTAGGGAAACTCATATGAATGTTAGAATTATCTTTTTAATTTTCATGCCATGGAACCTTTAACCCTTGTGCTGGGGCCTCCGGCTGCCTTCCTCTCTCCGTGTCCATCTTACCCTCCACGCCTCCCTGCTTAAACCCGTCTCCAACTTGCTTCTGTTGATCACCCCACCGGCACTGCCGCCTGTCCAGACCATCTAACTACCGTGGCGCTTTTCTTCCACCGGCTACCTGGTTCCTACACTGACCCAGCTGGCCTCCTGCATCAACCAGCCTCTTCTGCTTTCCCATCGAATAAACATTCGTACTGTTACAACCCTTGTCTGTGACATGTGTTTGAGCTCATAATAATAATAAAGCCTTATAATACAATAGTGCTGCCTGCAGCCCACAACAAATAAGAATTATGTAAGAGAACAGTATTAAGACACAGAATAACGATAATCTGGCTTGCTTTGCAACCACACTAATAAAACACAGAATAACAATAGTGTGGCTTGCACCAAATGATTATTATTAGTAGTAGTTTCAAAGGCATACAAACAAAGTTTAATTAAACCAACCTAAATTCAAAATATTGAAGAAGCTATCAAAGTCATTCCCTCCATTCACATATTAACAAATATTATATAATCTTGGTAATCATACCTTTCTGTCAATACACTGCAGTCTGTTCTTCAAGCTCTTGTTGATCACATTATTGCAGATGGTTCTGGGTTTGGGACACACTAACAACACACACAAAGAACAACAACGTCACCATAAGTAACACCAGACACATTTTCTAATGAAAACGTGTGTGGTTGTATGAGCCAACTCATCATATGTGTTATTTTGAATATGACGAGTCAATAACAATGGTGTGGCTTGCTTTGCAAACACCTGATAATATTAACAAGATACAAAATAACAATAGTGTGGCTTGCTTTGCAACCACACTCATAATGATAATAATAAGATACAGAATAACAATTGTGTGGCTTGCTTTGCAACCACAGTAATAAAACCTGTCTCACAGTCAGCCTGAATCACCTGCATCTTTAGGGCAGGACAGTCAACTACTTAGGGGTGTTTGGCTCCCAGCTGAAAGGTTCTGGGTTCAAGCCGAAAATTTGACTCTGGCACTCAAGCCAAGGTTGACTTTGACTTTGTGACGTGAATATAGGTTGTTTTGGTAACATGTATGCAGTTCAATCACAACAGCTTTGTTTTGGCTACTAACTTTCTCTAAAGAGTGAGTGAGAGTGAAAAACTAATGTCTGCAAATCATGTATAAAAGACCAACGTTTCATATCTCCCTCATCAGGGACATAGGGTCGCCCTTCTCAGATACTTATAGTATCATGTTTTGGTCTTTAAAGGTGTTCTCTTCTGATTAGTTTGTTCGTTCTGAGCTACTGTAGAAACATGGCGATACAACATGGTATGCTTCCTGGAAGAGGACCCATTCCCTATTTAAATACATTTTTTATTGTATTTAATTTATGTTTATCAAACACTTTTTACCATGTCTGTCCCACTAGATGTCACTTATTTCTACATGTTACACCTTTAATAAAAGTTGAAATTTCAGTAAAGTGTGCAAATGCTGTTATTATAAAATACAATAATGCACCACAAAGCAGACTCTACATTTGTAGTTTTTAGGAAATACTACTGATGTTGAAATTCAGTTTTACCATGTTGGAAGATCTTGACCACTTCCAGCACATATGGTCTAAAATAAGGAAAACAACAACTACATGTTAATGTTTACGTGAATCGACAACACCACAACTCGTAAGAGTTAATGTTGTATTTAAGGATGTAAAGAGATTCTTACGTGTGTTTGCTGTTCGGAAGGATGGAACAATTTAAAGGCATCAGACATCCATTTTGGTTTCTGATCTTAAAAGACAATGACAAAAAATAAATATCTAAAAACAAAACCTATTGATGTGTTGTTTGTATTGCTTGTTTGGTCGTTATTATACCTTTAATATGGCATTGTCAGGGTTCAACCCGAAGGCAGTGGAAACAATCTAAACAATAGAAAACCATTAGAAAAAATGCAAATGCTATATCAAACAAACCAAACAGGCACGTGCCCACACACACGCGCGCGCACACACACACACACACACACACACACACACACGCGCACACACACACACACACACACACACTACCTGTTTAACCACAGTAGCATCCGCTCCTTCTAGAATGGGTACTTCTTGTAGATTCCATAGTCTATCATCTAAAACAACATAAACATACGAGTTAAGCACAAAATAGCCCACCCATAGCAACTAAACCTAGTGAGGATACATTATTAATCCCACCTCAAAGTCAGTGGCAGCGATTGCTTCCCATTGACTTGGTGGTAAGGCATGTTATAATAATGTTGAATGTTATCTGCATTCATTCACGTTTATCTAACCACTTTTTTAACACGTGCAGGGATATGAAAATAATCCATTGCACTGGTTTCTGTTTACAAAGACAGGCGAGTTGCTATGGGAGCACTTGCATAAATAAATACATGCCAACTCGCCAGACGCAGGTTTCCTATGCAGAAACACCGCAAGATGTAATCCTTACATTATGGTTACTTACGCCTATGTCAACACTGCAAACTATACCCACCGTTTTTTTCCAGCCTCTTCAGTGCAATCCAGATATTTGAAGGGCGCTTATTTACATCGGAGATGCGAGACATCATAAGCGCGTCGTCAAACGGGCTAGAATACTGTGGATTTAATAGAGAAGGTTCTCCGCGCTCCGTTAAAGGATTGGAATTAACGATTTCCGGCCCCTTTCCCCGAAAAGTAAAAGCCTTGTTAATGACAATATCTGGAAATTGTAAAACATAAATAAAAAATAGCAAAGGCCTACTTATATATCAATATATATAATGAAAAGATGCCCCTTTTTTTAAATATAAAACGAGATGTCAAAAGCTGAAACATAGGCCAATAATGTTAGAGGAAGTAGACCAGGACTACTTTTTCTTGTATCAGGCCAACTAATTAGGCTAGGTGTTTTATCTCATATATGGAGAATGTTATTTTCTTCATAAAATTTTGAAGTGGATTCATTTTATGGGCACCTTTAATTCAGAGAACACCTCGCACTATTATTCACTCTATGATATCCCCTATAAAAAACGACAGTGACAAACACCGGTGGCACGGGGAGATTAAAGGTGTTTTTCCTTCCACATTTACTAATGATGATGTAGCCTGAATAACACATGGCACATCCCTGGGGGCGGCTAAAGATAATTTCGCGTCTGACCAAAGTTTCAGAAAACTTCAGAAATATTCAATAATGAATAAATAATAAGCTATCTCGCTGAAGTTCCCAATAAAACATACAAGATAACTGCAAAGTCCTGTATAAGATATACTTTAAAGGAGAAATTCGGTGTAAAATGGATTTGGGATATGTTTGGTATGATAACGAGTTGGAATTTTCGTTTGGGAGCAAAAAAGCGCATATAGACGCATTCTTAAGTTGGCTGTTTTCAGCCGATTCTACCAAAACGCTATAAACTTGGAATGATAGGGGCATGTCTCATGGAAAAAACGAAACTGCTATTTTAAACCACTTACAAGGCTAGAAGTAGCCCTACAATTCTTTGGACTCGATAGGTAAATTGACGAACACAGAGCTTGTGACATCCGTCAACAACATGCAAGCTCTGTGTTCGCCAATCTACTTATCAAGTATTAAATAGAAGATGGCGTTGAAAAACAACATCTTCTGCATTGGTAGCCCAAAGCCCCCCAACCCCCAGGAAGAAAGAAAGATGAACCAATCAAAACCAACGTTTTTTGGGCCCCTTTGAAAAAGTTATTGATAAAATGTGATTGTTGATGCCTTTTTGTAATGTGCAATGTAAGTTCCATTATATTACTGGTTCTTGTTTACATGATATTTATTTTTTACATTGATGGCATACTAGTTCTAGTTCAAGTTCTATTTTTATTCTGGTTTTATATATTTAGGTGAGTGCTGCATGCAGCGCTCAACTGTTGTTCTTCATAAGTATTATTATTTTTTTTATTATTATTATTCTCTACAAATTTTGGGACCTATCTTCTTCCTCAATTTTTCACCTAGTCCACCTAGATGTGTGACGGATAGATGAGCAAAGTTTGCTACAGTCCACTGGGTAGGCTGGTAGACGTGACGTGAGTTGTTTCTCCTTTCAGCAGGAAAGAAAAGCAAGTTGACAAGAGAAGGTAGCATCATCATGTTAAGCAAGCCTAAACAAAAATGCGGTGCGCAATGGGGAATTGACGCAAACATGGAGAGAGACACGAGAAATACCGCCAATTACTAGAGACCGGTACTTGAGCGTATTATCAATGTTACAATCACTCTGGCCACTTGTAACTTGTCTTTTAGAGGACAGAGGGAGATCATTGGACAGTCTAACAGCGGGAACTTTCTCAGTATAGTACAGCTCTTAGCACGTTATGATCCGGTTCTGGAAGAACTTCTTTAGCAACCACAAGGATCTGTTAAATACTTGAGTCCTGCTATTCAAAACAAAATCATCTACATTATTTCAAAACGGGTGCAGTGCGACATTCAAGAGGAAATAAACAGTGCTCCGTTTTTCTCTGTTATTATGGACACCACTCAAGATATTTCCAAAAGAGACCAGCTGAGCCAGGTTTATAGGTAGCCTAT
Organism: Pollachius pollachius; assembly: GCF_949987615.1. Taxonomy (NCBI): domain Eukaryota; kingdom Metazoa; phylum Chordata; class Actinopteri; order Gadiformes; family Gadidae; genus Pollachius; species Pollachius pollachius. The sequence continues at coordinate 14,697,159 of NC_136938.1, read as the reverse complement.
GTGACTATCCAGACGGATGAAAACAACGCCAAAGATATCCTGATAAACTAGGCGTTCCTAGGTTTCGAGGAAACAGCGGGTCTCATACTTTCTTCGGCCAAAGTATTACGAGATGGTCGCTCCTTTCTGGTAGAATTTCATCTGAACTCTCAGAGCATGGTAACGTTACTCTAAAACGTCTCTGCCCCACCAGGTGGTCCGCACACCATTTACATTTTCTTAAATGGTGTGCATGTTTAAATTGTTTACTCCATTTAGACTTTTGAACTTTTCTTCAAATCCTTTCACTTAATTTAAGCCATTTAACGTTTTCTTATATCTTAATCTATGTGGCTTTATTAAAAAATATTTTCAACCTCACTTTGTACTACACCACTCACCGCATTTTCTGCAGGAAATGCATTTTCTAGTATCTTTTGGTACATGTTCGATGCAAAATAGAGTGCAATATTGCAGTTTCTAACTTTTGTGAGCATGAATAATAGTCTTATCTAATCATACCGCATTTTTCCATGTAGGTAAAGATACTGATATTGAAGTATCAAAAATATCAAAAGATTTATTCTGAAATTAAAGTGTTAAAAAATAACTTCTACACATCCCGGAGAAGAGCAATAAGAAGTCTGCAGACCATGCATGGCTCTTCTGCTGAGGTGGACGTCCTGCTCCAGCTCCAGCTAATTAACATTTTCCACCAGCTCTACCACCAGCAGGATGGGCACCTTTGCATTTAACTTGCAGTACTACAGAACTTGTTGCAGTATATTCTACATACCTCAAACTGATCCACCAGCATTCCCAGGCGTTGAATATGGTGTTGAACAAGTCTTATTTTTTCCCACATTTCTCAAACAGCAAAAATATGTTTAAAACCCACGCAAGAAAAGTCACAGCTGAAGCCGGTATTGTGAAACTCAAAAAGACCTGCAACAAACTTGTCGCGTCTGTTTACGTAAACGCTGTTGACGGCTACTAATGACGTAACTGGGTCTTGTCCCATTTCATAGGGGAAGAATTTGCGAGGGGTAGGGGTAGGGGTGAGGGTTTGGGCGAAGGGGTGGATTGAGATCCACCCTTACTCAGGGTTTCTATCTCACAATCACTTCATATTTTTTATTTTTTTAATCTTCTATAGTCTTCCTATAGCGAGAAATCTGTAAATTACTAAGAGGATACATTTGGAAGCAAATCCCTGCCATAATGTTTCGGCATCTGTCATATGAATTTATTCGTTGGATTCCACTGTTTGAAATAGGGATGCACTGATTCCACTTTTACTCAGACAAAGTACAAGTACAACTTAAACTTCGGTACTCTCTGATACCAAGTACCAATTTGAGTACTGAATAATACCATTACAGAAAAAAAACAAAAAAGGTTTTGGGCTGAGAGCTGTTTGAAAGAAGGTGTCTGTGTTATCGCCATGGTTATGGCCCACGGCAACTATGTAAGCTGTATAATCAGTGATGTTGTATATGAAATGCACCAGACACAGTAGGGCTATACCATAGGTGTCCGGGAATCCTAAGTAAATCGCTGCTCAGACTGAGATTCAGAACTACACACCCCGTAGCGGTATACAATAAGTTCCCCTTTTTCTCTAAATTTGGGATTCAGTAACAGTGATTCAATTGCATAGATTACTATGGTGAAAATCATATAGGACATATTTTGGGATCACTCGCTCTTCAACGTTGCGTAAAGTTGTATCGGTTGGTTCGGTGGTCACGTGAAAACTTTGAAAACAATTCTGTTAATACCATACCATAATACTCTCTCTCTCTCTCAAAAAAAAGTCAGCAGCAAGAATCTGTTTAGGTTTAAAAGCTTTTACAATGGCCAGTATCATCTTTGCTGGATTAGCAAGGTGGTGCTCTCTGTACCCTGATGAACATGGTCTTGGTGACGCTGTCAGAAGACCACTTCCCTCAGACCCTCTGGGAGTAGCAGCTGGTAGGCTTTACTATCACAATCAGGTAATTGAATTTAGCCAACTGGGCCACCATCCACTTCTCCAAGGACAGCATCAATCGCACTCAAAAAGTCCTCAGCTCTGACTTTTTTCGTTTTGTCCTACATTCTCCTCAAGAATGTTCTCCTCTTCAACGTTGAACATTGTCAACGTTTTTGTAAATGGCAGTGGCCTTTCACTGGGTTGTGGTTAGTTGTTGTTGGTAGCCTTACTCCAGAGCAGGGAAATACACTGTCACATCACACTATCCACAAGTTTCAGTCCCTTCAGTGGGTCCATTTCCCTTTCGCCTGTAACTGTGAATTAGGCGGTTCCGGAAGCAGTAATATCTTGTGCACACTATGTACAATGAACACAATAATAGGCTCTTTTACCTGATGTAAAAGGCCAGTTTCCTGCACTCGTCATTCAAACTATACAGTAAAAGTCCAGAGACACATTGCATCAAAAGATCAAAATAATTAAATAAAAATAAAACCAAATCAAAACCAGAAAAACAACCTGTTGTTTCAATGTGATGGAGGAAAGAGAGAGACAGCGAGTGAGAGGGAGAGAAGAAGCGAGAAGAGCACCCAGCCACCAGCACCCACCCAGCAGCACCTACAGAAGCTGCCTGTGGTCATCGCTCTGTTATGACTCCAGCTGAAGATTTCGGTGACCCCGGAGGAGGGAATTGGTTCTGTGCTTCCCGCAGCACCATCAAGTCATGCCGGAGGCCCCTGCGGCCCCGATCAGAGGCTGTCTTCTACTACAATGTGCTGACCTGAATACCCCTGCTCACTGTGGTGCTGAACCTCCTGGTCATCATCTCCATCACCCACTTCAGGCAGCTGCACACATCCACCAACCTGGTGCTGCTCTTCTTGGCTGTCTCAGAGCTGCTGGTTGGGCTGCTGGTTATGCTCGTGGAAATCTTCATCACCAACAGCTGCTTGCACTTGGGACCCTACATATGCTCCCTGATGGCCTTCCTCCTCCAGCTAGGTGGGCATTGTTGTGCTGATTTCCATAGAGCGCTACGTGGTCATTTGCTTCCCGCTGCTCCAAAGTCAAAGTCAGCTTTATTGTCAATTTCAAAATATGTGCCAGACAAATAGATGAATAGAAATTGTATTTGTCTCTGACCTACTCTCTCTCAACGCCACATATTGACACAGCAACAGCACCAAGGTGTGTATCAGCCTCGGTTGCTTGTCCTCCATGCTATATAACCGCTCCAACCAGCTCACCAACTTCCAAGGAGAGTGTGTGGTTGTTATCGACTCGGTCACAGGCACGGTAGACCTGGTGTTCCCCTTCATCGGTCCGTGCACCGTCATACCCGTGCTGTACCTCCGGGTGCTTGCGTTGGCCGTGGCGCAGGCGTGTGCCATGCATCTGCAGATCGCCAAAGTGATGCCGCCGGGCAGGGCCAACCGGAGGTCAGAGCGTAACGTGGGTGTCCTCGTGTTCCTCATATGCTTCTGTCCGTACTACTACCCTGGGTGCTGGCAGAGTACACCAAACAGTGACACACTATTGAGTGTCATGTCCTGGATGGTGTAAATCAGGGGTACTCAATTAGAAAATCAAAAGGTTCACTCACCAAATTTCCAATCTGGAAAGTGATGATGTTATTCAAAAATTAGAACTCCGGACAAAATAAGGCAGTAAATTCACAAAGAATATTTGAACTATACACAAAGAATGATGTGTTCTGTCCACATCAGTGTGAAAAGTGTCACATTTTTTTTGCCACCAGTTCTTTAAACTTGGGCACAAAAGGTGTGGGGGCCAGGCGTAGACACTGGTGTAAGTGTTCATTAGTGAGTGTACTCCTGTATTTGTTCTTCACCATAGTCATCGTTGAAAAGGCTGACTCACAAGAGTACGTTGAAGGGAACATGGTGAGAATGCTCAGGGCCATTTCTTGCAAGACGGGGACACCTGCTGCAGGGACCATCTTCGTCCAAAGGGTGGCAGGGTCACAAAGAGATTCCTGCAGTGCAAGGTTTTCCTGAAGCTACATCAGCTCTGATTGAAGAGAAGCAGCACTAGCCCATGGGCAGACCTTCAGGGCTACAATTGAGAATTTTGTTATATTTTTCACCAGGAATGGATTTTCAATACACAGTAAGACCTGTTTTCCCATAGGAAAAATCTCCAAACCGGGTTTCAAATATTTCAAATCAATTTGTCCGGGAATTCCACATAATTATGATGCTGTGTTCCTGAAGATCAACTTTTCACTTTTGGGAAACTAAGCAGGCCCAATGCTTCCAGTTTCCTTTGAGAAGCATGGACAGCTGACATCAGATTGCACACTGTGTTATTTTTGCCCTGGAGCTTCAAATTCAGATCATTGAGGTGGCAAATAATGTCAATGGCAATTTCCATTTTTTCATTGTTTTGCAGGAATTCCACAAATGGTTTTGATTTTGGACTCTTCTGATTCAACAGAAACGTTAGCTCTTTCTGTAGTGTCCAAAAACGCTCCAGGACTTTTGTGCTCCAAAACGAACGTTTCAACTCGTTATCATACAAAACATATCCCAAATCCATTTTACACCGGAATTACCCTTTAAGCGGGACACTAGTCCCCTCTCTCTCCCAGTCATACTTGGGGCTCCATCAGTTGCAATGGAAACAACATGCTTCAGGTCTATCTCTGTCTCTCAACATCTCCATCACTGCTTCATAAATGTCATCCCCTCTTGTATGCCCATGAAGTGTTGTGAGGCCTAACACATCTTCGAAGAATTCCCCCTTCTCTTCATCAAAAAATCGGACAAACACCAGAAGTTGGGCATTATCTGTGTTGTCTGTGGATTCATCTAAAGCCAAAGAAATGCATTTAGCTGTTTTTAACAGCAGATTTTATTTGGTCCAATAAATCATCAGCAAGGATTTCAGTTATTCTTACTGCAGTGGAATCAGAGAGGGGTATTTGATTTATTTTTTGTATGATGTCATCTTTTTGAGTTCCCTCAAACAGAGCGATTGCTACTTCATTCATGCACTCTTTCACGATTTCCTCGTCAATTAATGTTTTTTTGTGCTTGTCTAAGACCTATGCCACTCACAGTGAGGCTTCAGTTCCATGCTCCTGTTGTGTGGCTGACCTGACTATCATAGTGCGTGTTGCTTGATATGATGCTTGCATTTGGCTTATTTTTCTGGTCCTTACCTCAGAGTTTTGTAATTCTTCTCAAAGTGGCCATGCTTTGTTTCATAATGACGTTTCACGGTCGGTCCACTCTGTCTTAAATCCACGATTTTCAGAATCCACCTTTCGCTTTTTTTCAAGTTTGGAGCACGCCATGATGTTCGCTTGCTAAAGAAACAGGTACCGTTCGCAAATCTGACCGCGTTGTTGTAGCCAATGATGACCTGTGTGGCGCGTAGCCACATAAGGGCCAACGTGGGCCAGTGCAATTATGATTGACAGCTGGCCCACCCTATCACTCAGACCCGGCATTAACTTGAAATTCAAGGAACGAAAAAATAGCCCATATTATAATGTCCTACATAATCGTGTGAGACTAATTGTGTTACAGGAATTATATATTTTTTCATTTTTTAGTGCTTAATTTTGATTGGGTTATGTAGGCGGCCGCAGTGTGCGTCCGTTGTATAAAATATTCTAATCTACAACACTCCGGGAGCTCAGTCTGGTCTCCTGGGGTTCTATAGCTAAATAATATAATATAATATATAGATGTCTATATAATATAATATATAATATCACAACCAAAAGCTGTGTGCGCATCCGGATGATATTATGAATCTTAACGACTGCGTCGGGTTCTCCGACGTCTCTGGTTCTTCCACTTGCACATCGATCTGAAGCACAGATTGAACCCACCGGTGTCCGGGGGCCAGCAGGAACTCCGGCGGTAGTCCGGGAGCGCCCGGAGCTGAGTACCGGCGGGTGTCCAGGAGTCCGCACCGGCAATAATCCCTTTCTCCTCCATGTCCATCTGGACTTCAGGGAGTCAAAGCCAAAGTTCCTTTCCCCCAATTGCTTCTAAACCATGCATGTATTGTGCCTTAAATTCCCCTGGGGAAAGTGACCCGAACGGGCTGACAGACTGCGGAGGAAAAAAGCACTCGCAGACCTTGCTTGCGCTCGCGGCAACAATGAGTTTTCATAGGCAAGGCAAGGCAACTTTATTTAGCACTTTTCATACACAAGGCAGACTCAAAGTGCTTCATATATAAACATTGTCATACAATAAAATAAAAAATAGATAAGTAAAAGAAAACATATGCAAAAAATGAGTAAAATAGATCAGCATTTTAAAAGTGCAGTGTATTTAAGATCAGATCAACAGCCTCTCCGGTACCCACGACGGGACTCCAACCCGACCTAAAGGAACTTGGTCCTTTCTCTGGGACTCCAACCCAGATTTGAGGACTCTAACCCAGACAGAACTCGGGTCTCAAACCCTTCAAAGTTACCCACGTAAGGACTCCAACCCGACCTAAAGGAACTTGATCCTTTCTGTGGGACACCAACCCGACCTAAAGGAACTTGGTCCTTTCTCTGGGACTCCAACCCAGATTCTAGGACTCTAACCCAGACAGAACTTGGGTCTCAAACCCTTATTCTTTCTCTCTGGTATCAGATCATGTGTCTTTCTGGTAAAAATAGAAAATAAAGGCAAAAGTTAAAAGGCATTTTATTAATAAAATAGAAAATAAAGGCAAAGTTAGAAAAACATTTTAGAAAGTATTTTTATCAGGATTTATCAGAAAGCTAAAGCAAACATAAAAGTCTTCAGTCTTGTTTTAAAGGTGGTCAGTGTTGGGGCAAGACTTAAATCCTCAGGGTGTTTATTCCAGCTATTTGTTGCATAGTGACTAAATCCTGATTTCCCATGTTTCGTGTTTACTCTGGGGATAATTAACAGATTGTTCTCAGAAGAACTTATTGGTCTTGGAGGCTTATGAAGTAGAAGCATATCAGTTCAATATTTTGGCCCTAAACCATGTAGGAATTTATATGTTAGCAACATGATTTAAAAATCAATCCTCTGACCTACAGGAAGCCAATGTAACGATTTAAGAATTGGTATAATATGTTCACATTTTTTGGTCTTTTGGAACTCTAGCAGCAGCATTCTGAACAAGCTGAAGTTTCCTTAGAGTTTTTTTGGGAGACCTGTAAGGAGACCATTGCAGTAATCAAGCTTATTGGTGATAAAGGCATGTACAAGTTTTTGTAAGTCTTCGGTGGACATGAGCCCTCTTAAGTCTTGCAACATTTTTAATATGCAGATTTGTAACAGATTTGATGCGACTGTGGAAATGTAAATCTGAATCCATGATAAACCCTAGATTTCTAGCTTTGATTAGGGTTTTCAGGGACAGAGAGTGAGGGTGTTGGGTTACTTTAAACCTTTCCGTTTTAGCATCAAATACAATTATCTCGGTTTTGTCCTCATTTAGTTGAAAGAAATAGTGATGTTATTACACAACCACAGATAGGACATTTGGATTGGGCATGAGGTAGATACGTGATTGGAAACACATCCAGAAATCTCACGCCAATGAAATCTCGCTTGGATCATATTCAAAAAATTGGAATATTGATTTTCGTCTTGGTCTGAATTTCATTGTGTTTGGGTCCTGTTTGGGTGGGCCACATTTCATGGCCCACCTGGTCTTGGCTCATGGCAAACTAGGAACCACTGATTTATTTGCATTAAAGCTACTGAACGGTTAATACGCATTAGATATATCATTCCTATAATGTCTCATTTTATTAAACCAAACTGGAGATTTTATTCATGTAATTTCAGTTGTGATTTCTATGTGCTTTAGGTAATAGGCTGCAGTTTAGATTTTTATTACAAGAATTAGAATTTAGAAAGGATCATAAAAACTTTACATTATGATAGAAACGTACTCTCAGAATTCAGCGAGAAAATATGCTTAAAGTCTTGAATTAAAATATATAACTCCGCTTTGGAAACTCATTAGTCATTTTTTGCTCTATACATTTACATTAAGGGCATTCAGCAGACGCTTTTATCCAAAGCTACTAAGCTACTTACAACCATTAATACACCCAGCGAAGGCGGAGTCGGTCATGCAGGGCGACAGCCAGCTCGTATGGGGCATTTAGGGTTAGGTGCTCAGCTTTTATGAGATTTATTAGTAATAAAAGACATACAAGACATTATCCAAGAGAAATGTTTCATATCAAGGTAAAACAAGACATTGTTTTAGGTATCCAACGGAGGCTTCATTAAGATGGTGTAACAGTGATTAATTTAACACAATTTCACAGAAAGGTTAACTTTGTCGCCTTTGGTTCTGACAAGAAACTGAAATTAATCAGTGATTATTATTGTTACTCCAGGAAACCAAAGAAATATTTCAGTAGACAGCGGTCATCTGTGACGCTGAGAGACAGATTGTCTGCACTCTGAAAGAAAGCAAAGACAAATAATTGGGGAGCGGGTCTGATGTCATTCAACAGCGCATTGTGTAGGTTACCTAGGGCGTTTACAGAAGCTGAAGATTTTACAAGAAGAAATTTATGGGGTTTTATACCAGAATACGGTTTGTTTGTTTTTCGTGTTAAAGACATTGATTGCGATGATCCATGGCTGCCTTTGTGACTGTCGGCACACATCGAATAATCGATTATACTACCATGAATAATTTGAGTTATTCACATCCCTAGTATTTAACAATACTCTTATGTAAGTACTGGGGAACAAGATATGACAATATGATAAAAGGGGTCAACAATTCGGGTTCTTACAAATAACTTGTTTGAACTTGTATTTTTAACTGCTGGGTACATATTCTATTATTAGTTGGCATGTATGATTTATTAGTATAAAAAGGCTCTCAGTTAATGGAACATTCAAACCACCCCCACTAGTGAGCACATTGGTTAACCCTAACTGAATAAAATCAGTTGGGAGAAAGGCGATCATTAGCCGTTGTACTTTGTGTACTGTGTTCGTAAATTAAACTAAGTACTGTTAAAATTTGTATTTAGTATTAAAGACTATAAGTCCGCCTGGAGTATGCATCTCTTCTCTCTGTTGGATGTAATTAAGGTTTCCTTTATAGACAGATCATGGATGAATAGTGATAACTGCGCCCGGTATGGTTCAGAAGTGTCTATTTATTTCTGCAGTAAGAAAAACTTTATTTTATTTTTATTTTGTATTTATATTAGAGGTGTAACGATTCACAGATACAAATATCGGTATCCGGTTGGATTAACACAGATGCGACTACATCTATACGTGGGCCCCTGAATCGATTTTAAATGACCCAGAATCGGTCGATGCATCAATTTAAATTCTCCGTTGAGTGAAGTTTTAGCCTGATATCAAGACAGCATTGTCAAAAAAAGAAAGGAATTTAAGGAAGTGGGCGGATCCATGTTTGTGTTTGCGGGTGCGTCTCCGCTTATCGCGAGCAGGAAACAACCGTGGTTGCGAGCGAGCAAAAAACAGGCGTATTAAAAATAGAACAATACAACATGTCCAAAAACAATGAAACGATTTTCAGTACATCTTCGAATCGGAAATCAAACACGCGGAAGTCCTTTTATAAGAAGGAGGGGAATATTGACAAAAGCCTGGCTATAAGTAAATATTGTAGGACAGCAAACAAGTCTATAAATAAATAAATAAATAAATAAATAAATAGACATGTAGTTCTAAATTGATACGTCTTCCATTTTTTCCCCATGTCATAACGAAACAAATGTAAAAACTTAAGATTCCATGGTCCCTATACCATATATCTGTTTGAAAGTAGTCAATGGCTCTTTTATAGAAGGCTTATTTAAAAAGGTCCCATGGCATGAAAATCTCACTTTATAAAGGTTTTCTAACATAAATATGAGTTCCCCTAGCCTGCCTATGGTCCCCCAGTGGCTAAAACTTGCGTTCGGTATAAAAAGAGCACTAGGTGTTCTGCTCGCCTTTGAAAAACAGAGGCACAAGCGCGCTGATTTGGAATGTGGTCCCATATGTCGTCATAAAGGATCTAAGCTCATCCCCTTTCTCTGCCTTGCCCGCCCAGAGAATTTGGGCGGGCAAGACACACACTGTAACGCAAGTGTTTGCTGTTGGTGTTATGGCGCATAACACGTCGGTTCTTTGACGTCTCTTGTATTTCCACAACGAGACTGTAGTTAGGGTTATCTCAGCCATGGTTGAGAAGGAATTGGGGGAAAGGAACTTCGGCTTCGACTCCCTGAAGTACATGAACTGCGACATGCTGCCTGCCGCCGGTTGCCGCGAGGCACCACCGCCGCGAAGCACCAGTTTGCCGGGTTCAGTCTACTTCAGATTGATGTGGAAGTGGAAGAACCAGAGACGTCGAAGAACCCGACAAAGTCATTTGTGATTCATTATATCGTCTTGAAGCGCACACAGCTTGATAGTGATAATATGTATTATATGATATAGATATCTTTGTATTATATGATAATATTTAGATATAGAGCTCCAGGACTGTAACGCAAGTGTTGTATACACTTCCTTGTTATTTGGATAACCGTTCTGCTGTTGGTGTTATGGAGCATAACACGTCGGACTCTCATCTGTTAATTCTACAACGAGACTCGTAGTGGTGGTTATCTCAGCCATGGTTGAGAATGAATTGGGGGAAAGGAACTTTGGCTTTGACTCCCTAAAGTACATGAACCATGACATGGAGGAGGAAGGGATTGTTGGCCGCGATTGTCTCCCGCTTGAGCCCCGCTTCCCGCTGCCGAGGGACCACCGCCTTGGCGCTGCAGGAGGCGGTGGTGCCTAAGCGCTGACCGGCAGCTCCCTCGGCAGCGAGGCTCCGGCGGGAGAAGACCGCGGTCAACAATCTCTTTCTCCTCCATGTCGTGGTTCAGTCTACTTCAGATTGATGTTGATGTAGACGTGGAAGAACCAGAGCCATCGGAGAACCTGACGCGGTCGTTTAAGATTCATAATATTGTCTGGAGGCTCACACAGCTTTAAGCCGTGATAATATATATTATATGACATAGATATCTATGTATAATATGATATTATTTAGATATAGAGCTCCAGAACTCTTGTGTGTTCTAGAATATTTAAAGAACACGGCTAAAGGCTGTGTGCGCCTTGCCATTGCGATACATCCACTGTAAACAGAGCGCATGGTACCGTGGCCGCAAGCTGCTCAGGGCCACACCCCCACCCTCCTCCTTGACCCGCCTCTCTCCTCTTCATTTGCATTAAAGCTACAGACACCGAAACGGCGCGTTTGGGGAAAGCTCAATGTGCAACTGGCTCGTAGTGGCTGTAATTCTGCACCACGGCTGAATTTCGGGAATGTCTTCAAATACTGTGTTTGGGGCCTACTTATATCTATATGAAAGCATCCATAAAGTAGCATGCCATGGGACCTTTAATTGAATAGAAAATTAATATGTTAACAATAAACATACAAAGTTACCCACTTATGGAATAACTTCACATCTTGTTTCCCAGTACCTACATATTAGTATGTACTGAATTGGTACACCCCAAAAGTTTACACAGTTACTCTGAAGTAATTATGCAGTACGATACGTCACCAGTTTCGTTGCCATGACTGGTTAAAGGCCTATCCAATTACATCCAGGGGCATTTTAGAAATGCCTTGGAAATCACAAAATCAATGGCGGCAGATTTTCGATAGAAAAAAATGACGTTGGAAGAGGTTCCAGCCTAGAACGCTGCAGGCTTTAATTTCAATGATTACCCTAGAATACTCTAGTTTGAAACTGGATCATTCAAGGTGTGTGGGAGTTACCTCTGACGTTATAAGGCCAAAGCTCACTGCACCCCGGACATTTCTTCACCGGTTTCTTCTTGAAGTATTTCTCGGCACATGGGTAGTGGATCTTTACAGTACACAGAGGGTTTACACATATCTGGCACTGCAAGACAAACAGAAGAATACTTTTCTAAAATGACAAAATAAACAGTTTTGTAATTTAATAGATACTTTAATAGATAATAAATACTAGATACACTATCCAGAGAGACTTTATAAAATGTCATAGAAGCAGGTAGAAGTTAAGGCTTCTTATACCACGGTCTGGTGGAATACTCGATTCTGATTGGCTGCAGGGTGTGCATTACTCCCTGATATACGGACCCCTGCTAAGTAGTTCCAGTCAAATTGTTTGTTCAGCCTTCCAAACGAGAGCTGGTAAATTGTGAAAAATGCACAAAAACGCGGTTATATGCTAGACCCTATAGTATCTGTGGTATAAAGGCTGGGACGAATTTCAAATTATAAATATGTACAATGCATAACGTTATCTCCCTGGCTCATAGCTGAGCAGACCAGAATACCTCCCGTTGCCAAGTCGTTAAGGTCCGTCCTATTTACTGGAGGAATGAACAACGTTTCCATTGCATAAGAACCTTACAGGAGGGTAGGGCTGGGTATTGCCATGTACCTCACAATTCAATTCAATTCCGATTCTTTAGGTCTTGATTCGATTCGATTTGATATGATATTGATACAATTGCTTCGATATCGATTCAATAATACGTGCAGATGACATTAATACCTAAATATTATTTAGAATTAACCATTTCAAAATTAATTAACCATTTCATTGTGCTTTAATTAGCAAAAAGGGAATACAACATTGTACAGTATTGGAATACAACATTGTATAGTATTGTTCCTGAGCTAAACTTGCAGCATAAAAGTAATAATCACAACATGGACAAATGTAAAAGTGCATGTCAATTTAGCCATACTCGCCATACTCGATTACAATGACGAGTATGCTTCTTTTTTCTTTCTTTTTTTAATGGAAATAATCGATAAAAAAAAATTTAAAATCTGAATTGAAATTGAATCGAGAACAAATAAATTGCAGTGCATTGATGAATCTATATTTTTACCCAGCCCTACGGGAGGGTAATGATTGTTCCAGGTATTAGTCAAACCCTCAAGCGTTACCAGGGAAACAAAGTTATGACTTGTGAAAAACATTATATTTGGATTGTAAAACGCATGAAAATATAAATGAATAATCTTAATTTATTTTCTTTGGCAAGTGACCGTGGTATAAGCGGGATAATGCCCTTCGAGGTGTCCATTATCAGGAATTAATGGACTTTGCGTTGTCCATTAATTCCTGATAATGGACACCTCGTCGGGCATTATCTTTTACTTGTCGCCTGCAAAATAACTACAAGTAGGCTGGAAACAATGGACCCTGGACTAATAATGAGAATCTCAAAGACACTTTCGAAAAATAAATTATTAGCTTCTAATTGTGGCAACTTGTAGTAACGCCCTGCCCTACTGAACCTTATGTCATAATGTGATTAAAACTCATCATCCAGCTATCCCCTTCCCAGTCCCTGCTGTGGAGCTCAGACGGTAGGTGTTCACCTTGAAGGCCAGACAGTGGCACACGGAGCACACCTTCACCTGGTCATCGTCATACATGGTCCGGATGTATGGCTCCATGTCCATGACGCATCGCGTCGACAGGCTGTAGTCTCCCTGGTTCTACAACAACCAAGCACACAAACGAACATGGTCGCATGAGCACAGCAAAAGGGTAGGTAGGATCTAAAGTAGCATTGCCAAACTTCAAACTAATATCAAAGTTATCATTAAGCATCATTATTAATATTCTAGTGACCTAGGCGTTGAAAGTAGAAGAAACCGAGAGGTACTTCTATTTCTGGTGAAGAGTCATCATCGTAAATAAATATTTTCTTAACAACATATCGGGGATATACATCATTATCACATAAGCCCAAAAAAGTCCCCCAAAAGGTTACAACTGAACTCCTGGGACATAAAATGAACCTGCTCCTTAATATCTACATCTAGCATGTGTGCGCACACACACACACACACACACACACACACACACACACACACACACACACACACACACACACACACACACACACACACACACACACACACACACACACACACACACACACACACACACACCTCTACAAGCCAGTCCTCGGACACCAGGCGTTTAAGCAGGCACTCTGCAGCGCTCTTTGTCAGCTTCCGGGTCTGCAGACTGTCTGCGCTGTTCAGGATGTCTGTTGAGGAAGCCACGCTGCTGTGCGAGGTCATGATCAGGTCCAGCTGGATCATAAAGTCGTCAATAAGCACATTTAAGGTTATTTGTATATCGACATCGAGCTAAAATTATTTGGATATTAAACTGATTTAAAGGGGACATATACCACCAGGTGTGAGTGTGATTAGCCATTACAAGCCGTTTTGAAAATGTGCAGCTTCTGACATCACAGGTGGGCATGTCAACCCAGATGTGAGCTGGATAGATGAGTCTACCAGCCTACCCAGTGGACTGTAGCAAACGTTGCTCATCTATCCATCATATGTCTAGGTGGACACGCCTACCTGTGATGTCAGAAGCTGCACATTTTCAAAACGGCTTGTATGGCTAATCACACTCATATCTGGTGGTATAGTATGTCCCCTTTAATTCTGGAATGCATCCCTGACTCTTGTACCTACATGGCCCCTGGCCTCTAACTGGCTAGTTTTACATCTCTCAGCGTGATATCCCTCACACTCACTATGTAAAGCCCTTTATGTCCCTTAAATAGCACCATAGCCAGGAGTACTTTTCATTATCATCCTTATGATTATTATTAAACATCATGAAGAAAGAGCATATGAGGGACAGAACCTACCGTTCGCAGGAAGAGTTCCAACTCATTGTCAGCGTAGTCGGATGACATCCTGGTGAGTTCTGTATTCGCTGTATTGACCTAAACAGAAGGGAACCAACACGACACATTATCCTGTCGTGTTCCTCTTTTAATAGTTTAAAATAAGATTCAACAGGGCTTTTATTCAGCCATTATTATTCAGGGATTAATGCGACTCTGAGGAAGACAGTGATTAACACTACTTTAGTGGCCAGTGATGGTCGCACATCCAGCCGGGAGGGCAAGACAAGGCAAGCTAAAGCACACAGGAAGCATTCGTCTTGGATCTCGTTCTAGCTTTACTTTGAAGCCATATTGGTAGTAGAGCAGTTCACCCATCTTTTCTACTAGTGATGTTAGGAGTGTACTGCGTTTGTTTCTTATTATCCGCCTGTCGCACGGAAGATACGATACTGTCGACCAATCAACGGAGGGCGTCTGTAGCTCGAACTTGTTGGCACTCTTTCAGACGTCTCAGTACCCCAACAGAGGAGTACTGCGAGATGAGTACGGCTCAATACGGCTCAGTCCGGACCGTGCACACTTTTGGCGGTGGAAACGCGAACCGTGCCGCACCCTTGCTTACCGAACCGACCCACACCTGCCAATGGAAACGCGCCATAATAAGAGCATAGTATTAGTAGTACAGCCTAGTACAGCCGTACCACCATGAACACGCCCGATCTCGTCTGATCTCGGAAGCTAAGCATTGACGGGCCTGGTTAGTATGGATGGGAGACCGCCTGGGACTACCAGGTGCTGTAAGTGGTGTCGGGTGGTGGCCAATAAGTTCCCTCTGGCCTTAACATCAATCCTGATGCCCCAGTGAAGTGACGGGGCCCCAGTGAAGTGACGGGGACACTGTGCTGTGGAAGGCGCCGTCCTTTGGAGGAGACGTAAAACCGAGGTCCTGACTCACTGAGGTCATAAAAGATCCCAGGGCATTTATCGCAAAGAGTAGGGGTTTCTTCGGTGTCCTGGCCCGACCAGGCTCATTCAATCTGGCCCCCTAATCATCCTCCTCTATAATTGGCTGACTCATTAATTCCCTCACTCTCCACCTCAAGCTGGTGTGTGGTGAGCGTTCTGGTGCAGATTGGCTGCCGTGCATCACCCAAGTGGGTGCTACACACTGGTGGTGGTGAATGAGGTCCCCCCCTTCACTGTAAAGAGTGTCTAGAAAAGCGGAATATAAATTCAATCAATTATTATTATAGAACTATGTAGCGACTAACCAGAGTGTAGTACTAACAGAACTATGTAGAGACTAACCAGAGTATAGTACTAGTAGTATTATGTAGGGACTAAAGGGCTCTTTATGGTTGCACGTTGACGCAGCGCAAGGGGGTTACGGACCCGTTACTTCCTTGCGGACCCTCCTTGCGTCCAACGCAAGGGCCTGACTTGCGCCTCCCAAGAATTGTAACCTTGCGTCGAGCTGACACAGCCGCAAGGGCTGTGATTGGTCCACTAACCACATCATTTCCGGCAACACGCTTTGTATGTTAAAAATTATTGGAAAAACATGGAACTTTTCATAGCCGTAACATTCTTTTTTTTTTTTACTCGCTAGTAATCCGTAAAAAGTGAAGACGTTTTGTATTCGATCATCATAGACTTGAATGCGACCCTAACAATCTTCTGTTTTTGATGCACATTGTTTGAGTTGTATTCAGCTTTCAAGTTGCTAGAATCCATACCCTACCATAATCAACACTTCTAGTAGCTGACCAATTGTAAAGTGATAGCATACACAGACAGAGACCAACTATTTGTTCTCTCTTCACCACGGACATGCATAACGACATGTAAACCCGACGCAGAAGCATAAAGTTTCACGACTACGTCGAAGCGACTGCGAAGTCGTTGGGTTGCGTGAACATGGAACCATAATGAAACCAGTACCAGAGCTTAGTACTAGTAGAACTATGTAGGTCATAAATACTAAGTTCAAATGTGTTCCACCAAAAAGTAGGCTATATGACTTGTCCTGCTTTCAGAATTTGAGGTTCAGAACAGTAGCTCATGAATTATTTACATATTTTTTATCCAATTTATTTGCTATATTCCAAATTGTGGTTGTGATAATGTATGATTAACTGCTCCATCAGTTGACGAATACGTTTTACAAATGTGTTACTAGTCGCGGCGTGCACTTATTTTCCATAAACATGCGTAGCCGTTTCAAGAAACCATTGCATTTGTAACCCAAATCACCATTCGATTTTTCTGAGAAATCATGGATGTAACTCGCCAGGCTCTCGTAGCTCGCAAGAACTGACTTCAAACTACTCACTCTCATCGTCTAGTGGCTGGGGAAAAGCGGGCACAAACTGTTCCCACCGGCAGGCTTACGGAAAGAGTCAAACCATTCCAGTCTTTTTGGTAACTCTGATGTATTGATCAGCTCTTTGACTATCTTCATAGCATCTTGGGATATGTTAACCTTTGAAACGGCATCTAGAATGGCAAGTTTCATGTTGTGGGCATTACACTGCATGTACATTGCCTCTTGTATGTCCTTGACGCACGCTTGTAAGCCCAACCTGCTCCCTGACATATTTGCACTGTCCTCTACAGTCTGACCAGGACAAACCAAGTCCAAGCAGGGAATCATTGAGTATGTCAGGAATGTTGCTAGCGATGCTTTAAAACGATTGGTGGGGGAGAGAGAGGGAGAGGGGGAGGGAGGTGGTGGGATGCTATCGCAGTGCAGCGTAGCGTAGTGTTTTATCACGCAGCACAGCATTCTATCGTGCAGCGCTCTATCTCGCTTGCTTTATTTAAAAGGACAGACAATGAATACGTTCCGGTTCACTTTGTTTCAATCTTGAGTTTTTTTGCACCCCCAACATTGTCTTCGGGGGTGCAAGAAACCTTGTGCTCCCCAGAGATGGCGCCAGTGAATAGTACTATGTAGGGACTAACCAGAGCATAGTACTAGTAGTACATGTAGGGACTTACCAGAGTGTTATACAAGTAGTACAATTTAGATACTAACCAGAGCGTAGTATGGCATGCCGTTGTCCTCTGAAGCACGCGTCCTGATGCGCATATTCATGGACTCCAGCTTAGAGTTGATAACCTGGATGAACTCTTCGAGTTTGTCGGCAGCAAAGTGCTCTGCAGGAACACATTTTGTTACACAGAGCTCAGTTTTAAGTACTTAATGTGGTGTGCATCACAGAAAAAAGATCCCAGGATTGTGTTAATGAAAGGCAACCCTTTTTACCCAAGCCATTCTTAGGGCTGTGCCTTTGGTAAAGCAAAAAAAGCATTGTGCCAAATCACTGCAGTTTGATCTCGGCTAAGGTCAGGAACCGTAGCGTTCACCCAGGCTACTGCAACACTTTCCTGCCTCTTACTTCCTATTAACCGTGTACAACAATGAACAGTCCCAGGAGCAAGAAGAATAACATTCCAAGAAGAACAACAATAGAGTCAAGGAGAATAAATATGCCGTTCTTATATGAATAATTTGACAAAGCAATATCCAAACATTTCAAATCTAATTTGAATTGTCATTTTAACCTTGGCTTTGTTGAGGTTCTTCTTGTAATGTTCTCATTCTTATTGCTGTTAGGCCTGCTGGTAGACACAGCTCATTGTAACTAAGAGAACGGAAATCGTGTAGGGGTAGACCGGGATATCAGCACCCTTCATTAGCCTCCCAGCCTCGGCGGGTTCATAGCAACGCATAGAATATGGACTGCTCGTGATGACCACTGCACCTGCGCCTACCTTTGTGGAGCTCACAGCAGTGACGATGGAGCGTCTTGGCTTCCTGTTCGTTTACGATACCCCTGACCATCATGGTCTGGATGAACCTTTGATGACCTTCCCCCAGAGCTGTTGGGACAGGGGCATGGATAAGCTTCAATGGTTGTATAAATGGGACATCATGTGGCCATATAGAAGTGACAGTATGTATAACTATTGTGTCACGGACGGTAACTGTTATACACAGTATTGTCAGTTATATGAGCTAGATGCCATTATGTGCTTACAAAGGGGAGGACTTATCTCACAGTGGTATTGGCATTGGAATTATGAGATTAAACCATTCTAACAATATTTACCCAACATGTATTCAAAAGGGTAAAGGTTATTCTAAAACATTGAGGTGAGAAAGTATCCAACCGGAATCTCAGACGTAAAGTTGATTTCCCTAGGATTCTAATGTTCACACACATTACATAAGGCAACAAGGTCGCTGTGCTTAATTCCAGTGTGCTGCCATGTCCCATCATCTCATCACTACAGTCTGGAATTAATAACATAACTACAACAGATTTTAAATCGTCCTGTCCAGTCGAATTCATTATGTCCCAGCGAAACCCATAGACCGGTTTTATCCAATGTGCTATTCTAGCCATTGGAAGGTTTCTCTGATAGATACTCTCCTGATTGATCGATTCTCCGATCGCGCTTAATCAGGAAATCATAGATTTTCCTTCATAGGGTATATGCTTACAATGCTTTGATTTCACTACACTCCAAACCAGCTACAACCAAACAGCTATCTACTTTGTTGTTTTCAAAGTAAGAAGTCGATAGCCATGTTTGTTTCCGTCTTAACAATCTTCGAGTGTAGTGAAATCAAAGTATCGATTGTAAGCATATCCCGATGAAGATACAACCATCTCCAATTGAGTTAGATGGGACTGTATCTAGAGATAAAAATGTCTGGATGGCTATATTATCAAATGGGACAAGAAAATAGCGTTAACCCTGGCACTAGCATTAACGAACATCCGTATAAACACTTTTACGATAAAATGACAATGAAAATTATACTTTTGTTTACCCATTTCCTGGCAAGGATACTAACATCAACAGCGCTGTATTTTAGAGAAAAACTTGTGGTTAATAAAGCTGTAGGTCAGCCTAGCTTATTTTAGAGAGAATCAAAAAAGAGCGCAACATAGAGCGGCAAAGTCACGCCTCTTCCGGTAGAGCCCACGGGAACTATGAGGTCGAAAAATATGACACTACAGCCTTTAATTGAACAATTGCACAATAAACGGTCAAACTCTTGGCATGAAAAATTATCATTTAAATACAAAAAACAACATATGTGTAATCCGGGGCATATAAAGACTGGGACCAGAAAATAATTACTCTCTCTCCATTGAAACCCATTCATATTTTTCGATCTCATAGGTCCCATGGGCTCTACCGGAAAGGGCGTGACTTCGCCACTCTATGCCCCCTTTTTGAACAGATCAGAACCGGAAGTAAATTTCCCATTCATTTTATCCATTGACTTTTCAGGAAATCATTATAAATAAAGTTTTACATCTGTAACCAAGCCAATTATCCACCATTTTAATCGTGACCATAAAATATTTGATCGGAGCAAAGAAATATTTTGAAAACTGAAGAAAAGGCAAAGGTAAAAGATAATCTAAATCAGGGCTGCCCAATTTGGGGCCCGCGCCTTACCCAGTGTATATATTATTGTTTTCCGCCATCAGCGCTCGGAATCTGCGCTCGCTCTCATTGAACATTATTTATTGGTGCACTTCCATTCCTGACCCTAGAATAACATTGTGATACATTGATGGTAGGGTGGCGCTGTTGAGCTCCTATCCTGTTCAGCCGCCTCCCACATATTTGACTAAATATATTGAAAAATTTAAATTTTGGCCCACGAGCCTCCCCACGATTACATTTTGGCCCTCCACTGGGAAGAATTTGGGCCCCCCTGATCTAAATAATCAGATAATCACCCTTTCGAACATTACGGTCAGGTGGAAAGTTGAGGAATGCTCAAAAAACACCTGTTTGGAACCTTCCACAGGTGAACAGGTTAATTGGAAACAGGTCAGTGTCATGATTGGGTGTAAAAGAAGCATCCCCGAAAGGCAAGTCATTCACCAGCAAGGATGGGGCCAGGTTCACCACTTTGTGAACGCGTGACCAAATAGCCCAACAGTTTAAGAACAACTGTTTGTACCTTTCAGCATTAATGGTGCCTTCACAGATGTGCAAGTTACCCATGCCATGGGCCCTAACACACCCCCATACCATAACATATGCTGGCTTTGGTACTTGCGCTGATAACAAGCTGGATGGTTCTTTTCCTCTTTGGAAAAGAACCATCCATCCATAATTTCCAAAAACAATTTGAAATGTGGACTCTTCAGACCACAGCACACTTTTCCACTTTGCGTCAGGCCATCTCAGATGAGCTCCGGCCCAATGAAGTCTGCAGGGTTTCTGGGTGTTGTTGATGTATGGCTTTTGCTTTGCATGGTAGAGCTTTAACTTGCACATGTACATGTAGTGACAAACTGTGTTAACTGACAATGGTGTTCCTGAGCCCATGTGATAAATCCTTTACACGTTGATGTCGGTTTTTAATGCAGTGCCGCCTGAGGGATCGAATGTCATGGCATTCAATGTTGGTTTTCGGCCTTGCCGCTTACGTGCAGAGATTTCTCCATATTCTCTGAATCTTTTGATGATATTATGGACCGTAGTTGACGAAATCCCTTGCAATTGTTCACAAAGCGGTGAACCTTGCCCCATCCTCGCTTGTGAATGACTGAACCTTTCGGGGAGGCTTCTTTTATACCCAATCATGACACTGACACTTTCCAATTAACCTGTTCACCTGTGGAATGTTCCAAACAAGTGTTTTTGGAGCATTTTTTGGAACATGTTGCAGGCATCAAATTCAAAATGAGTGAATATTTGCAATCAAACAAAGTCAGTTTCAACATTAAATATCTTGTCTTTGCAGCGCATTCAATTGAATATAGGTTGAAAAGGCTTTGTAAATCAGTTGAGTTGTAGAGATTTATTTGAGTTGAAGAGGATTTACTACAGAGTTGTAGTAAAACCTTTTTTAAATGTTTGCATGACCCCTAGGGAAGGATTGCATCACTCCCGGTTGGGCTAGATTCTAGAACCACCAGATTGATATTATCAAATGTCTTTTTAGGCCTTCTTTCATATAGTGCAGGGGTGTCAAACTCATTTTGGTTCAGGGGCCACATACAGCCCATCTGATCTCAAGTGGGCTGGACCACTAAAATAATGGCAAAATAACCTACGTCAACTCCAAATCTTTTTGTTTTTCAGTACTATGCTTTATCATTCAGCCTACATTCGTAGCCTACATAATCACGGATCACAAGGGTCTATATTAGCACAACACATTTATTCGCAGATAGGCCAATGGAATTGAAATAAAATGCATTTCACATTCATTAACAACTGGTTTATTTTTATAGAGTTGAGTGAATACATTTTTACATCTGAACACCTGAACCAACTCACCACACTAAACATACTCAAGTGGGAGCTATGAAGAAAGCTATCATACTGCCTTGAAAATGTAACTGTGCACATATAAATAAAATAAACAAACATAAAAGTTATAGCAGTGCATGAGCAATGAGATTAGGCTACATCAGATCAAACTGTTTTGTAGGCTACTGAAGCTGAGAATGATATGCTGCACAATATTCATTGTCTTTTAACATGAAACCTGAGTAAGCTTATTTTCAAAGATCTGTATTCATCAGAGTGCAAACATTTCTGAAAGAGCATCACAAGAATCAAATCCTTAGTAGCAGCACATTTCACAATGTCATTCAAGTGTGTGTTTGTTAACCTTGAGCGGTGCTTTGTTTTATTTAGGTTCATTAGAGAGAACACCTGTTCAAAAAGATAGGAAGTGGCAAACATGGATAAAACCTTTGCAGCCAGGGATGTTAATTTGGGGTACCCTGGCAAGAGATATTGATAAAATGTGTCCAAGCCCATCGACGCAAATTTCTCCTTCATATTGGTATCACACTGTATGTCAATTATCTCGAGTTGGATGTCAGCCCGCATGTCAGAAGGCTTGACTGTAAATGGCGGGCGAAAAACAGCAAATTCCTTCTCTAGTTCACTGAAGACCTGAAACCTCCGCTCGAACTGCTGCAGCAACCCTGTTATCTTGTCTTTGTTTTGATCCATATGAGCATTACCTCGGTCGCACGCACAGCGGTTAGACATGGGAAATGGGCGGTGTCACCGCTAGAAAGCTGCGTCTCCCAGAGTGACAGTTTTAACTTCAGTGCGCGGATGCTGTCGTTATACTGAGTGACAATTTTTTTGCGGCCCTGCAACATTTTGTTAAGATTATTCAGGTGCTGTGTAATATCCACCATAAAGGCAAGATCCTGCACCCACTGCAGACATTTAAGTTCCTTCACTGGGCTACCCATTTTCTCCATGAACTGTCCAATATCCTCTCGTAGCTCAAAGAAAGGCTTGAGCACGGCACCTCGGCTTAACCACCGTACTTCAGTGTGGTATGGTAGGCCAGCCTGAATGTCATTATCTCTGAGAAAAGTGTCAAACTGACGGTGATTCAGACCTCGCGCTCTGATGAAATTTACAGTTTTTACAACCACACTCATAACATGATCCATTTTTAGTGTTTTGCAACACAACGCTTCTTGATGCAAAAAACAGTCAAATGCCCAAAAATCGTGTCCCCCATTTGCGGTCTGTTCTTTCTATCGGGATTTTGTCGCAACGCCTGCCTTTCCCCCGACCATTGATGGTGCGCTATCTGTAGCCAGGCGGACGGCACGGGACCAGTCCACTCCAACCTTGTCCAGCACTCCAACGAGAGAGCTGAATGTCATTCGCTGTTGTAGTGTCCTTCATAGGCACCAATTAAGGAACTCCTCGGTGATTGTCAAAGTCTCATCAACACCCCGAATAAATATGGCCAGTTGAGCAATATCTGTTATATCAGTGCTCTCATCAATTGCAACCGAAAAAGCAAGAAATGACTTGATTTTGTCATTCATTTGGCTGCCCAAGATTCCTGAGAGCTCTGTTACCCTATCTGTGACAGTGTTCTTCGACAGACTATTGTTGGCAAAGGCAGATCGCTTTTCAGGGAACACGACTTCTGCAGCCTTCAGCATGCATGTTTTCACGAACTCACCATCAGAAAATGGCTTGGATGCTTGCACTATCGTGAGCAATAAGGTAGCTAGCTTTCACTGCTGCATCACTGACCTCGCGGCAGAAAGTAAAAGTAGACTGCAGTTTCTTCAGACCAGCTAACAATTATTCTATCTCCTCTTTTCTTAGTTGTCCTTTCAAATGGTGATATTCTTCTTTATGATGAGTCTCATAGTGGCGCCGAATATTGTATTGTTTGAGCACTGAAACTTGCTGATTACATACCAAGCACACTGCTTTTGTATTCACCTCAGTGAATAAATAATTCTCAGTCCCTTCTTCCTAGAAATCTGTACTTTGAATCCACTTTTCTTCTTTTTGAGAAAGACATTTTGGTAATGGGGATGTCACCCTTGATAACTTCTTATTTGTGGTGAAACAAGGACAAGTGTGGAATTCCTTCCTTTTTTATTTTGGCTGGAGTGAGCATTTTGGTTATTTCTTTAGAAAATCACAACTCATCACAGGAAGGGGCTAGAGACTTACTTTTTGTTTTTGACATACTCAGAAATGTATGCTCTTCAAGTCGCGGGGTGTCAAACCTCCTATCAGGGGTTTGACACCCCTGATATAGTGTGTTTCATATGTGTGATAGACCCCTTAATCAATGTAGCCTCCTGGTGACACACACACACACACACGCACACACACACACACACACACACACACACAATGATGTGGTGGATAATTTAAATAGATGACACATTCCATCCATGGAATGTTAATGGAAACTTTCGTGTTCCGCCATGTTCATGCGCGTCATTAGTAAACTATACATCACCAACTGGGCAACTCTGTTATTAATGCAACCTTCAAAACGCTCAGAGTTTCCGGTTGCTTCGGAGGTTCGGACCTTAAGCTCGGAGGGAAGTGCTTTGAACACTCGGTTGGGTCTGAGTTTTCGCTCAGAGTTTCGTGCGAAAGTAAAGCCACCCGAGTCCTCCGAGATCACGGCACAACCATGGCTGCCCATTTCATTGATAGACTAAACTGAATTTGAAGCAAGCACTAAGAGGCGAACTTAACACCCATTCTAACATTTGCATTAAGATGCATTATAGCTTACAATTATAAACATCACCTGATAAATTCTCGCTTATGTTCAACCATCACAAGCAGTTCTAATAACTGATTCATCTGATTCAGCAAAGAAGCGCAAAGATGTCCCTGCAGGCATCCATACTTGTAGTTATGAAGTCTAGTCTCACTAACGATCTGTTTTTCCAGTTTTATGTCAAGGCTGCGAACTTCTGATGGGCGTTTCCTGAACACTCTTATTTCGTAAGAAGGGAAGGTTTACGTAAAGACACGTAAGAGCTTCCAAACCTCCAAGCTGTAT
This sequence comes from Pollachius pollachius, assembly GCF_949987615.1. Taxonomy (NCBI): domain Eukaryota; kingdom Metazoa; phylum Chordata; class Actinopteri; order Gadiformes; family Gadidae; genus Pollachius; species Pollachius pollachius. The sequence goes on along the minus strand of NC_136938.1, from coordinate 14,672,171 downwards.
TGAAGGCGTCACAAAATCTGGCCCCAGTTGCCGAATGGAAGTAGAATCATAAGAGCGTCATCATATTTAAAGGGGACATATCATACCACCAAGTGTGAGTGTGATTAGCCTTACAAGCCGTTTAGAAAATCTGCCCCATATGACATCACTAGTGGGCGTGTCCACCTAGATCTGTGCTGGATAGATGAGCAACGTTTACTTCAGTTCACTGGGTAGGCTGGTAGACTGATCTTTCCAGCACAGATCTAGGTGGACACGCCCACTAGTGATGTCAGATGGGGCAGATTTTTGAAACGGCTTGTAACGCTAATCACACTCACACCTGGTGGTAAAATATGTCCCCTTTAACAATTATTCACCTCAGGTTCTGTGAATAGTGGGGAATAGCTCCCTCGACCTTCGGTCTCAGGGGCTTTTCCCCACTATTCACTTCGCCTTCAGCGAATAATTGTTAAATGTAACCGCAAGCGGTGATTAACAGGGTCCGAGCAAAATAAAAAGTCAAGAACACACTAATGGAAGATATATAGGGAAGATATATAAATATGACATATAATTATGTAGGAAAGATGTTAATGAAGTTTTTCCCCTTAATGCCATACTGTGCCTCGGCTTTCAGGTGATTGGAAACTAATGAGCCAGAATGTTGATTGCCAGATGTATTTCAGGTGCAGTTTAAGAATTCAGAATTCTGAGTCCAGGTCAATCTGGTCAGAAGAAATAATTCTAATTCATATTTTTTTACAATAGCGCTTCCCTTGGGTGCAGTACCACAAATTTGGGTTCATGGGTAGTGGGGGTTATTGGTAATCATACCTGAAAATTTCAAAAGTTTTTGCCTACGATATAGGCTGCAGTTAGCCTGGCTAACCCCAGACCTCATCTCAATCTACATTGAGATGAGGTCTGGGAACCACACTTTAATTTTCGCGAAATGAAATTGCACGCAAGGCAGCATGGGTATATCCAGGCTAGGCTGCAGTATGACTTTCACAGAATTTTGGGGAAAAACGGTACAGAAACAATAGTGGACCAAGCAGCTTCGCTGCTCGGACCCCTAATAACTTGGAATTTTATAGTGCCTTTCAAGATACCAAAGGTCGCTTAACAAAAAAGGGGATAGGGAAAGGGGGGTAAGACAATAACAAATCAACAAGGGAACAAAGGAAGTGAACTGATACAAGGACCTGTGATATAGCAACGTGTGAAAAATATAGATATACCCATTTCATGTACAGCAGCATTGTAAAATGTAAAAACTAGATCGAGAAAGTTTTTCATAGATTTATTATCTCATTCATAATTGCACAGTTTTATTGTTGTTGTACATATAAACATATGTTTCAACAGAAATAGTAAAACTGCTATGAAATGATCAAACTCAAATAATTATTTTGGACTTACCACGCTACACATAATGCACAACATGCCCTTAATATTCATTAAGTTGTATCTACTTAAAAATAAGCCTTCATGCCTGCCCTCTTCTTATGGCATGTTTCCAGGTATTGAAAAAAAAAAATTCAGATTAAGTGCAAAGCGGATTGGGAGTGGACGACTCTATCACACACTACTGTTCACAATGTGATGCAAGATATTCCGTATCTTGCCAAAAGCACCTCTTGACACTCCCCTTATTTCAGGTGTAGAAGTTCTATACCTGTACACCTGCAGACGAGTGGCTAGTGGTCCAGCACCACCTGAACCTGTACGGTTTCTCACCTACACCAGAATTCATGCGAAGGAGCTTACCTGTAGCCCACTACGGCTGAGATTCAGTGTATGTTCTACTTCAACTGAGGTTTCTGTAGAGGTAAGAGTGAGAAGCTTTGAAGGAAAAGAGAGGACAAAGCCGGATTCTGGCAGAAGCCGGTTATTCTTTCTACGTGCCAGGTAATTTCTATAGACTTTATGTGTATGTATTATACTATTCTATTATCAATAATAAATGGGATAAGAGCGATACCAATAATTTAGTTTTGTTTGTAACATCTATGTACGTGTGTGTGTGGGTGTGTGTGTGTGTGTGTGCGTATGCAGGATGCACAGGTCAGGTCGGCTTCGCCTGAGGCCGTGGCTTGAGGAGCAGATTGAGTCTGGGAAATACCCAGGAGTCACATGGCTGGACCAGGTACTGCCCCAGCTTCTGTTTATCCAAAGTGACTTACACTGAATTCCGATGCATGCCCTTAAGGAGCAGTAGATGTTGGGGCATCTTGCTGCAGCAAACACGAGACATTATATGAGAATGTTGGAAACATCCACATCAATATCTTTAAGACATGCACAGCTTTGCAAAAAATATGTGAAGGCCATGCATACAGGCCACTTGCAACAATATTTTTAATATTTTCTTTCTATTTCTCACAACATAGGTTTAAAAACTATTAATTGATCCCATTTCACAACACTGCTTTCAATAACTCATTTAAATATATTTGCACTGGGAGGAAATGCCCAAAACATAATAAAGTGCAAAAAGAAATCGGTAGTAATGATTATGCTGCCAAATTGTAGCGGTGAAAAAAAAAAAAAAAAAAAAAATACAATTTAAAAAAAATAAATAACTAGACATTGTACCCATTGTGATTTTCTTCTGGGAAGCTCTGGGGGTCAGGCAGGTTATTGGCTCCCAGCCAATCTTTGCCCAGCTAAGAGTCAAAGTGTCCGCAAGTGGCTTCCAGTTTGTTGATGGAGCAGACAAGCCAGGTTTCTGAGTATCTTTGGGAAAAATGTTAATGACTAAATTGAATGCATTATTTACAGCAAACTCAAACACACATACTTTACTGAGATTGTGTGTGTTTTAGTCAGCCCAGATCTTCCAGATCCCCTGGAGACACGCTGCTCGTCACGGCTGGAGTATCGACCAGGACGCCACGCTGTTCAGGAGCTGGGCCATGCACACTGGTACACACACACACACACACAAATAGGTACAGGTAGGACGCCCAAACACACACACACACACACACACACACACACACACACACACACACTAACACACATGCGTGTCTTAATGTCAATGTATGTATGGTATGTGTGCGTGTTAATGGCCACACTGAAGACCCTAGAGGAGGTTGGGGTTTTTCTGTGAAACCTGACCGTTGTTAAGGGAAGGCAGTGGCACAGAGAGGCTTGGGACCCAAAGAGCATCTTGGCTCTAAGGTTACCCCAGCATTAATGTCTTGTCTCTCACAATCTGACTGATGACAGAAACTTAGAAAAGAAGTATATTTAATTGCAACACAAATAGTGGTGAACGGTCTTGGAAGAAAGCCCCAAAAGAAAGCATTAAAAATGTATATGTTAGTTATATATCTTGGTGCTTTTTGGTACTGTAGTTGTACTTTGGTATCAATCTGATTAAAAGGTGGATTCAGAACCACTGTGCCAAGCATTTCCCATGACAAGATACGACTAAAGTAACAAGCTGAATTCTACCCAGGGTCACAGTGTATTGACGTACTTGTGTTTGTGCGTGTGAGTGCATGCATGCGCATGTGTGCGCGTGTGTGTGCGCGTGTGTGTGTGTGTGAGTACGCACGTGGGTTTGTGTGCATGTGTTAGGGCGCTACCGGCTAGGCAGGGACAAACCTGACCCCAAGACGTGGAAGGCTAACTTCCGCTGTGCGCTCAATTCCCTGACTGACGTATGCGAGCTGCAGGACCGCAGCCGCAAAAGAGGACACCTCGCATCAAGGGTGTACCGCATGCTGCCGCCCGCGACGCTGCAGACCACTCCGCCGGGCACCCATATGCACAGCACAGGTTGGACAGACAGGTTTATACAACAGATTTATCATCACAGATTCATGGTCAACCTGTGTGTCTCAATGGATGAAGGCATCTGCTACATCATGTCAATGTACATACAGATGGTGTATGAGGAGAATAACCACTGGGGATCGAACCCAGCCTACCTTTTTTCTAGGCGTCAACAGGTGTCTGAATTGGCACATACATAAGCAGGCGCAGTCAAGTAGAAACATCGTATTTCACTCACTTATAGCTGACAGATGGCTATTGAATCTTAAACTCTACCAAAAAATATGTTTAGGAAACTAGTGAGGGAATGATCTCTCTTCATCCCCAGGGAACCAGTTGCCTGTTGGACATACAGCAGGACGTACATTTGTGGCAGCCAGAAGCAACAATGAGACACAAGCTGTCCAACCTACCCCCGCCTCCCCGTCGTCCTCCACCAATCCATACCCAGCCGAGAGGAACACCTCTGCCCTGGGTGAGGACAGACAAATGAAATGACACACAAGACCATGACCGTATATGGTACTACTACACACATTTTGTGAGAAGCATGGTTAGCTGTTTTTTCCTATTAGTTGCTTAAGTAGTGGTAGTACACACAGAGACCTGCACACACACACACACACACACACACACACACGCACACACACACACACACACACACACACACACACACACACACACACAAGCATACACGCGCGTTGTTGGTATTGGAGTTGTTGGTTTAAGTTATGATTGCACCATTATTTGCATTAGTGTAATCCTTTTATTTTGGTTTGTTTGGGTGCAGAGCTGTGGGGGGGAAGGAGCGACCAGCAGGAGCAGACTGAAGCAGTGTTTAAGGTAATAGTCTGAATGGCCTGTGTTTGAAGGGTGCAACATAAATACAAGCCTCAAAGAGGTACCTTGCTTTTCTTCTGAGGTTCAATATGAATGAACAAATATGAATAGGGTTTAAGAATAAGTATAATAATACAAATTCAATATAAGTATAATATAATGAAAATGATACCATTTAGAAATATAATTGGAAAGGAATATAATAAAATAGTTGAAGATATATTTGATTAATTCAAGACCAAATATGATTGTCATTATGTACGGAAATCTATTTTAACTGCAGTAATATACATGATTTAAAGGGAATGAATAGGATTAGAAATCTAAATGTGAATTAATTAATTGTCAATGGGTGGCATGGTTCCCGTGCTGTTGGATGTGGTCTAAGGTGCTACCCGTGTAGACCTATATTATAGCAGCCTGCAGGTTAAGGATCCCTGCTCTCTAAATGAAATTATGACCATAATGGATTATCTTCCTATGAACTGCTGCTAGCTAGTGGCTGACCTTACTGGATGCTCTCTGTGTTTCACCAGCTGATGGACCATTTCAACAGCACTGAACTCTGGGACCAAACAGGAGAGCAGAACGGGTGGAGAGCTTACACACAGAGAAACCACTGGCACTGTACGACACTGTGTGTGTGTGTGTGTGTGTGTGTGTGTGTTTGTATGTGTACAATTGCGGTAGACAAACCATTAATTAAATCTTTGCACTATCATCTAATGCTACCTTGCTGTCCATCTCCCCCCTACTTGTGTGTGTGTGTGTGTGTGTGTGTGTGTGTGTGTGTGTGTGTGTGTGTGTGTGTGTGTTTGTGTGTGAGGTTTTGTGTTTTGTGTGTGTGCCTCAGGTGACAGTGAGGACTTTCTCCAAACCCACTACTCAGATATCTATCCATGCTGGACTGAATCCAGCAACTCTATTGGACAACAACACTGTGACAAGGCAGTGGGCACTGATTGGTCAACACCACAATAAGAAGTGTGTCTCTATCCACTGTTTAACCCTGACCTACTGGATAAATGTGCTATAGATATGATTTAGGAAACAATATTAGTGAGGGAAATGCGCTTGCCTCGTATGAGAACATTTTGATTATAAATTTGCTTATTTATTTAACTTTTACTCTTTATAACTCTTGAACCTTACCTACCCTAATACCTGTCTCTGTATCAACTTCTTAACCTCGACCTGACCCTTAATGTTATTTTTCTGTATTCACCGTCCAACCCCAACTGCTCCTTCATTAACCATCACCGTAAAGCACTTTGGATAGAAGGTTTCTGCTTTCTTATTTGGTTGTCAGTGTGAGTTGAGCAACCAAACAAGGAGAGAGAAAGAGAAATAGAGAGAGACAAAAAGAGGTAGAGTGAGAGAGAAACAGAGTGTGAGAAGAACCAGACTCCAGGGCTTATGGATGAGCTACAGAGGTCCGGTTCCAAGCTTTGTTGTTAGCTGAAACAATCTAGTTCACTGGCTTCAACACAGAGAGACATGCCCGTGCATGAGCTGCCGGAGCAGGCTATTGCTGAGTCAACCACTTGCCATAACTAGCCCTTATTTATGGGGGGTCATGACTGTGTGTCCCTTGTAAGGGGAAAAAGAGGAAGTTTCTTAATACAAATGTAAAAGCGTTTAATTGTCATTGAGTGCTACTACGTACTGTACTATCGGAAATAAACTCTGAGCTAACCATACATTGTGCGTTGTGAAAGAAAGATGTTCCTGAATAAGGGCAAGATAAAGGACTTTTTTGAGAACAGCATTTAGGACTTTATAAGTTGATGAAAGTAATTTCTTATTGGCCTCAAGTGAAACATTTTTCAAACATGAATAAAGGTTTATTTGATGGCACGACTGCATGGGGCATTTTAACCTCTCTTGAGGTTTTCAGCTCAAATCATTGATCAACACACACACCTCTCCTACATTAAATAGTAATAAATTGTATATATATTTTTAAGATGTATTTTTGCAATTGTATGCTTTATAAGAGTGAGATAGACAGGAAGGCATGGGAGAGAGAACATGCAGCAAAGGACCACGGGCAGAAAATGAACCCGGATCACTGCGAATAGGACTAGGCCCTAATGGTACGCACTCTACCCGTTGAGCCACTGGGAAGCCCTAATTATTTTTTATAAAGCGTATTTCTCAAACCCAATTTGCTAATACAACTAATGGCAACAAAGAACGTTGTCATGCGCCAACACCAATAATGATTTATGTGTCAGGAAAGAGAGTGTCCTTTGTTACAGATAGGCATCTATAAAGGTAGGTATGTGTTTCTAAAATATAAAAACGAAATGAGCATAACAACTAGACCAAGTACATCAACCAATCAGGTGTCCTTTGGAACACAGTGGTCACACGCGAGTTCAAACAAGAGTCATCTGATTTTAATACACAGAGTAAGGTGAGCTACAGAACATCTAGCTTTCAAGACAAGACACAGTCTATATAGAACAAAACATTCACTGTTCACAAAATAACAATTGGCACAGAGATGGGCAAGAGGTACTAGAATCAATTAACATATTCCAGTGCATAGGATTGGGATCTTTATATGAAGGAGATGGCGTGCAACCATAAAATAGGACGATATTAGACAATTTACAACAAAAATAAATGATTGCGGTATCATAGTATCTTCACACAGGTTAAACAGTTCAGTCCCACAGTATTGGGGGTGGGGGGTGAGCTTCTACAGACAGACCTGGTGAAGTCACCGTCCAAACAACCCATCCTTAGATGTTGAAGATTTTGAGAATGAATAGAGGGACTATTAAAAGGGTTGTGTGTAAAATGTTGGGGCGTTCTGACCCGTAAGTCATCGCCTGATGTTTGTAGCTAAAATATTGGCTACCAATGTAAGGATGAACGAAATCCGGAAGACTCAACTCCATCCCTTCCCTTCAATGGCCATGGTTTTAATACACTTATTAATACTAAGGTGTTTAATATACCTTTCCTCTGCGTTCTTTGGAGCCCAGAGGACTGAAGGCCAGCCCAGGAGTGTGGAACTACAGCATAACTGGGACAACAGTTAACAACATCAATTTATTACAGGGATTCAGGTCCTATTGGCGGGGGGGGGGGGGACAAGTAACACAGGGAAAATAAATCATAAATAAATGTGTTCAACATCGGATACTTCAAACCAAACACCTGTAAAAAGCAACAACAAAAAAAAGTGGTTTTAAACATCAATTTCAAGGAATTTAAGAGAAGACATAGATTTATATATTACAAAGACTTGAAAGATGATATAAATTAAAAAAAGTAAAATGTACACTTCATTTTTTATGAATGATCAGATAATATAAATGTTGACAGGCAATATCAAAAATCAATAAAAAATAAAGCAGCATCACACATTCAAGTTCATTCATAGAGAAATGACCCTGTTTCACTTTTGTACTGCTTTGCACACGTCCCTGAAGAGGGAAGCGATGGGGGGGGATGCATGGGAATTGCTTCAGTTTCAAAAGCATGTTTAACAATAGGCTCAATATCGGTTATGCTGCCACTTAATAGCTTCCTCGACCCCCTTCACATACAATAATGAGTTCCAATATCTGGAGCTTCTTAATCATACTAGACAGCTGGGGCAGCAGGTGTGTTCAATTACATTAAATCTAAAATAGGGAATTTGGTTTACAGCAATGAACAATTTACATAGCAGTACTGGACTCATGGAGGCTGGTTCATGCAAGGCAAGAAACCTTAACTGATGAAAAGGATCTTTTAGAAGGATTAAGTGGAGGGGTTTTTAAGTGGAGAGGGCACCAAGGATGGAGAAAAGGGGGATCCTATTATAAACCATCTTTCATCAATAATAGATTTTATTTTACACTTGGACATACTTCATTCATTGTTCTGAATAGGAATAGAAAAATAAAGGTTTGGAATAGATGTTAAATGGCTGGTGGATGAATATGATAGCATAAATTCAGATCAAATACAGTAGCCAGAAGCCCTCTAGATTTAATTAACAAATTAATACGTCATTTCATTCTCTGCACAGTTCCATACATTACTTAAATATATTTGAGTAGATGGGACAGGAAAAGGATGTGTGTGTATAATTGTGATTAGTAAAATCTGTGTGCATTTGTAGTTTGTAGTTGCAGGTGCATCTGTTTTCACCTGTTATTTCCATTGACAAAGTCAATGTACTTTAGTTTGTTGTAAAGTTCCAGATGAGAACTCAGACCAGTGAAGGCCACATAAGAGACTACATTCACGGACGCCTGCTTTGCACCAACAGCTGGGTGTTTCAGTTGCAGAGATCCAAATGTTGACTGTCAACGGCCTGCTTGTGAACCCTGAAGTTGAGTAAAGTTTGCAGTTCATGCACACGGAGCTTAACATGGCATACACATTCAGTAATAACATCATATGGAAATAGCAGTTTGCATATTGTTAAATTCAGGTCTGTTAAAGAATTGCCAGTTGTGTCGCTTTTCCTGTTTTTCTGGAATTCTACAAGTATTATTCAACCTTGCATTTATATCACGTGGGAATATATATTTAAGGTTAAATCCATCATGCAAGCAAGTTTAAGTGTTTTCCGTCGTGAATAAAACAGTGTCCCTTCCAACTCCCACAAACTACCAGTATCAGCTTGCACAATGTGACACGGCTCGTTCAGATGAAAGAAGCACAGTGAACCAAGTGATCCAGGCTAAAGCGCAGGGCAGTGTAGCACCAAACCTACAAGCCTTCCTCCACTGCTGAAACAAGATGCTTTGAGGTGAATGAGCTGGGCATTGAAAGTCTCAAATATGTCCTTTGAAAGAAGTGCTGCATAACATTGACCATGGAAAGATAGTTAAAAAAAAAAAAAAAAAAATAGAAATAAACCGTCCAGAAGATTATAGTTTGTTGTTTATTAAAATTATTTCTGGTTAGATCAAAATTAATATAAAAACACAGCTGAAATCAATGGGAAATTCATAAGCAACATTGAGTGTTTAAGATGTGCTCCAGTGTGCTCTACTCAACTTCAAGTTTAATACAAAACAGCATTTAGCACAGAGCTCCTCAGAGAGCAGCTAAGCCAATAGCATTGAACCTCTACCTGTCTGTTTGAGCAACCTCTGAGAATGAACAACACCCAACAGAATGCTGCAGAGTGGCCCAGCCACCGTGAGGTTCGTTTACAATTCATAATAAATACAGTCATCCAACATGGGCTAAAAACAGCAAAATAAGATGTAAATATATGTCCTCATGCATACCCCACAAGCATTCAACGACAGAGCTGAAGTTGGCCTAAAAATCTCTTATCCAAAAATCTTTACAGTGCAACCAAATGGCCGGCGATGGATAACAGTGCTTTCATTTTAAACAAAAAATAAATGAAGGAAACAAAAGAACTGAACATCAGAAACGATATATACAACATTATGGAAAAGCAGTGGATTCATCTTTTGGTCCTGCTGTCCGTAACAGACACAACTGCTTTTGAAAACACTTCCTCAACCACTGAAAGTAGGATCCACAGGCTGCTTGGCTGGTCTGTGCAATGAAAAGAAAAAATAAAGAATCAATTATCATCCGTTTCTCCTGACAAATATACTTATTGTAAGTCACTCTGGATAAAAGCTTCTGCTAAATGCCAACTTTTTATTCTAACATCAGTTTTTATCGACGTTCCAAGACATTTATGTCTATTATATGTAATCATATACATCTACTTTATACGTTTTAGGAAGTAGCATTATTAGCAGATTCACTAGTCACACAATCACATACACACTATGAAAGAATACGTAGGGGCTTCTGTAAGTAACTAGTAATAAATAAATGTTAATCTAAACTCACCTTTCGTCAGAATGCACACACACACACACACACACACACACACACACACACACACACACACACACACACACACACACACACACACACACACATTACCAAGTTATAACTGGGATCCCTCTGAAGCGCCGTGAGAGTATCCTCCTTTAGACTTCATCTGGGCCTGCACCAGGTCCACCTGCCAAAACAACACTCATCATCAGTCTCAGGGGAGGACAGCTTTCCATGCAGTGTGTGGCGGGTTCGGTGTTCCTCACCGAGGACAGCCCCAGGCCCATGTCCCCAGAGCCCACGTGGGTCGTGTGGACGAAATTGGTCGGCTCCCCGATCATCGAGCGATCTATCCGCCGCCGCCGCTTCTAGAATCGAACATTCGTAGAGAAAGCATAGACAAAAGATTATACGGTCATACAAACACGATCAGACAACAGGTCAAAGTCTTATAACTCATGACATGATGGTTTGATGCAGCCAAACTAAATATCTTATGCTAACACATAAGATCTGATTGAGCATTAGGTCATACAGGGCGGGGCCAACCCCGGGGGTCGGGACCTGGTACCGGGTTGCGGTTCATATGGTACCGGGTTGCGGCTCATATGGTACCGGGTCGCATGGTTCTGGGTCGTGAAGGAGAAGAAATAACTTAAAATGTATTTTTTTTTTATCGCCGCCTTGAAAAGTAACTCCTCGTTTAAAACCCAATAATTGATTAAGGAAGCTCGTTCAGAAAAATGGCATTGGTTTAATTCATTAGAAATAGGACGGGCATTGAAATTGATGCATGGTAACCAATCGTATGCCAAAACATGCATGATCCATGCAGCTCATCGTTTTTCATTCGCTTCAGCTTTATGTGACTTTTAAGTCAAAAGGCTATAATTGAATTAAACAATATGACCTCATTTGATCCTGCACATTACAAATAATAGTCCTAAATAATCATCTCATGATAGAAGATATACTGTGTCTCTAGCATCACACAAAAAGTATAAACAGGTAACTAATTGGTCTCGAACAGGATCATTTTTTTTGACGTTTCACATTTAGACTGTCTCGACTTGGACTCTAACCTCTTTGGACACAGACTCGACAAGACCTGGTCTTGACTACAGCAAGAAAGTAAGACCCATGATACCGACTGAGCGATGGCGATACAATGTTTATTAGTATTCAACTCAGTCTACGCTTTAAGCATGTTCATGTTGCAGAAAATATCCAACAGCGAGCCCTGGTGTCACACTTTATGATGGGTAACAGAGTACGGTGCAACACAGGTCCGCGAAAATATTGTCTGACATATTAACGGTCCATGGTGTAAAAAAGGTTGGGGACCGCTCATATAGGGTACCAACAGGGTTCTCCATTTGAAAGCTACCCTTTTTAAAGATCCCAAGGCATGAAAATGTCACTTTCTGAGGTTTTCTAACATTAATATGAGTTCCCCTAGCCTACCTGTGCTTCCCCAGTAGCTAGAAATTTCGTTGGGTGTAAAACTACCACTAGGCATTCTGCTCCGCCTTTGAAAAAATGAAGCTCAGACGTGCCGTTTTCAAATTTTCCCCTTATGTCGTCATAAGGGGAGATGCCACTTCCCCTTTCTCTGCCTTGCCAGCCCAGAGAATTTGGCCCGCCAATTAGACAATGAGCCACGACCGTGCGAGCGCCACATGTGTGTGTGTGATTATACACACTGTAATGCAAGTGTTGTACACTTCCTTGTTATTTGGATAACCGTTCTGCTGTTGGTGTTATGGAGCATAACACATCGGTTCTTTGACGTCTCTGGTATTTTCAAAACAAGACTGTAGTTGGGGTTATCTCAGCCATCATTGAGCCCCGCTGCCAGGCAGCCGGCAGTGGGCAGCGCGCGGTTCAGTCTACTTCAGATTGATGTGGAAGTGGAAGAATCAGAAACCGACGCAGTCGTTTGTGATTCATAATTTCGTCTGGAGGCGCACACTGCTTTTGGCCATGATAATATGTATTATATGATATAATTTAGATATAGAGATCCAGGACTGTAACGCAAGTGTTGTACACTTCATTGTTATTTGGATAACCGTTCTGCTGTTGGTGTTACGGCGCATAACACGTCGGACTCTTGTCTCAGGTATTTCCACAACGAGACTCGTAGTGGGGGTTATCTCAGCCATGGTTGAGAAGGAATTGGGGGAAAGGAACTTTGGTTTTGACTCCCTGAAGTACATGAATCAAGACATGGAGGAGAAAGGGATTGTTACGTGATTATCTCCCGCTTGAGCCCCGCTTCCCGCTGCCGTGGGGTCACCGCCTCGGCGCTGCCCGCTGCCGAGGCGGTGCTCCCTCGGCAGCGTGGCTCCAGCGGGAGACAATCTCGGTCAACAATCACGGGCAACAATCCCTTTCTTCTCCATGCCGTGGTTCAGTCTACTTCAGATTGATGTGGACGTGGCAATGTATATTATATGATATAGATATCTATGTATAATATGATATTATTTAGTTATAGAGCTCTAGGACTCCCACCGGAGCACCCGGAGTGTTCTAGAATATTTACAGAACACGGCCAAAGGCTGTGTGCGCCTCGCCATTGCGATAAATCCACTGTAAACAGAGCGCATGGTACCGTGGCCGCAAGCTGCTCAGGGCCACACCACCCCACCCTCCTCCTTGACCCGCCTCTCTCCTCCTCATTTGCATTGAGCTTTCCCCAAACACACCGAAATGGCGCGTTTGGGGAAAGCTCAATGTGCGACTGGCTCGTAGTGGCTGTAATTCTGCACCACAGTTGAATTTCGGGATGGTCTTCAAATACTGTGTTAGGGGCCTAATATCTATATTAAAGCATCCATAAAGTAGCATGCCATGGGACCTTTAAGAAAATGTTTTCAGGATATATCACGATACACATTATATTGATATTTTAAAATCTGCTCTAAATGGTAGATTCCCTTTGATACATACGATTCCACCAGTATGATGATTTAAAGAAGTCCCTGCAACATATATATGCATTAAAACATCATTGTTTATATTAGGTGTTTTTTATTTAAACCGTTTTAAAGTGCAAAACTGGGGAAATTTAACAAAACACTTATGATTAAAACCACGCAATTGCAGACAGGCTTTTAACAGCTGTTAAATGAAAAGTAAATCATGGCCTGATTTAGGCCTGCCGTCTACATACTGTAGCCTAGTTCAATCAAGCTCAAGCTCAACAATCACCCTAAACAAAAAAAGAGTTCAGCAACAAAAAGTGCATTCAACAAGAAAGCCTGAAAAAAAAATCAAAGTACAGCTTGGTGCATGATGTTTGAGGCAATAGGCAAAAAAACAGTAAAGTAAAATTGTTTGTGAACCACAGAGGCCACGGTCGGCTGTGATCATCCAACTCAATGGCTGCCAGATCAAGCTCCACACATACCATGGCGTTGTACTATAAGTATCGATAAGCGTTTTTACACTCCACATATGCCTGTCTTAAACTTTTTCCCAGCATGGTCCGGAGTTGCAAGACCAAGGTAATATACCGTCTTGATTTTGCACCCCAATGTCACCTCTCTAACCCTAAACATATTAGGGGTTCCATTTTCATATAAATGTGATTACGGCATTGCGGTACCAGGGGCAGGAATTGGGTAGAGGTGTTGATGACGAAAAATGTGAGACCCACAGCCGGGAGTTTTAAAGAAGGAAACAGCTGAGAGACAGAAGGACAACTGGTCGTCAAGACAACAGAGACAACGCAGCGACATCAACATGAGTAGTTTTAACTGGAAATACGGTGAAATCAACGAGCGTTGTTGCAACATGTGATGCAGTCGCATTTAACGAAGACGGTGAAAGATGGTGCGAGCTACAAGAAAGGAGCAGAGGAACTTTCCTTACGAGGCTTTTGTCGGATAAAAACAAGTGGTCAGCAAAATAAGGAATATGTTGGCGTTTCTGCACTTGTAAATTGTTATCGCGTTTGTAGCCTACACTCAGATGTATTCTACTCATTCTTGCATTTGTGTTGCTTGAATAATATAAAAGAAAATACTCCAATGAACCAAGAAAGCCGACTCATGACGAAGGGGGAATATACCCCCTCGGTTTAACACAGGCAAGACAGTGAAATTGTAACATCTGCCAAGCAGCGACCTGCTTTGCAGTGTAAAAAGACCTCATGAAGCATAACCCTCTATCGGAAAACGCAGTCAACCGCTGTCCAGACAGAGCTCTGCACGTCCACACAAATTTCGCCGCCTGGTCGTGACGTTGAAGGGGACACTAACAGGGAATTTTACATCACGAAAAAGACATGCATTCTAAGCTGAGTGGAACATTCAGAAACCATTTTACGAGATTTTGCTCCCGTTTCCTTTAAATGATGATCTTATTTCTAGGGCTGTAGTCAACTTAAAAAAATCTTGGAAGACATAGAAATTTGACCAACTCTACGACCAACCGATTGGTAGTTACCTCTTGATTAACTAAAATCGCCACAGTACACTCTACCTGATAGCCTTAAAAGTTGTATCAGCGATGCTAGGCCGAAACATAAATTATCACATTCATCAGATCTTTCCACAAGATCCGCTTACTGCCCGCCCCATCAGCAGGCCGTCAAAAAAACACGTCTCTGTAGGCAGCCTGTACTCCGAGATCGTGCACAAAAACAAATGGTACCAACAACCACTCAAAACCAAAATAAATAGTATTCCAACCAATCACCCACAAGGAGTGGGTGTTCTGGGCTTTTGCGCTGCGTTCATGATAGTTTTTCTGGATGCACGAAACAGAGAAGGGAGGGGCAACTTTGCTCTGTTTGTTTGGGAACTCGCTTCAAATACCAACACAAGTGATGTCACCCAACATCACTGACGCAACCTTTAATATCATGTTAGTGCTGTTTGGAGAAAGTCAGTGGGAGAAGCAGAGCTTAAATAATAAAGCTTGTCAGGCCGCATCGTATATTACAGTGGTTCTCTCAGGAAATATTTGAAAAAAATAAGTGGTTGAAATGTAAATCTGAGAACAAGAAAAGAGAAACCGTGAACAAGAAAGCGCATCGAGAAACGTCAATATGTCGTCATTTTCAGGAGGAATTTAATAATGGCATTCACCTCTTCATGCTCTAAACTTCCCTGGTGTGGTGGTTCTTTTGTGCTGAGAAATTAGCCAACAGTTGCATGAAGCCCATGCAACTGGGAGGGATCTCGGTGACAAAATATCTTGGGAGGGGGTACACGAAGTAGAACAAGTTTTCGAACCACTGGCGTAGTAGATAGAAAACACGTCAGAAGATTTGATTTTTAAGGTTTTGATCTGCGTTTAAAAAAATGTATCCCATTTCTGATGTGTTTACATTCAAGCCCATCGAGAATTAAACACAAAGGTTGACGACAACATGAAAGAAAATAAGTTCTGCATAATGTTTTGAGATGATATGCCTGCATCTTTTTTGCTTATTTTTTAATAAAATGCGGCCACCCTGAAGACTTCTGTGACCTATCGTCATTAGTTTTGAGTAAATATTCAATTAGTTATGACTAACAGCCCCCTTTAAGTTGTGCAATATATACAGTGGGGCAAAAAAGTATTTAGTCAGCCACCAATTGTGCAAGTTCTCCCACTTGAAAAGACTAGAGAGGCCTGTAATTTTCATCATAGGTAAACCTCAGCTATGAGAGACAAAATGAAAAAAAAAAATCCAGAAAATCACATTGTCTGATTTTTCAAGAATTTATTTGCAAATTATGGTGGAAAATAAGTATTTGGTCACCTACAAACCAGCAAGATTTCTGGCTTTCACAGACCTGTAACTTCTTCTTTAAGAGGCTCCTCTGTCCTCCACTCGTTTCCTGTATTAATGGCACCTGTTTGAACTCCTCATCAGTATAAAAGACACCTGTCCACAACCTCAAACAGTCACACTCCAAACTCCACTATGGCCAAGACCAAAGAGCTGTCAAAGGACACCAGAAACACAATTGTAGACCTGCACCAGGCTGGGAAGTCTGAATCTGCAATAGGTAAGCAGCTTGGTGTGAAGAAATCAACTGTGGGAGCAATTATTAGGAAATGGAATACATACAAGACCACTGATAATCTCCCTCGATCTGGGGCTCCACGCAAGATCTCACCCTGTGGGGTCAAAATGATCACAAGAACGGTGAACAAAAATCCCAGAACCACACAGGGGGACCTAGTGAATGACCTCCAGAGAGCTGGGAACAAAGTAACAAAGGCTACCATCACTAACACACTACGCCGCCAGGGACTCAAATCCTGCAGTGCCAGACGTGTCGCCCTGCTAAAGCCAGTGCATGTCCGGGCCCGTTTGAAGTTTGCTAGAGAGCATTTGGATGATCCAGAACAGGATTGGGAGAATGTCATATGGTCAGATGAAACCAAAATAGAACTTTTTGGTAAAAACTCAACTCGTCGTGTTTGGAGGAGAAAGAATGCTGAGTTGCATCCAAAGAACACCATACCTACAGTGAAGCATGGGGGTAGAAACATCATGATTTGGGGCTGTTTTTCTACCAAGGGACCAGGACGTCTGATCCGTGTGACGGAAAGAATGAATGGGGCCATGTATCGTGAGATTTTGAGTGAAAAACTCCTTCCATCAGCAAGGGCACTGAAGATGAAACGTGGCTGGGTCTTTCAGCATGACAATGACCCCAAACACACCGCCCGGGCAATGAAGGAGTGGCTTCGTAAGAAGCATTTCAAGGTCCTGGAGTGGCCTAGCCAGTCTCCAGATCTCAACGCCATAGAAAATCTTTGGAGGGAGTTTAAAGTCTGTGTTGCCCAGCGAAGGCCCAAAAACATCACTGCTCTAGAGGAGCTCTGCATGGAGGAATGGGCCAAAATACCAGCAGCAGTGTGTGAAAACCTTGTAAAGACTTACAGAAAACGTTTGACCTCTGTCATTGCCAACAAAGGGCATGTAACAAAGTATTGAGATGACCTTTTGTTATTGACCAAATACTTATTTTCCAACATAATTTGCAAATAAATTCTTTAAAAATCAGACAGTGATTTTCTGGATTTTTTTTTTTCATTTTGTCTCTCATAGCTGAAGTTTACCTATGATGAAAATTACAGGCCTCTCTCGTCTTTTTAAGTGGGAGAACTTGCACAATTGGTGGCTGACTAAATACTTTTTTGCCCCGCTGTATCTATTTTTTTAATGCATTGGTCTGCATTTGCCCATCCTGCCTTCGGGTTAAGTAATGCTTTTTTCCCCCGAATGAAAGGAACGCCAGTAATTGTCCAACCAATGATGACCAATAAATTCAGTATAATCGATATATCGCCCAACTCTACTTAGAATAAATTGAATACCAATTTCAGGGCCCAAAATCGTACAGGTAAAAGACAGTCCTAAACTTGGAATGCAATGACAAACTTAATCCGCAATCCATAGATATTAGTGAAGATCAGCACCTCCACTCATATCACTTCTCTAAAGTTAGTTTAGTCAATAGCTTACAGTTTGTAGAGGATATCACGTGCTTCCTCCGAGACACACATGGCAGCGACCTCACACTACGGTGACAGACGGACATGCTGAAATTGTAGGGATGGGTTTGGGAGGGGAGAGATTTTATTTTGTGTGCCGTAATATGTTCTGAATAGAAAACAATGTTGAAATAGAGGTTTGCACTTATTTTTATGACTGAAATATTATTTTTGTTATGCAATTTTAATTACCGAAATAACTTTCAATGTACATTAGCTGTATTATCATCATTTTTCGTGGTACCAAATTCCAGGTACCACTATTGGTTCAAATGGAACTGTACCCAACCCTAGTAGTAGAGATGCTCCGATTGATCAGACTCTGATCATGATCAGCCTATATTGGCTAAACATAGCTTGATCGGAGAACCACAAAAGCGCCGATTCTGTGACGTAAATTAGTCGAGCAACATTTTTTCCCTTGCATGCGTCACGCGCACATCAAAGCGGAACTTGACAGCAGTTCTCCCGTCTACAACATTGTGCTACACTGCCAGGATTTGACGCGGTCGCTGTAAAGATGACAAAGGATGCAGTTTTACGTTCATTGTCGTTTACTGAGAACTTGCAAAACTCGCGCGCTTTATCCTACATATACATATTAAGTACGAATGTACAGCAGTATATAGCGTATATACCTCATGGGGGATTCAAAGAGAAAAAAATAAAGAGTCTATTGGAACAGAAACTGGTGCTTGCCCTCATCCAGTAGATAAAATATATGGAAGATTCCCATTCCCCTGCCATTCTGCGATTGGCAGATCATGATGATTTCGGTGATCAATAATCGGGCCAAAAAATACTGATCGGAGCATCTCTACCTAGTAGTTAGCTAGTCAGCCATGTTTTGTGATCAAAGCTAGCTTGCTAACCCGTTTATCTCAGCAGTGCTGCTTGTCTGACAAAAAGGTCCGGCAACCGCATGAAGCAAGTGGTCAACACGCCACATGTATGGTGCAGGAGGCAAAAAAAAATATATATACATTTTAAGCGTCATTAGAGTGGCTATTATACACTCCCGACAGTCGCAAAAAATATTTAAGACTTACACAAATCATTTTAACAACTTTTGAATGCTTTTCAAAGGGTTTGATTTATATTCCTTCTTTGAAGCATGTTTAAACTTTTGATAGAAGGTACGAAAGATCATACAAACAGTGCAGGGCGGTTATAATGATGCGCATATTCAAATGACTCAGGGGTCTCAATTCTCCTTAGTCTATTGCCCTATGACGGCATTAAATATCTTTTTATCTCTGAGTTGACATAACGTTAGTTATATTCTAAAACAGACCCTCATAATTAATCGTCCTTCTATTTAGTTTAAATGTACACAACTGCATCATGCCGAACCTACTTTTCTAGCATGCAATTTTAAAAAGACGATATGCAAGATATGCAAAAGAGTGCAGATTCCTGAAAACCAATTTATGCCAGGAATACATTGTTGGAGCCAAGAAAGCGCCTCTAAAGAGACATTGGTGTCTGCATATAATGTACTCACAGGTTGAGGCTGCTCAGCAATGCAGCAGCTGAAACACACCCAGAACTCAGTCATTCTGAGGCTCACTGAATAGCCACAGCAGCTTCCTCTCTGGCTTGTCTCGCTCTCTTTCTGACGTCCTGACTTCCTGCCTGACAGCGTCACAAACCAACCACTGTGGCAGGGAACCGGAAGACACAGCCAAAGCCGTTGTTTTTCTGGGGGCCCAAACAGCTGACGCACACACAGGGACAGCTCCTCCTGGCCTCAGGCAGCCCTCTCCTGTGACAAGCAAAACATTCAAACAATAAAACAGTTGTGTATTCATATTAACAAGTCATTACTAAAGCCACCTGATAATGGTTGTTTGTATTTTATTGTAGCGGTTTGGACTAACGTGTTGTAAACAATGGTGATGTGTTGTGGTATGATCTGTTTGAGGGCAGAGATCCTCCCTTTGGTGATAGCGGTGAGGCATCTTTTAGAGGAAGGAACCTCAGAGCTCTCTGCTCTTACTGCTGACTAACTGTGGGTGTTTTGGTCATTGATCCCATGATACATTCTGATGTACAAGCCCTGTTAGTGGCATTGTCTTACAGACATTTAGTCTCAGTTATCATTCTTCAAACTATTGCCTGCCTTACTCTCTTGACCTTGTTGAACCTAAGATATAATATTAAAATGGCATTACACTGAGACACACCCTTACTGAATTGACATTACAAGACAACAGACGAACATACCTCAAAAGTGTGATTAGTATCAAGTCATAAGACCTCTGAAGACATGGTCAGGCAACTTCATACACCATGGTATTAGAAGTGGCCAGGTTTTGAGTGCAAGCAATTTAACTTAGAATTAAAGGGTAAACTGCCTTTGGCAGATGCAGTTAAAACCTAATTCGTAAACTGTTGATTTTAACTATTTGCAAAGTTATTTTTCTTGAGCCTGGCTAAAGTGAGTGATGTCAAAATACGTTTCAACCCCCTCTTCTTGATACACAAAGAGCCCCATACAAAAAAGCATAAGAGTCCTCGTAGAGCTGCAGCTGGTGTGTAACGTTACAGACAGTACGAATTTTTGAAATCGGGTGTGTTTACATCTTTGTACAAGCGCTATTTGCCAACAAATCACTCATCGACCACAATCACTTCATCTCCACTGTATATGAATTAAGTTGTTAATACAATACAATAGGGTACTAACACTACCATTACCATTTTATCAAAATATGTTAGCATACCAGCTAGCTCGCAAACCTATCTGACATAAATGGATACGATTAGCATTGGCCAACCTAGCATTAGCTTTGCAGCTAGATCGTTTTCGAAACGGTTTTTCGAGTCACAGCATTATTACAAGGGGTTACAACGTGTTTAAAACACATTCATACATTAATGGATGTGACTCTTTGTAAGCTACTTTTGGGTGCTTGGCTTGCAGTATAAAGAAAGGGAGAACGTACCAGAATATCGCAGTCAATTTCCGAGAAAAAGTAAAACGATTCGAGCTAGAAGCTAACGAACCAAATCCAAGAGAGATGCGGAAGTTTTCCCCACGCTGATGACTTGACGTCATGGCGTCAAATAGCGTTAGTATGTGGCGTTCAAAACCCGTTGTATATACCTTACATTTTCATACAGGAAAAAACATGTAAAAAGATTTATCCACAAAGCAACAACCTTCCAAAATATATTGATGATTAGTGATTGATAATTGAACAATTAGTTGGAATAATTCAAAGTTTTGCTAAAAAATCTTCAAAAAGCGATATAATTTCAAATCACAGATGTGGTTTGAATGAGATTTATCTCATCGCTAGGGGGGAAATTTATGGCCATTATTTTCTGTTTTATATTTATTTGTATGTATTGCTAGAAAAACAAAAGCAGTATTATCTAGTATTATTCGAACTCACAGTATCCGAAATGTTGTAACTTAAATCCCACTTGATTTGAACGCAGCATTGTGTATGGTACAACTTCCGTGTGACCCACGTGTTTAGGTTAGCACATGCGAAGGGTTCTGATCGCTTAACAACACAATTCAAATCAAGTATCATCATGAGGCCGTTGACGGATGAAGAAACCAAAACTATGTTTGAAAAACTTTCGAAATAGTGAGTGGGACATAATAGCTACTTTAAACTTGAATGCAATTTAGACAGACTACCGTGTTACTTATTCGCTAACAGTGGTTTAAATGCATGCCTCTCTTCAACAGCATCGGTGAAAACATTAAACTCCTTGTAGATCGGCCTGATGGGGTTTACTGTTTCAGACTTCACAACGACCGTGTGTACTACATGAGGTAAACATTTACTTTGCAATCACTTGTTACTGCTACACGCATTGGTTTAAAAATTGAAGTCGCAGCAAACCATAATGTTATTTAATCTGAACCTCAACAGTGAGAAAATCCTCAAATTGGCTACAAACGTTGCCCGAGACAAGCTTGTCTCTGTTGGAACCTGCTTTGGTAAATTCACGAAGACTGGAAAGTTCCGTCTGCACATCACAGCTTTGGATTTCCTCGCACCATATGCAAAGGTAGCCAGCCAATTGGACCTATTGTATTATATCTTCTAAACACGAAACTAAAACGGTTCATCATGACTCATTGTCAAACGAAAGTTATTGATTCAGAGGGCCAACTTCAACTTGGTGGCAGTATTGTTACTGATTTATTTTAGTCAAATGCCTTCTTGAGTTAATTAATATGAACTAAAGGTTACCTCAACTTGGTAGAATTATGCTTGTTCATAATTTTGTATTGCGAAATGCCTATTTTTTTGTTAATTTGTCATTCAACTTGGTAGAAATATTTTATACAGATTAATTGTCCTGCCAAACACCATTAGTTATTTTGTATCAACTTGGTAGAAGTAGAATTATTATTTGTAGACACATTTTGTACTACAAAATACCTGTGTATTTGATCTGTTCCCAAACCTATAGATTAGTATACATTTTTCCTGCTAAACATTACAGTACCCGTTTAGTTCAAGGTCTGGGTGAAACCAGGAACGGAACAGTCGTTCCTCTATGGAAACCATGTGTTGAAGTCCGGACTGGGAAGGATTACAGAGAACACTAATCAGTACCAGGGTGTAGTGGTCTACTCCATGGCAGACGTGCCCCTGGTGAGTTGGGCCACCGTGTTAGGACACCACTTGTTTGTGTTCTAGTTTCTCAAGACTAGTCTTGAATAGTCTGCATGACCATTCTATGTTGTAGCCTGCATGACCATTGTATGTTGTACGTCCTGGTACTTTATCTACATTGCACTTATTCATAGTACTTAATTGTGTAACATCTGCAGTAGCTGCTAGCATTGCTTTACACGGGGAATGGGTTAGCCTAGCGATTGCAAGTACTTGCACTTCGCTCTATGGACATCTTTACTGTACTGACAGCGATATATTGTTTCATTTATGACAAATGTACTTATTGTAAGTCGCTTTGGCTAAAAGCGTCTGCTAAATGTAAATTACATAAAAATGGAAAAGCTCCAGCCTACAGGCAGGTTGAATTCTGAACCAGATCTAAGGTATCAAACGATCACACCGTTAATGAATAGTTGCTTTATCTTGTTTCCCACAACATAATTCCTATGAGCTGTGTATACGTGAGAATAAGTGACTAGAATTACAGCTATGACAAGGAGAATATGGAAATTATTTTAATGAAGAAATTGACGGAGTAAACAAAATGACATACAAGTCTTCCTCCGAAGCTTTCTTCAGAGTCCCGCCTCCTCCAGCTGTCAAACCCATGTAAAAAAAAAGTGTTGCCTCACTCGCAAAGAACTAATTGGGCACCTCCTGTTCCGGGCGTTGTGTTATGAAATGTGAAAGCCTGGGGACAATGTAAGGTGGGGATGCATTATCGCAGTTATACTTACTTAGATCCGGGTCTGGATGCGCTCACTACCTAAATTGGTTTGTAGGCTGGAGCATGTAAACTGGATTCAGTGTGACAAATGTACTTGATTCCACATGCCGTTTAGTTTTATGCAAGATGTTGGTATAAGACATTAAATCAGAAAATATTAGTATCCAGTCAAGTCGGCTGGCCTGTTAATCATAAAGGCAACATGGTACTTTCTTTCCTCCCCCCCCCCCAGGGTTTTGGTGTGGCAGCCAAGACGACACAGGAGTGCCGGCGGATGGACCCCATGTCTATCGTGGTGTTCCACCAAGCGGATGTAGGAGAGTTTATCAGGAACGAGGATACATTGACATAAAATGTATTTGACTCCTTCTTGACAGCGATAACATGGCTTCCCCTGCAGGCCCTCATTTTCCATCCAGTGCCATCAAAACTCAGTAGTGGCACTTCTGTACCATTCCTCAATTAAGTTTCATCTTTTGTAAAAAAATAAAGTAATTAATTTTGAATTCAGAACGAAACTGTCTTAGGTTAGATATCTTTCTTGTTCCTGCAGCGTGTGTAATGGTTTAAAAACAGGAACACACAAACTTCTTAAATTTTTTAAAGTGAGCTTTTGTTTACACCAACTTCAACCTTTTCATAGTTCTCCATCTGTCCTTTAGGTTAACATTTGTTCTGTTTTCAAATTTGTATTTTCCCATGATCTTGACCCAATTTCCTTCACCAAATCTGGCTACTGCTTCTTTTAAATTGTTGCTCTCCTCCTCCGACCAGGGCTGAAAAACAAGACATGGATTTAGAGCTGAGTTAAATTGTAGTAAAAGTGAAGTTAATGTAAAAATATAGCTTGGCTATAGTAAAAAAAAACTGTACAATCCACTACCCTGAGGAAGTAATGATACTTAAAAGGTATGTCTAAGGTTATGCAGAATACTCCTCAATAAGGTAAACATGGTGAAGCAGACTCAATAAGAATTCCATTCAGATCAGCTCCTCTTACCTTTTTGCTGTTTGACCCCGCATACATGTCGTTTTTGTGCTCTGTTTTGTTATACAGAAACAGAAAGTTCATTAAGAAGACACTCACTGGACCGGGACAACAAATTGTATCATTTGGGCCCAGACAGTGTAATGGGAAATGCTTATGCCATAATCACTATACTAGGAACACATGGTTCACAACTCCGGCAGTGTTTTATAGTCAAAACTCGGCAATCCAATGAAAACCATAACTTATTCTAGGAATAAAATATAAGTATTTTCCTACAGCCATCCTTGACTTTATTTTTTGTTGCCAAGGAGGACTGGGAGGGCACAAAAAGGTGTCATTCCCTGGCTTCCTAAAACCACTTGACTGGTTCAATTCTTCTGGGTAGCTCCGTCACCAGCATTGCCCAGAGACCGCAGCTGTAGGTTACGTGCACCCCCCAAAAAGGAGAAGTTTGATCAGCTTGGCTTCACAAACCAGCTGTTTGTATGCTAACCTACCATTTGGTCAACGTGAACACTGTATTTTTATATACAAGTATATAGGCCTTTATTGAAGCCGCATTAAAACAATATTGATGTTCACCTTTGTTTAAGTCAAACAGCGACGACTCTTCGCTCCATATTTCCTTTGACTCCCTTGCACTGTCCAGTAGTTTCCTGAGGGGACACAAACTAGTCAGTACATCTACTTGCTGTAGATGTTGATACAACATTTATGAACAACAAAAAATATGCTTTGGATAATGGCGTCTGCTAAATTCCTTAAATGTGTGTTCAAATGGCTTGTTCTGCACTTGTGGTGGGAGAGGCTAGGGGAGCCATTACTTCATCTTAAGTATGTCTACAACTATAAGTATCAGATATCAGTTTAATTTCAAAATGACAAATTGGGGATCAGTCTCTGAATAACTGCATATTTGATTTCTGCAACTTTCCTATTGAGAGAAATCTTTAATTTAGTAAGGACACACATTTTCGCCTGGCCAGCAGCCACATAAATCCAGAATGCACTTTTGCTTTGTTGTTCTTATGTCATGGCCATGTCCTCTGTGGTACGGGACCAGTCGGGCAGAAAATCAGCAGATATCCCTCTTTTCCTTTGAGAATAAGTCGTTTTGGCTACAATTCTGATAGTTATGTTATTTTGTGTTTAGGGACTCTAAACACAAAAGAAAAAACATGGGGTGCAGGATTGAAATCCAGCACTGAAAAACTACCAGTGCATGTTGGAGAACGGTTATACACTAACAATAAGGTAAGCGTTAACAGGCATAGTCGCCAGCTCTTTAATGATATGGCTGATGTATGTCGAAATTTGAAACTGATGAGGCATTTAGATAAAGCCTGGACAGTCGATAGCAACTGCCAATATCAGCCTTCTGCAGAAATATCGGTATCAGCCTTCAAGTCTGGCAGCTGTGGTTGATACTAAGAAAAAAAGTGAAAGGCTTGCTCGTCTAGTTTAACCTCCAAATTTTGGGGAGAACACTATGCAAAAACGACCTTGCAGCCACATAATAAATGGTCTCCCATGGCCTTAACCCATGGTCGTGCAGAGTATTACAACAGATAGTGCCCGTTTCACAAGAAAATTCAAGTTTCTCTAAATTTAAAATGATAACTGATGATGGGCACCAAATACTCTACCTCAGACCAGAAATTAAAAAATATATTATTTGAAAAGGGGAATATTTTACCCCAAGATCGACCCTATATTGGTACTGTCCAAGCCAGATGCATAATGGATAGACAAGCCTACCAGTTTATAGAATCCACTGGTTTTGCTGGTAGGTTAATCAACCCATCATACTTGTACATCTTGAAATGGCAAAATCAACATCAAACCTTCTGGTAAAACAGCGATCCAATAGCTAACATGGTCTATGAATTCGCGAGAATCACTGAGTGAAAATCTGTTCTGAAAAAAAAAAATCGGGGATATTGCTATGATATTTCTTTTCCTACAAACCCCTTTGTCTTGGTAGTCTTCTGAGGGATTGGGCCGGAGGAGTCTATGATAGACAAATAATCCTCTTCAATGTCATCACGGGAGTCGCTGTGGAAAGGATACGTTTTCCAATGTCAACACTTTAGACTCCGTACATTGGGGTTTAAACCCAGAACCTTTTGCTTCGATTTCGAACACCCTAACCAATAGACAACACTGCCTGCCCACATCCATTTCATACATGGAACTGAAGCCAAGGCTGCTGTAGCATTGGTCTGCTCAAGACTTGCCAGGATTAGCAGTCCCATATTTAAGGTTTTAGATACACTTTAATATTGAAAATATAACAATTTAAATACAAATGTTCATGTTTAATCAAAACGATAGAGGTATTCGGTGGTTTAGCAGGTCACCCAACCACCCACACACTTGAGAAGGAACGTTAACGTACGTTGATGTGGTGGACTTGCGTTTCCGTAGTCTCCCGACTGTTGACGACTGGTTTCGGTTGAAAATATCCGAGTCGCTGTCCACTGATGCTGCTTCCGCCCATCTGCAAGTCAGTGAATTGTGTTAAAGTCCTGCATCCTCGTTAAGACCGTCCTTAGTTTCAGTTAAAAAGGTGGACCACAGAGCCGTTCCTCCTAGTTAAGAGAGTACACAAGAGCATACACTTAGCTATAAGTAGCTATTTTAAACCATCAAGAACATTTTGAAACATGCAAGTTATCAGATTTAACTGGTACTTCGTTAACTGGTACCTTTCTACACCCAAATTGTGTAGAAAGGTTGACCAAACAATGGCTCTACAGAGAGGAAAGCTGCTGCCGATGGTCCCGTCTACTGGGCAGGTACACACTGCTAGACACACAGGACCCATACAGGTGATTGGGCCTCAGTTCTCAGTGTCCCGTTGTTGTAAGAATTAGGTAACCCTTTTGATCTGGATTACATTAGATAGATACATTTGTTTGTTAATTGTTTAAGTATTTCAAAATAAATATTAAACTCATTAAAGCAATAATAGGACAGAAAAATTGATGACAAACCAATGCCTATAGAAGCAGATTTACGTACAGTACTTGCTGGATGGGCAGGGGACTCACCTCTGCAGCTCCTGTGGCGATTTAGTCAACGTCACCAGCCTCTTCTTATGGGTTGATTCTAGCAGAGACCCTTCCGCTGCATGTGACTCCACCTCCACTCTTGCTGAGTCAAATTCTGCGTCCAGTTCCTGAGTGCCTGTGACTTCCAGAGTGCTGACCTGGCTGTCAGGCTCCTGTACCAGCTGGGCCACACTATACAAGCGCCGGGGCCTCTGGCACACACCAGGCCCCCGGGGTGAAGGGCAATGGCTCTGGTTCGGGGGTTCAGTCCCTGCCGGCTGGCCCACCACACAGGCATCCCTGGGGCTGCCCGAGTCCACCCGGGAGAACCTCTCTGGTCGTAACTGCGCATCGCAGAATACTGTGTCGCTGCCAGGGTGGTCCTTGATGTGGTCCTGGGAGACGTGCTCCCAGTCTGTCTCATTTGAGTTCTTCGATAACGCCGTGTACGCTGCCATCAGTCTATACTTCTCGATGAATTGGTCTTGAGAGGCTAATCTAATGACAGAGGAAAGGCAGGGTCAAAGTTATAAGATTAAAAAAAGCCATTTGCTTATTACGGTTTAACATTGCCATTATTAGTCAACAGAAGAAGTTTTATCGAAAGCAATTCAAGCCAATTCAGAATTTTCTATTTTAGGAGAAGGTAGGGATTAGGCATCTTTGTCAAGGATGCCTAAAGGGAGATAGAGAACCCAGAAACTTTACGCTGAAATCGTAGACCCTAAATACTACCCTAGGATATAGGAATTAGACTTGTAGATTAAATTTAATACAAAAAGGTGATTCAAGAGGAGCATCTGACACAATTTCTGGGTATAAAGGTGCATCTCAATGAATTAGAATATTGTTGAAAAGTATGGAAGTAAATCTGTTCCATCAGATTTTGAAAATAAAAAGCCATTGAATTCTAAGCACTGAATATTTACGCATTGAAATAGCGCATCTGAATTTTTTGCCTCTGAATATAACTTTAAATTATCAACAAATCATTTTAACCTTAATTTTTAATTGTTAAAAAATTCAAAATCAAATATTCAACGTAGAAAAATTCAACTTAAATATATTCAACGTCCTTAAATTCAACATGCCAAAGTCACCTGCAAAATTCACTGTATAAAATTTAGTGTTAACATCCGGGGACCCAAGGAAGAGCAATCCATCCTAGATACTAGATCGCTGTCAGGCAAGGAGAGCGGGAATAAGAGCGTCACTCGCTGGTTCTTTCTTTCTTGATACAAACGTTAATTCTAAACAGCATTTTACACAGTAGCCTATAATATATGCTCAAAGGTAAATCAACGTTATTAAACACTGTCTGTAGCTCTTTATGGGGAGAGAAGCAACGGTGGTGGACCTTACAAAACGCCCTATTTATTGTAACGGTCTGTCAAATGCTAATAAAATAAAATAAAATGTATTTATTAAGCACATTTAATATCAAGGTGAGGGGGGGGGGGGGGACCTTATATTTTATTCATGCATTTGTTATAATGCACACCGTTTTAGATTTTTTTACTTCAGTATGAAATAAACAATGAACTGATGCCTGTATGTGAAGTGTGTGTGTGATTGCAGTAACTTGGCTGGATTTATATGCAGCGTAAGGGTAATTGTAGTGGGTTAAGGAGCCCAATTTATTAGGGCACCAATTTGGGGCGATCCGATGTCCCTTTGCCTACGTTTGGTGTGATGCTGGGGCGATCTGAAGCCCGCTGCCCACTGTGGAACGAGAGCGCAGAGCCGACAGTATTGCGCAACTGAAGCAGCAGCAGCTTGTAGTTCCAGT
Organism: Pollachius pollachius; assembly: GCF_949987615.1. Lineage (NCBI taxonomy): Eukaryota > Metazoa > Chordata > Actinopteri > Gadiformes > Gadidae > Pollachius > Pollachius pollachius. Next base: position 14,643,028 of record NC_136938.1, on the reverse strand, counting down.
GGAAGCATGGCGTGCCGCGGGAAGAAGCGCCCGACAGCAACCTGCTTTTAATACGTCATCCTCATATCTGTATCATGTTACTCGGTGCGGAATAGTGTTGGCTCTGCGCCCTCGTTGCGCTCGTTATGACACCACAGTGGCATATGAAACGTTTTGCTCCAGCCACTTAATGGTACCCGGTGTCACAAGACGAATACCCCTAATCCGAGTGATCGATTATGATACAAACGTTAAGTTTTAAGCTTGTGCATGTTTCCGCACGTGAACAACTTGTACAACAATGCCTGTCTACGCTTCAAACTCGTGCATGTTGCAGAAAATCTGCAACAGCGCCCCCTGGGGTTATTGTTTACACAGAAATGTTGGCCTTCTCAAAAGCATGTTCTTTTATATGCACTCAGTACTTGGTTGGGGCTCCTTGTACATGAATTACTGCATCAATGCGGAGTGGCATGGAGTCGATCAGACTTTGGCCCTGCTGAGGTGTTACGGAAGCCCAGGTTGCTTGGATAGCGTCAAGCTCGTCTGCATTGTTGGGTCTCGGGTCTCTCATCTTCCTCTTGACAATACCCGATACATTTTCCATGGGGTTCAGATCAGGCGAGTTTGCTGGCCAATCAAGCACAGTCATCTTATTGTCAATAAACCAGGCATTTGTACTTTTGGCATTGTGGGCAGGTACCAAGCCCTGCTGAAAAATGAAATCAGCATCTCCATAAAGCTTGTCAGCAGAAGGAAGCATGAAGTGCTCTACAACGTCCCTCTACCCAAGTTTGTTACCAAGCCATTTGAATTATTGGTGCTCAAGCTACTGTCATCACGGTTCACCCTCTCTGTTGCCGTCTGCTACAGAAAACATGATGCCCCAGCTGACCCACTAACAACTTTCAGGGCGACTCACACTAGGCCATCTGTACCGTGCCCGAATATGTTTGCCCCCTAAAGTCTAGATCGTTTGGGTAGTGTGAGCACACCACCCGTAAAATTCCACCCGTTAAATTCCGTGGCCTCAGTACACTTCGGAGAGGTGTGCTCAGGCCACGGTACAGATGCTAATGAGTCGACATGCGTATACGTATGTTCAAGAGGCAACCGTACTCAGGCCCAGTTGCGATTCCCTAGTGTGAGAACAGGCAATCGTACTTGACTATGGTACAGGGCAAATGCCTAGTGTGAGTGCACCCTTAGTCAGCTTCTGGTCCCATTCATCTCCTCTAAATTCATCCTCATGGGGGATTTGACCTGGAATATGTTAGACCCCCCTGCTACTGTTACTCAACAATTTGATGCATTAAACCTCACTCAACTCATAACTGAAATCACTCAACACAACCCTAGATCTCCCACATCCTCTGGACTGATCGACATTATCCTAACCAATAATCCTTCTAGCTACCGTTCAGGGGTCTTCAGCGATAGCCTGGCCGACCATTGTGCCATTGCTTGCGTCCGTTCGGGTTTTGCAGTCAAACGTCCCCCAGTACTCGTATCCAAGCGCTGTGTGAAGCTTGACATGCAGGCCTTTCTCAGTGACACTGCTGCCGCAGACTGGGAGATGCAAAATGATTTCACCTCTTTTGAGTATGTTTGGTCTTACTTTAAGAGTACTTTCAGCCTTATTATTAATAAACAAGGCCAACTGAAAAGATACCGAATTAAGAATCGCCTTATGCCTTGGTTTTCGCATAACTTGGCTGAGCTTGTTTGTCGAAAATATTATCTTTGGTGAAAGGCTCAAACCTCTAAGTCTCAAGCTTGCCTTCAGGCAATGCAGGCATACATCCACCCAGGCCATCAGGTCAGCCAAAATCTCTTACTTCAAGGAGAAGCTTACAACGTGTGGTACTGATGTGAGGTCGTTTTGGACCACAGTCAAGTCCATGGAAAACAAACTGTCTTCTCCAAGCTTACCTGCATCCATGGTTTTTGAGAAGGTTGTCATTACCGACAAGGCTTGCATGGTTTCTCTCTTTAATCAATACTTTGTGAACTCCACTCTAGCTTTCACTTCTGCTGACCTTAATAGCGTCCCACCACTCACTTTGCCCTCCCCCTCCATCACCGCTGGCTTTTCCTTTAAACCAGTCTCATTTTCTGAGGTTCGCCACAAATTGATTCTGTGTTTTTGTTTTGTCTTTACGCGATTTTGAAATATGAATATTGTTCCGTTCATTCATCTCCGCATAGCACTCTTCCTCCCCGTCATTCTCGTTCACACACGCAGAGAGACAAGCATGCCTACATGCCAATGGTGCGCGGGTACACTACGACTAATTGGATAAAGCCGCGTCTCACTGATACATGCACACGCACTGACAGCGGATTGACCCGCTCCTCCTCTTTGGACTTTATAAAACACAGTGGACAAACACCAGAAGATGACATGGCTCCCCAAATCATCACTGTGGAAACTTCACACTGGACTTCAAGCAACTTGGATTCTGTGCCTCTCCATTCTTCCTCCAGACTCTGGAACCTTTATTACCAAATGAAATGAGCAACAGACCAGTCGTCTCTGGTTCAGGATTGGATTGACACGAGGAATGAGACAGTTGTAGTAGCCCATGTCATGGATACGTCTGTCCGTGGTGGCTCTTGATGCACTGACGCCTACCTCAGTAGACTCCTTGTGAAGCTCCCACACATTTTTGAACGGCCTTTGCTTGACAATCTTCTCAGGGCAGCGGTTAGCCCTGTTGCTTGTGCACCCTTTTCTACCACTTTCTCCTTCCACTCAACTTTCTATGAATATGCTTGTATACAGCTCTCTGTGAACAGCCAGCTTCTTCAGCTATGACCTTTTGAGGCATAGCCTCCTTGTGGAGGGTTTCAATGTCTTCTGCACAACTGTCAAGTTAGCAGTCTTTCCAATGATTGTGAAGCCTACTAAACCAGACTGAGAGAGCATTTAATGGCTCAGGAAATCGTTGCAGGTATTTTGAGGTTATCGTTTATTTTTGAACTTTTTCACAATATTCAACTTCTGAGATACTGAATTTTGGGTTTTCATGAGCTGCAAGCCATAATCATCAAGATTAATACAATATAGGCTTGAAATATTTCACATTGGGCGTAATGAATCTATATAATAAGAGTTTCACTTTTCTTTTAATATAATTATTGAAATTACCACAATATTTTAATTCATTGAGATGCACCTGTATGAGGGGAAGAACCCTCTTACAGAAGAACTTGCCCATATCCCAAACCTTTCCATAACTACCGGTATTTAACCATGAATAAGGAATCCACAGTTGTGCTTTCAGAGGCTGTACAATACATTACGTTGCAAGACAGATGTTCCAAATACCAACCAAACTACCTCTCTCATTCTACCCACTTGACATTGAAGCTCTGCTGTAACTGAGTCAGACTTGGACCAAGAGTTCATCCGAAAGCCAATGACTTCCTCCGCACAGAACTACCTTGTGATATTGGAGGTTAGCTTTTTGAAGCTACTCAATAAAAAACGGTTCTCCACAAAAACAAAGATGTGACCCCCTGCCCCAGATACCAGTGAGATACCATATGGATAAACAGCACACAGGGCTTGTCTGCCCGTTTAAAGCAGGCAGCCCAGCACTAATAGAAAAGGTTGAGAGAAAATGCCCTACCCTGAGATCAGGCACACGGGTGTGTTGTCCCCGGAGGTGTCTGCCAGGTAGGCCTCCCCCTCCACCGCAGAATCCCCCTGGTTGGACTCTCCTAGGTCCACCAGCCGCTTCTCCACAAGTTGCTTTGCAGCCTGCCGTTCAAACAGGTGATTCAAACTAGTGTCAACAAACTGAACACGTTTGTTTTTGATGTTGATTAGCCTAGATGTATGATGTCCATCCGGATGCATGATGGATAGATCAGTCTACCAATTTTTGTTGACTGTTAACTTGGTAGGCTGGTAGACTTACCCATCCAACAGACATCTGGGTGGACTCTTACTTGTGATGGCACTACTATTAGGATAGATTTCCATGGCTTGCGGTCAAACAGGGGCCCTTTAATCCTTAGGTCCTGGAGGGACGTACCTTGTAAAGGAATGGCTCAGACGTGGGAAAGAGTTGCACGCTAAAATTCACCATGTCCTCCTTGAACTTCTTGAAGTTGGTCTGCTCTAGAATGTCGTGGCTTTTCACCTTCTGATTGGCCAACCCCATTAATATTGCTTTCTGTAGGACAGACCACATATGGAAGTTAAGACATCTTCCAATCCTTGACTAAAAAATATATAAAAAAAAAAAACACAAAAAAGTCCCATCAACCAAGAAAGTAATCAATACATGGAAACGTTGAATTTCCTTTAATGTCTGGCCTTAATACAGTTTTCTTTAGTATTATAGTTGGTTGAAGATCATTGGAAATTGGCAGGCTCAACAATGAATTAATAATTAGCTTTCTCATGTTTAATTTTTAACATAGGGCTGCCCAAGTAGGTATTAAATATCATCTGAAGATATATAAAATATATAATACCTTCCCCATCATCCCACAGGGAAAATGTTTTGTGAGAATTCCCTTCGCCTTCTCAAACTCTCCGTTCTTCAGGCAAATCACCACCGACTGAGAATAGAGACAAGCCATGTATGCAAACCATGAAACCATCAAAATAACTACACTATCGTTTAAAAAATAATCAGAAATAAACGGATGTTTATCTTCATTAGTGTAACAAATCCCAAACCCTCTGAAACCTGCACACATACTTACCATCTCTTTGATGGAAGTGCATACTTTCTCAATGGCTTCCTTGGTAATACTGCATTTATCACTGAGGTTTCTTAGCACCTCTACAGCCGACTCCAGAGGAGAGACAGAGTCATCAGATTCGAAGGCCATATCTAGTACAAGGAAGCAGAACATTTATGGAATAAATTCTATTGAAATACCAATAACAATTATGAAGCATCACCATATTACGGATAATACGTGCAACTTTAGGCATTGGTCAGGGAATGTCCATTACCTAGTTTCTCGCCATCATTTATCCTCGAGAGAAACTGGAGAACCCGAATCTTCGACGGAATTGCTTTTGTACACTCTAATGGACGGTGAAGTAGACCTGCGAGCGACACACACGCAAACACACACACACACACACACACACACACACACACACACACACACACACACACACACACACACACACACACACACACACACACACACAGTTTGGTTGGCGCTAACAAGGTTGCAAAACGCTAGGCAAAACAGCACTATCAAGGCTTATTTGTAAAGGTATTTTAAATGGATTGACTTACAGGCTGCGTCTGGGCCATTAACAATAGTGGCCCAAAAGTAACTTAGCAAATTGGCGGTAAAAGTGTTCAGTGAATGCATAGTCGTTACTCACGTTCCAAGACGTCTCTGACCTCACAAAATTCGGAATATTTGTCATTCCTTACAGCATCTATAGCCAAGAAAAAATAATAATCCACTAGCCAGCGGTTGACTATGCATTCCAGTTGCTGATGCATTGTTGGCTCCTCAATAATGTTGCCCTCCATGTTGACAGCAACGGAGCACATTTCCGGTCTGCTTCTTCTCTTGTGTTATTTGCTGCACGAACAACCAGCAATTATATGCATTACCGCCGCCAACTGGATAACAGTGAGATATTTAACTGCCTTTTTAGGTTAATAAAATAATAAAATAAGTATAATCCTGATCATACAAAATGTAAAACATTTATAATAATTAGACTATGCAAATTTTTATTGTACTTTTCGTAATTATTTACACGGGACAGTTGAAACAATTCAGTATCCTGAAATAACGTTCCCCCCCTTGTGGAAATGGAACAGCTCTCGACTGCTGCACCAATCACACACCTTGTTGTGATACAGGAACATGAACTTTGAGCTCTTTCTACTCGGACATACAAATAACCTGAAGTTGTGCAAATCCTGACGTGTGCCATTAACAGCCAGTGGCATCAGATCCACTATACTTCTGCCTTTCAGATATCCTTTTGATATGGAGAACAATCTTTGCGTAGTGCTGCATTCAAAGGGGGACCTCCGATTGGTACAGAAACAATGAGTTTATACTAGTTTGTTCTTTGTAGATTTCCCTGAACTGATTTAATTTTGCAATCCCATATTGCCCACAGGAAGACCGACCAATCCCCGAACCTGGACCTAACGGTTAGAAGCAATGGAGTTTGCACAACGGATGCACATTTTTTTGATGTCAAATTGCAATCAACATCAGTGAACTTTATCGTTTTGTCTCATTTTTACCCATGCCTGTGTTTTCTAGATGTGTTACTGCGGATGCATTCGGTGGGGATCTGTGGCTCTGACGTGCACTACTGGCAGCACGGGCGGATCGCGGACTTTGTGGTGAAACAGCCAATGGTGCTGGGGCACGAAGCCGCAGGGAGGGTGGTCAAGGTCGGCTCGGCAGTCAAGCACCTCAATGTTGGCAAGTATAGCAATAGTTCAGAATGTAGATAAACAAAAAACGTCAAAACAGAGGGGTATTTCATCAAAGTTGGTAATGAAGGCGGCTCTTAGTTGATAAAGCCCAGTTATTCTACTTCATTTAAGAATGCTTGATTCTGATTGGCTGGTAGGAGGGCATTAACCCGGCAGGTTAATGCTGACTTGTCGGTTCTAGTTGCTGCTGACTGAGCACAGTGTCATCAAATAGTAGATCAATACGACGCTTGTATTTTTTGGAATACTTGTCTTGTCTGTTCAGCCTTCAAAACGAGAGCTGGTAAATTTTGAAAAATGCATTAAACTAATCGGATAATGCGGTTATGCTATAGCATATGCGGATATGCTATAGACCCTATAGTATCTGTGGTATAAAGGCTGGGACGAATTTCAAATTATAAATATGTACACTTTATGTTGAAAGTATAGACCGTCGCGATTCCCATTGAAACGAATGGCGCAGTGATTATTCTTCAAAACAAGAGCTGGTAAATTGTAAAAAATTAATTAAACTGTAATCAGACAACGCGGTTATATGCTATAGACCCTAGGGTATCTGTGGTATAAAGGCTGAGATGAATTTCGAATTATAAATATGTACAATCCATAACGTTAGCTCTCTGGCTCATAGCTCAGTGGACTAGAATACCTCCCGATGCCAAGTCGTAGCTAAGGTCCGTCCCATTTACTGGAGGAGCGAACAACGTTTCTGTTGCATAAGAGCCTTATGGGAGGGTAATGTCTGAAGGTTTCAGTCAAACCCTCAGGCATTACCAGGGAAACTAAATTATGTCATGTGAAAAACTTAATATTTGGATTGTAAAATGCATGAAAATATGAATGAATGATCTTAATATCTTTTCTTTGGCAAGTGACCATGGTATATGCAGGATAATGCCCTTTGAGGTGTCCAAAACATGTTTGATCGATTAAAGGGGACTTTCAAGTTTGCATGCCTTTTTTTCCTTGATGCCTATCACCTCCTTTGCTTTTGCTTTTATTTATGAGAAGCACATACAGTATTGTTACTGTATGGAAAGCAACACTTCCACTTAGAGCTGGTTTACCAGTACACAACTTTTAAACTGAGCAAAGTAATGCCAACAGACGTTACAACTTCAATCAAAAGTAAAGTAGCTGATATTATGGTTGATTCTATTATATTGAGTAAAACATTCATGTTCCGCCATGTTCATGCACGTTGCTATTAAACCATACGTCACCAACTGGGCAACAGCTATCAAAATATGGCCCCAGTTGCCGAACGGAAGTAGAATCATAAGAGTGTCATGAGGTGTCGTTCACGAGAACTTACCTACGTCGCGAAAATGTTTTCCCCATAATCTCCAGCAATTTGAAATTCGTAAAATATGAATGGGTTTCAATGCAGAGAAAGAATTACTTTCTGGTCCCAGTCTTTATATGCCCCGGATTACACATATGTTGTTTGTGGATTTAAATGATAATTTTTCATGTCAAGAGTTTGACCATTTATTGTGCAATTGTTCAGTTAAAGGCTATAGAGGAAACACAATGAGAAAGACTACACGTCTCGTGATGTCACGCTCCCTGCGCCTGGCGTTTATCTCGTCCGGAGTCCTGCACGGGTTCGGGTTCGGGTACCCGACGGGTGACCCGCACCATTTGGGTGAAACGGGTGAAAAATAATGTACTGTGTCGGGTCGGGCGCCTGAACAGCGCGGGTCGGTCGCGGGTTTTGCGATAGCGAGCGAGACTTCACCAGTGCTGGATATGCTATTCAGGGGCGGAGGAGTCAACTAAAACCGTCCACAGTGGATGATCTGTTTTTTTGGCACAGCAATCTAAAGAACCACGCCAAACACCAGGTAGTGGAATTCAGCGTTCCATCTAATGTGTCTAATTTTCTTTCGGGTGCGGGTCAGTCGTCGGTATAAATTTATAGCGGGTCTGATCGGGTGCGGAATGAAATTCGTGGGTACGGGCGGGTGCTGGTTTGCAAAATAAGACCCGTGTATTGATTCTCGGCCATGGTGAAGTCCAGATTGAACCGCGATTTCAGATTGATGTGGAAGGACCAGAGACGTCGGAGAACCCGACGCAGTCCTTTATTCATAATATCATCCAGAGGTGCGCACAGCTTTAGGCCGTGATATTATATATTACTAGAGTTTTCGCTCGCGATCAACTTCTAGTTGTAATTAAAACCATTGCAATAATGTGGAAACCCCAGTCGATAATGTGACAGATTTCTGAGCGCATTATATAATAACATTTTGCTTATAATTTTACAGCATGTAGCATTCGTTCACCACAAATGACTCTTAAAAGCAGTGCCAACATTTAATATTTTTGAATCATTCAGCGAACAAAAGGCAACAGGCTGATTATCATTTAGGGGGCCACTCAATGACATGCAGAAGCGTCATCAACACGCCCACTGAAGTGGTGTGAGAAATACAGACTTTCTACTCCTCATTCACATATAAGGTAATTTACATTTCCTACGGAGAAAATACTACCACAGGGGTAGTATAACTCAGTTGATTTTCAGTGTACAAATGTCAGGATATGTTGTTCACACATACGGCCAATCAGGAGAATATCAGGACTTACGTGTTTGTCTGAAAGCGGCTAGTGTGTGAGAATTTGATTACATTATAAAATTAGTCAATTTATGGTAACAGTTCTTGTAATTGTTCAATGGAAAGTGTAGTATACTATGATGCAAATCAATTATTAAATAGCTTTTACTGTTATTCAGGGCTGAAAAGTGTATTGACATTTAAAAATGCAAGGCAACTACTATTGGTTCGTTGAAAATAATAATCATCATTGAGATTAAACATCTCTTTCAGTGTCCTGGCCAAGACAGGCAGCAGTAGCCTACAGTCACACATAGCATACACACAAAACATAAGAAAAATAAAACAACTAAAACAGTCCGCAGGGGGGAGGGGGGGTATCAATTTCGCAAGACATTTGGGGAGGCGACATTTGGGTTGGTCGGTGCCGGTTAAGTAGTAAACGATTATTAATGCTACTTTAACGGCACCGACAATCCAAAAACCCAGTCGAAACCTGATGGAAAAAGTGTGTAGTTCAAAACATGACGCAGCTTTTACTTCTTTGCCACCTACACCTTAAGATCATATACCAAATATATGATTAAGATCATATACCAAATATGTGATCTTAAACCAGCCATTTTAAAGAGATAAATGCACGTGCTATGAAAACATTATTCATATCAGGTTATCTTATTGTTTTTATTTCCTCTCATCAGTAAAACAAACACAATGTACGCTAGCCTTTCGTACTAGATGCAATGTTATAAGAGCAATTATAAGAACAATATGAACATTCAGTACTATCAAATCATGCTTCTGGTTGAAAGTTGTTTTAAATGCTTATGCCGAACAGGTAGGCTTGTGTTTAAGTGCAGCTATGTTATTAAACATTCAATCAATCAATCAATTCGAACAGACAACAATCAATTTATTAACCACATAAGATAAGACTATATTAAACTATATTAAATCCCCGGGGGAGAAATTCGGGTGTTTCAGCAGCAAGGAGAAAGTTAGACAGTCAAGAAAATGTAGAGATGGATACAAAATAGTTCCAAAATAAGTATAAACGGGTGCAGCGTTTTCTTTTATCTTTGGCGACCCAATTAAAATCTCCCGAGACCAACGTGTGGGTCGCGGGACGACTCGAATTGATGTTGTGTGTAACTTTATATATTCCCCAGGGGACCGTGTGGCTGTAGAGCCAGGGGCTCCTAGAGAAATGGACGACTTCTTTAAATCTGGACGCTACAACCTGTCACCCACCATCTTCTTCTGTGCCACGCCTCCCGACGACGGCAACCTCTGTCGATACTACAAGCATTGTGCCAACTTCTGTTACAAGTGAGGGACCCCATCACGCCGCCCTGTTGAGATACAGAGTGGCGCGTCTGTGTGTCTTACTGTTGATGTTGGAGTGTGTGTGACGTGTGTGTGTGAGACAGGAATGTGAGGTAGAGTTCAATTGTTCGTGCCAGTTGTGAGTGAACGCTGGCGCATCTTGCTGCCGTTACTCCCCGGTGTCGTCTCTGTCTGTTTTTCTTTTTACGCTATCCGTGTCTTTTCCTCTTTGTGTGTGTTTATATATCTTATAACTGCAAGTTCGGATCCCTCATCACATCGTTATCACTTGCAAACTGCTGGAATTATTTCATTCACCTGCTTGGATTACTAGGCTCGGTCAAAGAGACTGCTAAAGTGTTCGCCAAACTGATGTGCTGCTCCCAGGCCTCCCATTTTTCCCTGTATTGCTTTATGCGAGCCCTCTCAGGAGTGATATGCTAACACTGTTCATTGGTATGTCTCTGCTTGCTTCGTGAGAGAGCTTTTTCCTATTGAACTGTTGTAGCTATTCTAGGGTTCTGGCCACCTCCGTTGCCTGTCCCCTAGAGTGCAAAGTGTTGTCCTTTTGGCTAACGTGTTTAGTTTACAGAAGCTGGGTCTGGAATGTATGGCTATCTGCTATTGTGTTTGGTGCACTTGTCTGGAGTGAGCTGAACGGTGTCCTGCTATCCCTTCCCAATGCATGTAGAAATTGTGACGCTGCTCTGGCTTCTTATCCGCGGCTAGGGCACTTACGCTACAGAGAGACTAATTATCCGCACTGGCTCCTCTATGCCTCTGGGCTGACATGGCATTAAAATACTCGTCAACCTATCTCCACCCCCTTGGGAACAAAGGCTACAAAATCCCTATTGCTCTCGCTGCACACCAACATCTCGGTCTGCAGCGTCCTTAATATAAACACAGGGGCTTTGGTCGGAAGATTGTACGCAACCAGCAACCCTAACAACAACATTGATTCACTCTGGAGTTCGTCTCGTAGAGAGGTGTGGCAAGTTTGCGCAGTAAAATGCTGACTTTGAGAACTTTTGCTCCATAAAGCTAACAAAAGCCTCCCTGGACTAACCTCCCTCTAGAAGTGGGCAGTTTGCATTGCTTAATGTGTGTTCTCTTAATAAGAGAGCACCTTTTATCAATGATGTAATTACTGATGCTGGCATTGATTTACTATGTTAAACTGAAATGTGGCAGATACCAAATGATTTTGTTACATTGAATGAAGCTACTCCTCCTTGTTATGAATTTATTGGTCGGCCACGCTGAACTGGCCGGGGAGGCGGGCCTTGCTGTGGTCTCCCACTCCAGCTATATGGCTGTATCAGTGCTGGATTTCTCATCTATTTTCCTTGAAATTCACTGGTGGTTTACCACTTCTATTATCACTTGTTTACCAGCCTCTTCTTATTTTATTAAGGAATTTTCTGAATTACTCGCATCTGTGAGTCCTATTCGTATACATCCATTCTGGTGCTTGGTGATTTCCACATACATGTCGATTCTGGAAACTGTAATTTTGCTGAACCTTGCTGCACTGCGGGCATCTCACCATCTAATGTGTGTCATAACGATCTCTCTGTGCCTGACCGTAGAGCCATTATGTTCAATCTTGCCATTCCTGAGCCTGAGCTCTGTTGGCACCTTGCCTCTCGCTCCATCACATATGGGAACACAAAGAGCATTACTATAGCTGCTCTGTTAGACACTCTGCAATCTAAACCCATCACAGAGTTGTTAGATGCATGTCTGGATGACTTACTCCTGCTATACAACACACATCTTGCTGGCTCCCTCAATCTTCTTGCTCCCCTGAAGATACGCTCGGTCTCCTTCGCTCACTCTGCCCCATGGTTTACACCTGAGCTTCGTGAAATGAAGGTGGCTAGAGCGACTTAGTCAAAAGACTTTCCTAACTGTCCATGCCCTGGCATACAGTGATCATGTCTCTGCCTACAAAGAGTTTCTCAATGAAGCTAAGACCATGTAGTACACCACCATCATTGACAGAGGTCAAAACACCCCGAGAGCCCTCTTCTTATAGCCTGGCTCTTGCCAGACCAAGCTCAATCGTGGATTGAGCTTGGTCTGGGGAAACTGCTGTCATTTTCTTCAGCTCAAGAGGCGTGATCAACGGGCCTAGTTCAACTGACTCTGTACTAGTGGAGGCTTCTCCAGTGAGGAGAGGGAGGAAGATCCTCCTTAACATTGTTGAGAATAAAAAATGCAGATTGCCCAGACTACTAATGAATTAATGCCCTTAAATATGACTACTTTATGCCTTTGTATATGTAATGTTCGCTAACCTTGGTAAAGGGATATTAGCCCCCCCTATCACTTATTGGCAATTACTTCAGGGAGGACGTTTCTCCCTCAGCCTCCATTGACTCCCATTCATTTCCCCGAAAGTGTTGGCGGCCGGTGAATGACATGGGGTTCAATGGGAGAGAGGAGGAAAGTCCTCCTCTGAGTGGGTCTGACTAGATAAGGGATCTGGATCCTGCCTACGTCTGTTCATAGCGCATGGCTGCGCTATGAACCAATAAGCAGGAGCCCAGGCTGTGGAGCAGCCTGGAGGGAGGGGTTATCCCCTCAAGTCCAGGCTACGAGAACCAACGAACTCGCTCAGTCGTATGCCTCGTTTCCACCAAGCGGTGCGCTACTGTTTGTTGCGGTACAGTGCAGCTCTGTTCGGTTATATTGGTGTTTCCGTAGCCCGCGGCCGGGCTTCAGAGCCGGTGGCCGGGCTGCGGAGCCCGCGGCCGGGCAGGGCTGCCCGCAGCCGAGCTGCAGAGCCCACGAGGAGGATTGACTTGATCTATAAATGAGGTCCCTCAATCTTAATTGGCCTAACACCATGACCAACATTCTGAAACATCCATTAACATCCACATTTGCCTCAAACAATGTTAGGCTTAGAGCCTATGTAAATAGTTGTGAAATAATGTTCTTGTTTATATTTTAATTGTTTGTTACTCTGACTGTTATGTTTGATATTGTGGAAAGCAAGATGCATTTTAAATGGCATCACTTTTGGTCTTGTGTCATCGCAATTGTAGCTGAAAATAAACATAGCCAAATTACAACCAATAGCTTCAGTCATTGAGGGCAAAAATAGGCCCAATGCTAGGCCCAGATTTTTTATTTAGTTTTACAAATCAAGAGTAGGCCTGATTTGACTAATTGGCTTTGCATCCTTTCCTTCTGCCCTTGTAGTCCAAGACCTGCTGCCCACCAACTTTCAAAGTACAATGCTGCCACTGGTGGATTTGTATCAATTCACATAATTATCCTTCCCTGCTATTTTTTAGTTCCCCAAAACACCCTGAAAAAACTTGAGTCTCACATACTTACGCCACCATAGGCCACTAACAGTGCAAGCAGGCCAATGGCAACCAAGCACGCAGTCCTTCCTCCCTCACTTTAAAAACCACCAGCCGCCACTGGGGGAGAGAAGCCAGCTTGGTGACTAGCTCCCGCAAAAACGTAGCGGCAGCAGAAATAAAAGTGTTGCTCTTCTCCAGACCCTTCTGCAGGGCGAATTCAGATCGCCGGCACTCTACTCTTCTTCACTATTAATAAGATAACCCAGGCTAAACCAAGTCCTTCCCCCTTACCCCATCCACCAATCTTTGTTGTGAATTTCTTGAATTCTTCAACAACAGAATTAGCTTGATCTACAAACAGCTCCAGTCGGCCCCCACCAACCTTAATGATGTCCACTCCCCCTGTGCATCACAAGTAGATCCTTCTCTGCCTTCTCACCTATTGATGAACATTATGTTTTGATCTTGTTACTAAGTCTAGACCTACCACCTGCCTTGACCCTATGCCCACCCCACTGGTCAAGGCCTGCCTACCAGCCCTCTGCCCCCTCCTGGTGCAAATAATAAACTCATCTCTCACTGGGTTATGTTCCCCTGCCTCATAAAACAGCATCCATCACTCCTGTTTTGAAAAGGCCTGGGGCGGCCACAGAGGATTATAAAAACGATCGGCCCATTTCCAACCTCACGTTCATTGCAAAGCTCCTTGAGCGCACGGTTGCCAATCAGATCCAAGAACATCTCACGTGCCATAGCCTGTGGGAAAAGTTTCAGTCTGGGTTCAGGGCCATGCACAGTACTGAGACTGCCCTGGTTAAAGTAGTTAACGACCTGCTGTTAGCTAATGGCACAGGCCATTTCGGCATTCTCATCCTCCTCTACCTCACAGCTGCCTTTGATACTGTTTGCCACAGCCACCTACTAACCCGGTTAGAAACCCTTCTTAGTATCACTGGTGTTCCACTATCCTGGTTCCAATCATAATTCACTGAGAGAAGACAGTTTGTTTCCATTGGGAAGTTAAAATCTCCTGATTCACCCCTCCCGCATGGTTTCTCCCAGGGCTCTGTCCTTGGCCCCCTGCTCTTCATAATCTACATCCTTCCGCTCGGCCCTATAATACAAAACTATGGGCTGAATTTCCACTGCTATGCGGATGACACTTAAATTCACACCAAGCCTGCTCACACATTATCCTTATCCAACCTGGTCTGCTGCTTAAATGCCATTAACAAATGGATAACTCAAAACTTCCTCAAACTCAATCAAGATAAGACAAAAGCTATTCTCATTTCCACCCCTAGCATTCTGAACATCTTCAGATGTCTATCTCCGGCAATTTCACTACCACCCCTGCTGAAGTAAAAACCGTTGCATTGGCTCCCTGTCCACTACCGCATTCAACACAAAATCATTGTTTGTTTATAAATCCCTACATGATCTGTAGCCTGTAAAAGGCTGGGTACATTTAACCAGTAAAATGTATTATTATTATTATTATTATTAATTGTTGATTCAATTGTTACATTTGGTTCAGACAGTGAGGAACTGTACAACAGTGAGGAACAGGCTTTTCATTTGTCAAATGGTGTCTAGGCTTCCTGACAACGTGACCTTCGAGGAGGGTGCATTGATTGAACCACTGTCCGTGGGAATCCACGCATGTCGCCGGGCTGGGGTCACCCTCGGAACAACCGTCTTAATCTGTGGCTCCGGTAAGATCACCAATCACATCACATCAAAGTAAATAATGTCCACAATCTAATCCTTGAGCAAGTTGCCATTACTGCTACTTCTTAAATCTTCCCTACATTCCTAACTGAGTTCATGGTAAAATAAGGTAATATATGAAAACCTCCAACAATAACATCACATGTAACCTTTCCACCAATAATGGGACAGCTTTCCCCAAGGATAGTGCTACACCCTGATCAAACATAAACTAATGCATGACATTTCCACTATGTTGCTTCTGAACACATTGTTGGTGTGGAAGTCACTGACTTAAAATCTCGATCAATCGAACCAATGAACGTGTTTGACACTGGAAAGCCGGAAGATATCATTTTTATACGATACCCAACAAGGGGTTTGCTGCTCCCTAACCACGTATCATAGAGTCGGTGCCAGGGGCTGCTTGTGAAGACTTTCTATCAGAATATTTAAAATATATATTTTTTTATAGTTGACCAACAATAGTAGTAAAAAACGCATGTGCTGTGTTCCAATATCCAAACTTACATGAGTACACTTAAACATAGTGCACTATCCTCACTCACTAAGTGTGCTGATTTTCAGATGTCAGTGTTGTTCCAAATCGAATACTCCATGGTGTAGTAACCAGAAATTATGCAATAAACATCCCACTTTGAACAGTGAACACATTACGCCTAGCAGCCATCAAAAGCTATAAAAGATGTAAAAACTACAAAATGACTCCATAAATGCAGGCAATGTGGAAAATGCGCCAACATTGGCTCAGCCTGGCGCCGCCTCTTCTGCTACGTAGCTATCCACGGTTTGACCGTTTACAGTATACCATCCAGGTCCTTTCAGTACACTTATTGTCGCCCCAATCTTAATTAGAATGCCCTACGTACTCAAACTAAGTATAGTGAGTACGGCTAGTATGGATATTGGAACACAGCAATGGTCTGCAACATCAAATCCGCTTCAACAAATTATTGCAGCCAAGTTGGAACATTGATGTCATGGTTCTATTTGGAATGGAAATCCCAGACCACATCAGTGGTCCAACTCATGTTTATGAAAACCTTTCACCGTTGTGTTGTTCTCCTACACTACCAGGGACCATTGGGCTGGTCTGTTTGCTTGTGGCCAAAGCAATGGGTGCCTCAGTGGTTGTCGTCACAGGTATAATATAAATATATAATAAACTAAATTGTACTGCACTTATTTGTACTTATTTTTCACCTTATAAACCAGGTAGGTTGGTATCATTGAGATCTATTTTATAAGAAAGACCTGGCCAAGACAGAGGTATACAACAAAACACAATAAAACATACACTAAAGAAGAAAACACAAAAAATATTTTACAGAATTGTTGCACATTAGTGTCATTGGCTTTCATTGAACTTGCTCTCCTTTCTAGATTTATCCTCGGAGCGTTTGAAGATGGCCCAGCGGGTAGGGGCCGATTTTCCGCTGTTGGTGACGACAGAGGACTCGGCACAGGAAGTAGCCCAGCGAGTGGCGGGAATGCTGGGAAATCAGCCACACGTCACCATTGAGTGCACCGGAGCGGAGAGCAGCATACAAACCGCCATCTATGTACATAAACCGTATATATATATAAATATTTATTCTGTGTTTATATGTGATGTATAAAGTATAAGTTTAAATGATCATATTATCTAGTTTCATTAGACAAATCTTCCTGTCATAAAAGAGTGGTCTGTATTTCTATAGTGGACTATAGTAATAAGATAAATTGGAGCCCTGGAAAATACCTATCTTACTGCATATTTCTTAACTAGCTAGCTAAAATGATGGATGACCAGCTGGTGTTGTTGTGACAGGCTACCCGGTCTGGCGGTGTGGTGGTCCTGGTGGGTCTGGGTGCAGAGATGGCCAGCATTCCTTTGGTCAACGCCGCGGTCCGTGAGGTTGACATCCGCGGGGTGTTCCGCTACTGCAATACGTAAGCTAACCTAGCCTCATCGTAGAGCTTATGGTGTGTTCGAGAGGCATCGTACACCCCTCGCATGAGTTGCCAATTGGGAAAGCCACCAGAGGCACGCCACCTTTTGGTCGTATCCACTCGGGCTCCTGAGAGTCCATCGAGTTCAGCGAGCCAAACAAAGATGGCTGCGCCCGTAAAGAGATGTATTTTCTTTGTATTTGTACCACGTTGGTCGTTTTAATTTAAGAGCAACTCATGCGGGTGGTGTACAATGATCTCGAAAACACAATTAGAAAGGTGTCATCATAGAGCTAACCTAGCCTCCTATTAGAGCTCACCTCATTATTATCCTGGAGCTAACCAAGGTGTTACCTAGACTAGAGCGTACCTAGCCTCATTCTAGAGCCAACCGCAACATTATCTTGGACAATTGATAATTTAGCATTATCATCCAGCACCAAGCCTCATCCTTGCACTAACATTTGTATTATCATATAGCGACCCTTGTATTATCATTGGCAGAAGTTGTGATGTTACAACTCTATCTGAATACAACGCAAACAACTAATCATCTTCAACCTGAGGTTTACTTTTGCCCGCCCGTCCATGACTGATTGGGCCTCCATAGTTATACCTCTGAGCTCATACAATAGGGAATTGTTGTGTCAATAATGGGTATTGTTTTGGGTGTGTCGCCAGCTGGCCCATGGCCATCGCCATGCTGGCATCGGGGAAGGTTAACGTGAAGCCACTGGTGACCCACCGCTTCCCCCTGGAGGAGGCCGCTCAGGCCTTTGAGACCACACGCCAAGGTCACGGGGTCAAGGTCATGCTGAAGTGTGATAAAAGCGACCAAAAGCCATGATGATGCTGGAAGAGACACAAAATCTAACAGCCACAGTCAGAGACATACACAAACACACACACTGACATGAACACACATTGTCCAGATGTACCGTGTTCTTCATTTCATTTTGATTTCCTAAAAAATTTAAATACTGCCTTTTTACCTCTGAAACAGAATAAATGAATGACATGAATAAATGTTTAGTAAATACCATGTGATCCCATTTGTTTACTTACCTGCATTATTTAAAATGGGCTCAAGTCACAAGAAGCCATTCAATAGATAATCAGACAGATCGAGACAATCAAAAGAGTGCCGGTGTTTCCAAACCTGCGGATTGCGATTGCTTGAAATGCATATTGTGGGAGATGCTGTCATATAAGCTAAATGTGTTAGATTCATTATGACAAAGAGCAGGCTAATGACTCTTTGACAAAAGCAAATTACTACCAACAACTTCATTGGGACATAACTTGCAGATGTTGATGGATAACATCTGCAATACATACACATTACACTGCATAACAATGTTATACGTTTGGAGCCCATAAAGGGTTTGGAACCAAAGATTAAATAAACATCCAGGTAAACTGAGTCAAATTGGTTTTGGGTTCCGTTTTATTATCTTGCAGAAATTACTGATAGTTATTGCACACAGAGGCATGCACACAGATCATGTTTGTATGCGTAGGGTTTTCAGTCTTTTTTTTCTTCATAAGCCATAACTCCAAAGTAACTAGGACAGCTGTTTTTTCTGTCACAGTGCAATTAAACAGCTCTTTCTTTCTCACAATCTTGACAGGAAGTTGTGTGCTAGCAGATACTAAAACATGAGTGAGACATGGGCACAATACTAGACATTTTAATCCTTATGTAAAGACATTCTTGTACTGCTGTGCTGATGACAACAGAGCTCACATAAAACAATACATTCACAGTACACTCCTCCCCTCCCCCCCACCAGAAACAACAAATAAGTACACATACCCAGATACAGACACACACGCACAGATTAGTCACTTAAAAAGAAGAATGTTATAACTTCATCTTTTTCAAAAGCATGACCTCGATGTCAAAAGCTAAGTTATTATTGTTTTGTTTTTGAAGTTGCATTGCATCTTATTGAAATGAGGTGTCGCCTATCCATTCATGGGAACAGTAAATTATGTGAGGATCCCTTTTTTGATGTCAATTCCAGACTTGGAATTTTTTTCTATTGGCCTAAACTAGTAGTAGTAGTACCTGTAACAAAATGGCCGTTGCTCCCGGTTAGCCTCTGCTGAGACCTCCTTGTCCATCTGCAGGTTAGCACGTTAGCATACGTACAAACTCATTGGCGCGATACTTCGCGCTGTAGGTTCACAGTACGGTTCTAAAATCTCATTAAATAAAGACAAAGCATACCTGTGTTTTCCAGCTCACCTATTTACACACTCAACCCTTTCCTTTCTTTATGTTTGACCTTCAACCTTTCTCTCACACAGACATCAGCAACTATTTACATGGTTAAAATAAATAAACAACAGAACGGACATCGAGACAGTAGAAGCACAGGAAAATTATCGCACTCCCAACAGAAGTCGAACATAAATAGAAAAAAATGCCTGCTCGTTCTCAACCACCTGATGTGTTGGTGACATCATCACTCCCGGCATGTTCGATGAGGAGAGCATGGGTGTGAGAGGCCCTGACATGGTTGCACAGAAAGGGAGGATAAACATTGAAAGAAAATAATGTTCAATCTGTTTTGTTGCCCAGGGGAAAAAGCTGTCCTTATTGGTCCGCTCGGGTTGCACCTTGGGATTGTGAAGACCAATCCTAGCTGTCGGCTTGATGAGTGTTGCATGGCCCTTCTCCTTCCTTCAAATGAATATTGGTGTTTCCTGTCCAGTAAGCAGTCTGAACATGGCAGCTGGCATGGTCTTCATGTGGATCTGCCAGGCAGGGAAACAAAGTTAACCTCTCAAACAAAATGTAAATTCAAGTCAGCTTTATGTGGCTATCCCTTGATCACAGTTCTAGTCGCAAAGGGCTGCACAGGCCCACACAATACAACCCCTTAGCCTCGCCCTCTAAAGGACAAGGAGAAGGAAAAACTATCCCTTTCCAGGGATAGTTTGGAGGGAATAAGTGCCACAAGGGGCTGATATAACTTTACCTCCTATGTCTTTTCCTAACCCCTTTTCCTTGGCCTCGATGGAAAACATTGTGAGTACAAAGAAAGATGTGACAAAGTATTTATAAGGACTTTGAAAAAGGGAATCCGCCTGCATCTACACCAGGCTATGTTATTATGCAATGGCGGATGTTATGGACGTGTTGTTGGTCATGTTAATTGTTTGATCGTCTTTATGAAACGCAGAAAAGTGCATCACTTTGAATTTTGCTGCTGAAAGGAATTGTGGGAATGGATTATCTATTTTCCTTTTGTAAAGGATAGTCATCTCTAGTGTACCCCATGCTAATGAGATAAAAAAGAAAACAATGAAGTACCTCCTAAGCAAAAAATAATCAACCGCAGCCTGAATCTACAGAGACAACACCACACAGAAAGGTTAATGGCAGGGCCCTTTCTGATTGGCACACATGGGTGCTTGTGCTAATGTCGAGTCACAAGTGAGATGGTAATGATCTGATTTGAGCTGATCAGAAACAGCGCATAGCACTATGGTATTTTACTATTTGAAGCCGGCAACCTTTATTTTAGTAAATATGTGCATTTGTACACATACGTGTAAACTCTTTATGTCTGTTTGTTTGTTTGATTGCCTATCGTTGTGTGTTTAAGGATTTTGCATAAAAGTGGGCATATAACTAATCAAATTAGGGGTCAAGGACACTTGGGAGCGGGACCTGGGGTTCTTCTTTGAACTAAAGAGCCTAAAGGACATATACGATTATCAATTATCAACAGGAAGTGACTTACAATGTATCATCAAATGCGCCATTGAAACGCATTGGAAATATAAGGCCTTGCTATGTAACCTTGTTTGAAAGAGATAGAGCCTTTGCCATTAGACCTATCAACCAGGGGGCGCCTTGGGGTCGAGCTTTGATGTGAGGGCCAAGCTTCGATGTGTGGTTCCCAGTCAGGCCCTGGAATAAGGTTGTCAAGTCTCTGGGTGGTAGGACCTTTACTATCTCAAAAACAGCCTTGTAAACCACATTCTGATCGGTCTCAAGGGCAAAAGTAAATTGGCGGTTTCAGGATCTCCATTTCCGTGATGGAAATAGAAACATGTTCCTTTAGGTATGTAATCACAGCTAGCAGGTGTACAAGTTTTTCCAGTTCGGGCCAGAAGGGGCCTGCAAAACTCACTTACAAGATAAAATAAGCGAATGGGAATTTTGTACCCCCATTGATGGAAGTTTTTCATTTTATCTCTAGGTTAGGGAGAGCATTATGTACCTAATTGAAAATATTGTTTGACATTGAGAATAAATAATATCCACCAAATTTCAAATATCCAATATGAAATCAGCTTTATTACGGTGCTACACACACCTTACACAACAAAGGCCAGCAGAGAACACGGTAAGTCATTGGAAATCTAGGGGTAAATAGGGTAGAATTCAGTTGGTGCAATCTGCACCCCCAGCTCTAGATGCTACTAAATTCTAAACACTGGACCGTTTTTTGCAGACAGAAACTCGACTGCCAGGTGAAGTATTGCTGGTTCCTTTGACCAGTCAATGTGGGAAAACGCTCATATCGGTCTTATTGACAAATGCCCTATTCTGTGGTTTAGGTTGGAGATGATTTTAGGCATGTGTATTTGTGTGGCTCTAACCTCTCCCACTGAGTTGGAGAGGGCCTGGACGATCTTCTCATGGGCGGTGGCAACCACACTTTGACTGTTGATCTCGATGATGCGGTGTCCCACACGGACCCCCCCTCTCTCCGCGATGCCCCCCCGCATCAAACTGCAAATCTGTATGTTTAGACAAAGAAACAACATTAAACTCATCTGCTTGGTTTGCTAAGCTTAACACTTACTAGAATTTCCGCTCAACCGCTAGTTGTAATTAAACCCATAGCTATAACCTGGAATCCCCAGTCGATAATATAACAAATTTCTGAGCACATAATATAATAACATTTTGCATATAATGTTACAACGTATAACATTTTGGTTCACCTATTACATAATGAAGCAAGCATAATAACTACCTCCTTACATTATGAAGCAAACTTAATCATTTTCTACTTATAAGCCATTTTTACACATGTCCTCCACATTTTTGCCTCATTTGTATATCAGGATTCGACCCTGAGGGCAATACACACCTGATGGTGATTCATACTTGATATGCGCACATCAATGTAATTTAGACATCAGTAGAATCAAAGGGGGGTTTACGGGGGTGGGCTAGCAAGGGGCAGCATAAGACGTAGGGTCTAAGTTTGCAAGAGGTGGGATAAGTGCATACAATGACGTTTGTTTTGGTTTGACCACAGACAAAATGGAGCCAGAACGGGCAGAAATCATCTTAAATGTTGCTAAAATGATGCATCATATATTCTGTTGCATCCACAAAATCCGAAACATCAATCAATGAAAGATTGGAGCATGAGTTAGAGACAAATAGAAGAAACAACGAAGAAGAAAGCGAACGACTGCGTTACCGGAGAAAGAGAGTGTATTTTTTCGCTTCATTTCACATAAAACAAACACTGGGACAAATGTAGTTGATTTCTTTGTTTACCTAAGAAAACAGGTGTGGAAGGACGGGACCCTATAATGTTCAGCTAACTGTTGTCAATAATAATAAAAATAACAATAATAATTCTATATACGTGTGCAGCTGTGAACTAATGTATTGTTATTTATTGTATGATGTGTACTTTTAGTGTTCACCACGAATGACTCTTAAAAGCAGTGCCAACATTTAAATATTTTTTAACCATTCAGCGAACAAAAAGGAAACAAGCTGATTATCATTGATGGAGTCACTCGAATGACATGCAGAAACGTCATCAACACGCCCACTTAAGTGGTGTAAAAAATACCGCCTTTCTACTGCTCATTCATATTTAAGGTAATTTACATTTTCTGCGGGAAAAATACTACCCCAGCGTTAGTATTATTCAGGAGATTTTCAGGGTACAAATGTCAGGATATGTTGTTCACACATACGGCCCATCAGTAGAATAGGCGGAGAATATCAGGACTTACACATGTGT
Source organism: Pollachius pollachius (assembly GCF_949987615.1). NCBI lineage: Eukaryota > Metazoa > Chordata > Actinopteri > Gadiformes > Gadidae > Pollachius > Pollachius pollachius. Next base: position 14,619,704 of record NC_136938.1, on the reverse strand, counting down.
CTGAAAGCAGCTAGTGTGTGAGCATTTGATGACATTATAAAATGAGTCAATTTATTGGTTACAGGGGTAATTGTTCAATGGAAAGTGTAGTATGCTATGCATGCAAATCAATTATTCAATAGCTTCAACTGTTATTCAGGCCTCAAAGTGCATTGACAACAGCTGAAAATTGTGGGGGGTTATCAATATTGCAAGACATTGCGGGATGCTCAAGGAGGTGTGTAATATTAAAAAATAAATAAAGTTTTGCAAAAAAGAAAAGCGTAGTCTATAGACATAACGTCTCAGCTGGGAGAGTGTGTCACAGCAGGGCTGTTATCTCGATCTTGCCTTGTCTTGCAACGTCTGCGTCCGCACGCGCGTGTGTGAGGTGTGTGTCTGCGCGTGCATGTGTGTGTGTGCGTGTGTTCATGTGTGTGTGGTGTGTGTGTATGCGGTGTGTGTGCGGGCGTATATATAGTGTATAATATTGATGCTTTGCTTACTTCAGTTTCTCTTCTCGTGCATTGATTTGCTTAGGCTGTCACAATGTTGGACTTTTGTAGCAAACCACTAGATGTCACCAATTCTTACTGTCTGTTCTCTATGCTTTTCCTACCTAATTATGTCTCTTGTTATCAGTCTCACCTGCCCCCTGCTAATTAATCATGTGAGTTGTTTAGCCAATTGTCTCACAGTACTTAAGCCTGGTCTTTTCACTCTGTCTCTGTTGAGTCTTCATTGAACCCTGTGAGTAACTTTCGTCTTGACCACTGTCTTTGTTTGCGCTACCTGGATTGATCTTGTTGCCAACCTTTGCATGTAACCTAACCCAGATTTTTGGATTACCCTTTTGGATTAACTGTCAGATTTTTTTTTTTGGCTTTTTGATTTATGGACTGAGTTTTTCTTTTTGATCTTCTGAGCTTTTTAGAACTTTTTTTTTTCTATGGAATAAAACCCTAAAACGTATCCTTGTTTTGCTTCGCACTTGAGTCACCCTCAGTTCCTGCGTAGTACTATCCTAACAACCAATCTTATTGATATCTCTCACGTTATAGAATGGCATTTGAGTCAAAATGTTGCTAAATATGGCTATGAAATAAATAAATGAGGCAATAAATTTATAACTAAATATAAATACATGTCAATATTAAATGGGATGTTTTTCAGAAGGACTACATTTATTATATATATTTCAGGCGATTTTTTTATGCCAAATTTATTTAAAATATTAAAATAAAATAAAAATTCTGAATGTCTTTTTATATATTTTTTTATTTCACTATATTGAAACATTTTCATGTAGGTAAATTTATGAATTTATTGCCTTGTTTATTAATTTCATAGCAATATTTATTAATTTATTTATAAAAGTTGGACTCAAAGGGTATTCCATACTCTTACTACTAATAAATCCATACGTCCCCAATTCAACATGCTGAATCTACCGAAAAAATGCAGAACAGGTCAGACTAGTATCAACGGTGCGGGACACACCACAGATGCTGAACGACGCCCCGACTTTGCCCAATGGCCAATTGTCAGCCCAGTTTGTCAGGGCCTTGACACGCATATGAGGGCCGCCCCCCTGGTTAACCCCCAACACAGCTCCGACTTATTCCGCATCGGACTAAGACATCGCCTAGTGTGGTGTGCTTATGTATTATTCAAATATAATGTGTTTTATTTTTTTTGCACGTTTTGAAAATACTAAGACCGTAGAAAGAATTCTATAGCTGCCTCTTGCATTGAAGATGCATCTATGTATCTATCAATTACGATCAGAACTATAAGTCACATGATGTAGCCTATTAGGCATACCGAGTTGAGTAGATATTATACCCCAGACATATCGGCTTTGGTGTTTTTCTTTTGAGGGGTTACACAAGAAAAAGCCTATATTGTTTAGTAGTAGATAAGGTAGGGTAAGGCTAGGTATAAGATAAGGTAGGACATAACAAGGGATTAACCAATGTTATTGACAACAATGTAAAAAAAAAAAACCTTAGTAAAATGTATTTATTATTCAAGAGACATTTTATATGTATTTTATACAGACGTAACACAGCTACATTTCACATTGGTGATATTATGACTGACTAATGACTAATACTTCTATCTGGCAAAGCTGGGGTGGATGGCGATTCTGCAGACCTTAGGCTTTGCCGTTACCATTTCATCTTGCTTATATTTTATCTCTAGTGGATGGGGGCTCCCAATTACTATCTAGGACTCGTGTCCTTTTCCCTGAAATAAGTTTCTTGCATGGCTGGGGTCGATCCGAAATATGTGTGTCTTTTGCAGAAAGTACAGACGAGGCATCGATTTTAAAATTTAGTTAAAATTTAGAGAGCTTGACATCATCAGGCTCAAGCTTTAACGGAAGACCAACTGATAATTTACGAAGCAGGTATGTAATTAACTGTTACCAAGTAATGAAGTCTGAAATGGTTGAAGTGTCAAAGAATGAGCCGACTGCTTCGCCGTCCTACCATTGACTTCCATTGTTAAAAATAATATTTAAAAAGTAGAATATCCTAAAAAGTTTAAAATATTTTAAAAGTTTGAATAGAAGTGCACGATTCCAAGCTAATCTGAACATTTTAAAATTGGAATGGAAAAACTGTGGAAGGAGCAGGGTCCCAAAATTAGAAGAGAATGCATTTCCTGCTGAAAATGCGGTGAGTGCTATAGTGCAAAGTGAGGTTGAAATATGTTTTCGTAAAGCCACATATTTAAAGACATAAAGAAATGTTAAAAGGGTTAAATCAAGTGAAGGGATTTGAACAGAGTCTAAATGTAGTAAACAATGTGAACATGCACAGGTCTCTAGGTGAAAACTTGTGTAAGGAGTAGGGTCCCAAAGTTTGTATAGAATAAGAAAGAAAGAAAGAAAGAAAGAATAAAACCTAAGAAGAACAATAGTTGAGTGCTGCATGAGGCACTCATCTAAATATAGAATACACAATAAGAGTAGCAGTAATTCTGACAAAGGTACTAAATGTAAATCGCTTTGAATAAAAGCATCTGCTAAATGCCCTAAATGTAAATGCAGTAATGTAAATGTAAATGAAACAATATGTGTAAACATTACAGGCAGTTGAATCAGACATTATTAACATTATATGCTTCATTATTGTAGACCATTATACATACAGTAAGTGTGTCCAGGGCCGTCCCATGTACGGGGGAGAACATTTAGAGATACTAGTATTGGCATTGTTTTTTTTTTCTATCAACTATTGTCCTTCTTGCAGTCTTCAAACAGACTATGAATATGAAGTGATAGAAAGCTAGAAGGTATTTGCTAATATGAGGATGTGGTTGACATAATCTATGTTAATTACACTTCTGCTCCTGTTCAATAAAGGCTCATTGGTGATTGTAAAATAAAGCTCTGTGTTGGTTGTAACTGCAATTCATCTGTTAAATTAAGCTTGTGTTGCTTGAAATGTTCTTATCAATCTCTAAAGCTCTTTGTTTTTAAGAAGTTTTATGTATCTGATAAATAAAAATCTTTGTTGTTCAAAAGTGTTATTAATGTTTTAAATTAAGTTTTGCATATCAAAACTGTTGAAGAAAATCTGTTAAAGAAAGCTTTTTGTTGAATGTGGGCTTGACATGTTTACTCACAATGCCATTCTGCACACTAAAGCCCAGCTGGTATTTAAGGTCTGGTCGCTTAATTAGGACCGTTGTCACAGGAGGACAGCTGACGATGTTCAGTTTCACCTGCACCTGGTTCTTCAAGCCCTGCAAACACACACACACACACACACACACACACACACACACACACACACACACACAAACACAAACACAAGAAGAAGCACAAAATATGTTATGCATATGTGGTGACACTTGAGGTCCCTAATCGTAAAGTACCAGTAAAGTTTTTTTTATCAAATTACATTTTAATTTAAAGATGACCCATATATTTTTGCTGTACTTTACGGTAAATTAGGGGAAGTTGTAGTCATTTTTTAGTTAGTTCAATCTGTTTGTTGATGTTCATGGTCAGTATTTAGAGTGGACACACGTAGTAGATATGCAGTGGTGGACTTTGCTGCCGCATCTTCATGGACTGGACACTCTAAATGGGGCATCTCACCCAGCTCATACATATTTTAATCCTACCTGAACAGGTGTGTGTCTTACAGGAAGAGGTGTGAGCCATTACCTTGATGATGCCTTGGCAGGTGGCCAGTGGCAGCCCCACCAGGCTGGTGTTATTGATGGACATGATTTGGTCGCCGATGCTGAGCTTCCCGGAGCGCGCCGCCGGCCCGGCGTTCATCATGTTGGCCAGGATCACCGTCGGCAGGATGGAGCCCCACCCCGACTCCACGATCACCACGCCCAGGATCTCCCCTTTGCTCTTCTCTAGCTGCAGCTGATGGAGATGGTGAAAGAAGGAGAGGGTTAAATAGGCAAAAGATAGCTGGACTATGGCCATCCAGGGCGTAATTGTTCTAAACCCCGATGTGTACTTGGCGGGGTGCACGTTAGCTATGGACAGTTTTGGAAACATCAGTATTGTAGAGACCCCGAGGCAGCTATTCGATCCAGAGGAATAAATTAAGCTTAAAATCTTCAGCCAGCATTACGTCTAGGGAGAAATTCAGCCTCTTTAAACATCCTGGCACTCCTCTCCGCTCAAAATGGGATATTTCTATGGCAATCTGTCCGTTTTTAAAATGAAGGACGCTCAGCCTGTCGTGAACTCACATCCATGCCGTGTGCTGTGTCTGCTTTGTCATGGATCAACAGACTTAGCATTGTAAAATGCTAGATTTCCGTGTTGAAGTTCAATTTAAATATTTGGTTGTGGTTCAACAGTCTACGCCTACATGTTGAACTACAAAGTAAAGGAACAGTGACGGAGTGACAGGCAAAGATGGCTGTTCTGTTAAAGGGATATGTCAAACATATACTGTGACATAATCATAAATAGATAGCACTTTTTTTCTCCAATGGAAATGCAAACCAGTACCACAATTATCCATGAACAAGTTTTAAGTAATGCACTTCACATAGACTTTCAACAATTACGCAATAAAGTTGTATGGGAATTGAGAAAGTCTAAAGAAAATTCCTTATGTTCCTTTGTGCACAATTAGATGTTTTTGATTATGGCATTTGTGAGGATGTATAAAAACATTTTATGTTTACATTTTATTTTTCTCTCCACTCCAGTTGATAGCCCATTTAAATCAAGGCCATTTTCCATTGCATTCTATGCAATTTGGTTTTAGGAAATATCATTCAACAGAAACAGCAGACTGCTATTTTATTGAGAAAATTAAATCCAGCCTTGATAATGGAGGTGTTTGGTTGGTGCTGTTTTCCTTGATTAAAAAAAGCTTTTGACACTGTCAATCATAATGTTCTGTTGTTTAACTTTTCCTCTAAAGCTCTGACATGGAGGGAGTCTTATTTAGATTCAAGAAAGCAGTGCACCAGAATGAATGATGCAAGCTCTTCTTTTGTTAATAGCACCATTGGAGTCCCACAGAGATCAATTTTAGGACCAATTTTATTTAGTTTATATATTTATGACCTGCCTCTGATTTGCACAGACATCCATATTCAAATGTATGCGGACGATACAGTCATCTATACACAATGCTCAAAATAGAGAACAGACTGCATCAAAACTCAATGCAGTGCTAGACAAAGTCTCCGACTGGCTAACTAGCAACTGTCTGTCTCTCAATGTAAGTAAAACTGTTTGCATGTATTTCTCCAACAAGAGAAATGCACAGCAGCAACTGATATCTTTGTCAAAGGAGAGGTGATTACAATTGTTGACAACTTTAAATACCTGGGCATAATCATTGATTCCAACCTAACTTTTAAAAAGCATATTAGAAAGATATCCAGAAATGCCAGTGCTAGATTAATACATTTTAGACATATAAGACATCAATTACCAATACATGCTGCTAATCTTTGTATACTCTTTACAAACAGTCTGTGAAAGTATTTGATAAAAACCAAGAACCACAATTACCACCACTATACCATTATTAAAAAAACCTAACCTGTTACCATTTGAATGTTTTCTTTGGTTTGTGCTTGATGTACAAATTGATTCATGACCTTGCACCACCACCACTCAAGCTATGCGTGTCATTCTAGGGCTGGGTATCTAGGGCTGCAACGAGATGTGATTATTTCACCAAATTTAGGAAAACCAGCATCAGCATTCTCATTCCAAGCAACTGGAAAAAGGAACTCAATCCAGCTTCATATTAGACATTGTGCAAGCCTTAACAGTTGAGGCTACACTACATGAGGCTTCTGAGTGTATTTCCACAAACTACTTCCCGCAAAACCGACCTCTTTGCAGTTCGCAGAGTTGGAGAAGTGAATGAGGTCATCGTTATACATCTCCTGGGTGTTGATGACATCACTGTACTGCTTCTGACTCAAGTCCTCTGGGTTGATGCCGTTAGCTCTCAGAAACTCCTGGTAGGCCACGCTGAAGGCCTGGCCGATCGACTGGGCTATGAGCTGGGCCTGCAAAAACCGAGAGGGAGAGAGAGACATGGAGCTATGGGGTTAGTGTCACATAACCCTCCTTGTGGAAAGTACATAGAAAAATTTTTTTCCGAACACACTTGAAGCAGCGAGAGTGAAACCTCTAAAGAAACCCACCCTCAACTCATCTGATGTAAAAAATTGCCGACCTGTCTCTCTTCTAACATTTATTTACAAAACACTTGGGCATGCAGTCTTTTCCCAACTCTCTGCATACCTCCAAAATAATAAACTCCTCGACCATCACCAGTCAGGATCCAAGGCAGGCCACTCAACTGAGACTCCTTGCTGTCACAGAGAAACCTAACACTGCTAGAACAGCCTCCCTCTCCTCCGCTGTAATTCGTTTGGAGCTTTCAGTAGCCTTCAACATAGTGAACCACCAGATCCTCTTCTCCAACCTCCAAGAACTGGGAATCTCATGCTCTTCACTCTCCCAGGTCATATCCTACCTCATAGATGGCACATAAGGGTAACCTTTAAGGAAATAATCAGAACCTTGTAGTCTCCATACTGGGATCTCTCAGGGTTCTGTTCTGGGTCTCATCCTGTGATTCCGGCTTGTCCTACTAGATGTCTTGTTACTCTTCCCCTTGGTTTCTCCACACCTGTATTCTATTACTCAGCAGATTCATATAACCTTGCTTTTTTATTTATCCCCTTTTTTGTCCCTTGCCAGACATTTGCCATTTCTTTCCCCAATGACACATCGCCATGCCAGCCCCTATATCTGGTGTTAGATGTCCCTTGTTTTTGCATTTGGACCTTTTGGACTGTTTCCTTGGTTTGATTTCCTGGATGTGATAGTTATTTGGACTTAGCAGCACAAATCTCTCCTTATCTGGCCAAAATCTCTCAGTGGATGTTAACACACCACCTGAAGACTGAGCTGCTCTTCCTTCCAGGGAAGGCATCTCCCGTTTGCAGCCTCTCCATCAATCTTAAAATCTCTGTGGTGCCTGTGACTTGGAGACAAAAGGAACCTGGGTGTTACCCTTGATGACCTGCTGCCCTTCGCTTCTAACATCGCTGTGACATCCAGCTCCTGCAGATTCAAGCTGTACATTAAGAGGATATGGGTTGGTCACCCAGAGGGCCATGAAGGTTTTGGTCCAGGCTCGCATTTAGAGCACTGCAACTGCTTTCTGGCTTGTCCCCCTGCTGTGCCATTCATCCTCTGCGGCTCATCCAGAATGCAGCAGCCCGGCTGGTCTACCCAGGTTCTCCGCTACTACATAATTCCTACACATTCTGCACTGGCTACTGGTGGCTGCTCGAATTAGATAAGTCACTGGTAATTGCCCACCTTGCTGCAAACCACTCCAGCCAATCCGAAATCTAAGACCATGTCAAACCATACTCCTCAACCTGTCCAGTACACTCTATGCCAAATGGATGCTACTCCCTCACGACTTTGCACTTACAAAAAGCCCCCTGTAAAAGCTTCATACACCGACGTTCACCTCGTACTGTTCTGATGTCCCTCCCTACAAGACTCGTCTCTAACACCTCACTGTTGGTATTATCAAAAAACATTAACTGTAATTCAGTAAGAAAATGCACAATACACATAAAAATCACTATAGTGTTGAATAGTAGTACCAAATTAAAGTACAAACAAGAGTGCTCTACTGTGTAATGAGCTAAAAGCCATGTTCCCACTTACGTCCTCAGACTCAAAGACGTGGCAGATCATTTTGTACTGTTTCTTGGTCTCAGGGGCCCCTGGCGTTGTCTCAATGCAGTCCTGCGACGCCATGCGCGGCATCCTCCGCCTCGCCATAAGCACCACAATGTTCCCGATGTCAGCGATGTAGGATATGGTGCGCAGTGCGTTGTCCATCATTGTTTCCTTCAGACAGAGCAGTGAGTTATAACCTCTACAATCCTTTGCTGAACCCTAATTGTATAGACGATAGACTACAGCAGTATTAAAGGGCAGACTGTAACTGTGATAAAAACAGAATGTATTTGTGATAAAGGATAGACTATAGCTGTGTCAAAGGACCTATTGTGTCTGTGATAAAGGATAGACTGCTACTGTGATAAAGGAAACACTGTAGCTGTGATAAAACATAGACTGTAGCTTTGATACTAGACTGGAACTGTAGCTTTACTTTAGCAAAAAACATTTCTGTCTGATTACACTCATTGCCCATTTTTTTAACTAGCTCACAGGTAGTTATGGCAACCATACCTCTGTATTTACATATTTGTATGTGCAAATATATTTACATGTATCTATGAATTAGGACTGCCGAGTTCTGGTCTGTTGATCGATTGGTTGGTCGATATAAAATTGTTCAACTTAATTCTCATTGGTCGGACAATAGCTGGTGTTCTTTCCTGAGGTAAAAAGCGATTCTCAATCCCTTATTTTCACGGGCAGAAGAGACAAAGGCGGACTGATAAACTAGTTTTTGAGCGATGGGCTATATTGTGTTAGAAATAACATTATGTATTAATACAAATATGTAAGGCTCCGTAGTATCTGTTTTGATAATCGTACGGTTTAATAGACTATAAGAGAATAATAAAACAGGAGGTCAAAACACCCCGGTTTTCACAACATTGAACTCGCCCAAAATAAGGATTAATTTTCGCAACCAACTTAACATTTACTCCCAAATAATGGCAACATGTCAAAGAAGTCGGTATGGCAGCTTTTAATAAAAATTTAAAAGCTGGATTATTTTCCAGTTGTCTGCAATGCTCCATCGCCTTTCGTGTTCAATAGGCTTCAATAGGCGTGTTCCTACTGAGGGACTTCTACGAAAGTGGCTTAGTCTTTTGGCTAAGCCCACTCACTTAGCTCCCCTTGGCTTCCCTTCCCATACAGGAACCTTTATAGCGGATACCCAACTTAGCTATACTGTGCCGTAATTAGTTCTGCAAAACTTTTTGTTGCGATTATTTAGCGACAGTTTTAGCCTAGGGTTAGCGTCATATCCCGCCTTAATCATACGTCACACTCACATCATATCCACCTCAACCGTATCCAATCAGCATTGACTAGATAGGAGCGGCTCAGTTAAGGCTCAATAAGCTCCTACCCCGAGGCAGGTACTACCTGAGCCACTAACAAAGTCGCTAATAGCTGAAGTTGGGCAGATCCTCTCTCCCAAACCACACCCATAGCGGCTCACTAGAGGGAAAAGTCCCTCAGTCGGAGCGAGCCTCATGTTAACATATCAGAATTGGCATGCAGACCCATTTTATTAAACACAGAACATAACCTAAATTCAAATCTTCAGCCATGCGCTGTCTATCTACTACAGCAACTTTGCGATGCTGCCACACCATGGCTCGCCTGGTGTGTGACCTGCTTTACATGAATGAAGCTCAGTTGTATCTGAGTCGGACTCGGACCAAAAAGTGGATCTGAAACCCACTGACTTTCTCCAAACAGCACAAACGGGATATTAAGGCTGGCAGATTTGACGTAAGGTTGGTTGAATTTCAGTCGACCAAGAATTGTATCGGTTGACTACAGTATGAATGAATGTCAGTGCTTTCTTGTGTGTGTGTACCTGGGAGTCTGCGTTCAGAACTTTTATTCGCTGAGTGGAGATGAAAAGATCCACTTCGGTCATCGTTTGGGTGTCTACCTCTGCACTCTGTGAGCGTGCACACACACACACACACGCGCACAGACAATCACGCAGACACATCAACATAAACTGGTTACATCACATACAGTATATATATAATGTAGACACATTCTATACAGTAATACTATATGTTATCATGACTATGAGATTAGCTTGAGGCCTGAGCTGGCATGAATAAATCTAGATGCTTAGCACTGGGCCCTGGCCAGGAGGTGCTCTGCTAATTGCTAACACTGGTAATACTGATAACTGCTGATTGATGCATGTGTCACGTCTTGCCCTGCTAATTGTTGCATAAATGTCCTCATCATTTCCTGTTTTACCACATCTTACTTATATATTCTCATTTCAGATACTTTCATCCGAGAAGTTTCCTGCTTCTTTGATTGACCTCCCTCTCCTTGATTGTTTTCCCTTGTCCCTCATTATCATTCCCCTCCTAGTACATTTAGTCAGCATGTTTCTTTCCTCCTCTTTGGTTATCTGGATGATATCCTGATAACCTTCTCCCCTGATGAGATGACTCATGTCAAGTTCTTCAGTGCCTCCTCGACCACCAGCTCTTCTTCCAGGTTGAGCAATGTGAATGTCTCTCCAGATAACATTCAAATTGTTCCTGCAAAAGTCAGTGCGGTTGCTGAGTGGCCTACAGGTTAGTTCAGCGCTTTCTGGGGTTCATTTGAACAGATGCTTTATTGGAAATGCACTTTTGCCGCTCTGAAGCATGGCCTTGGCTCCTCTAAAATCAAGTTTCTGTGGTCTCAAAAGGGTGGTCTCACACACAAACACACACACACACAAACACACACACACACACAATGGGAGAAGCTGGTGGTCATCACATTTACACACCACCTTCTTCTTGATTTTGGCCGCCTTCTGCACTCTCTGACAGGAAAGCAGGCAGGTAGACAGGACAGCAAACAGGCAGGTAGAAAGGAAGTCAGGAAGGAGACAGGAAGTCAGGCAGGCAGGTAGGCGAGATACAGGAGCACCGGGAGCAAGAAAAGAAGGAAGGGAAAGAAAATAAGACAGGACAACAAGACCCTCAGACAACAGAGTAAGGCTTCAATCACTGAGCAAGAGAGGTGGACACAGAAAGAAAAAATGATCTTCTATAGCCAACAACAGGACAGAACTAAGTAGGCGAGCACCCATACCTGCTAGATAAAGACAACAGCCCCCATCCGCCAAAAAGATAAAAGATAGAATGCCCACAAAGGCGTGTGGACACATAGGTGACGGCATGCATGAGGTCCGCAGAACCAGTCCAAACTAAGCTTCCCCAGATAGAAGCGCTTCACTGGAGGCAAAGGAGATCGTCCCTGATAGCAAAAATGTGATTTGTAACTGTATGTTCTGTCTGTATATATTATATGGCCTACAATATAAAAAGTACTAGAACTAGAACTAGGGCTGTACTTTGGGGCTTAGAGTTCTAGAAGGGCGGTTTATCCCAATGGCTACGACCGATGAGTGATACTTATTTATACCGTTGTTTGGTAGCAGTGTCATAATGCAGCCATCAACCACTGGCCAGGCGGAGCTCCGAAAAAGAACACCTCCTGGCGCTATACTATGAGTGTCCGAGAAGACTAACTCTCTGACTTGGACATCCAAATCAACTGCTGGCCAGACAGAGGTCCACACATCCATATAACCTGTTGCATTACATAAAAGCGTCCTAGAAGCTTAACCCTTACTCAGATATGGACATCAAAACACCTGGTCAGAGGAAGCTAGACATCAGCACACACCATGGCATTATACTACAAGTGTCCGAGAAGCTTAAGCTGGTATCCACTGCTTTTTGCAGAACAGAAATACCTACTGGCACCTATACATTTCAGAACATTACAGGCCACCTTAGTCATTGGAAAAGGAGGAGGGGGTATTCATTTGCAATTGGCAACATTGATTCGCACACTGAAAAACAGATCAAATTTGACAATAGGATATAATGTAAAACAAAATAGAATGTGTGTTTGCTATTGTTCGTTATAATAGCATTAATTCAAAATTGTATTGTGGGGGAATAGGGAATAATTGCGAGGTCGGCCCCCATGCACATGTAGTATCAAAGCAATGTAGTTACAAGGTAGTGTCAAGGTTTAGCTCTTATGCAAATGTGTCCACATAGAGATAGAGAGAGAGAGAAAGAGACAGATGGAGGCGAAGAGAGAGGGAGAAAAAGAGAGGAATAGATATAAAAGAAGAACAGAAGAGAGAATTAAGAGTGTGCAAAAGAGAGACACAAGAGAGGGAGAAAGACAAGGAGAAAGAGGGAAGGCAGGCTTCTAAGGGTGGGAGTGAATTCTAATGGTTGGGGATGGTTGTTACAGCCCGGTCAGAAGGTGTAGAGTACAATTGTTAAATAGCTTCACAACATTGAAGAGTAGGATAATAATGATCCATAAGGAACATATGATTATGACATGTCTGAAATGTCTACTTCCAGAGTCCAGTTATTGTAAATTAAGAAAAAGGTGAGCATACACTCAAAATATCCATGTTTAGACAGGTCAGGTTAAAAAAGTTGAAACAACCATAACAACAATAATACTTTAAGTTGTCCGATGGAGGTGAGGAAAATAAAAGGGTGAGAGACTTAATCAATAGGATGGAAAAGAGAGATAGAGAGACTATAATAGAGAGCTGTAGCAGATTAGAGGGCAGGGAGGGAATACTGGTCTCTAACTCTCTCTCCCTAACCTAATTGTAACAGCAGACACGTACAGCCATAACCTCATCCCCCCTACTCAACCATCCAATCTCATGTATAATGACACCACACTGACAACACCATCCCTTCATGATTGCTGGCTGTAACTATGCACTCTTTCCTGGTGGTTCGAATGATGCACTGACCCCTCCCCCCACTGATCATTTTCCTTGCGTTATCACACCAAACATGTACCTATACATAAATATGACACTATCTAAATCTCTTAATTATATGCAAAACAGTAGCATCCTTGCCCTCATGCTGATAGGTCCTTTGTGTTGTTTTGTGTGTCTGTGTGTTTTGTGTTTGTTCGTGGGTTGGTGTGTTTGTTTTCGTGTTCGTGTGATCGTGCGTGTGTTGGTACGTGCGTGCGTACCTTGACCCTGCTCACAGCCTCCTGGGCCTGCATCATGCGGATGTTCTTGGAGGGGTTTCTCTCCGACAGCAGCTGGGTGGAGCCCAGGTAGTTTGCAGCGAAGATGATCCCGTCTATCAGGTCCTCTGGCTCACAGGGACCTGGGACTGGTAAAAAAGAGAGAGCAAGTGGTTAACCGGTGTTTCCCCTGTATGCATCCAGCAGCGGTGCACCGCCGCTGCTGGATTGTCAGCGCCACTGCATCATTTTTTTTTTTTTTTAAAGTTTCTGCTAAGTTCAAGGCACATTTTCACAATGATCTGGTCTCAGCAGATACCTCGACTCTGTTGATTGTTTATTTGAAAGCTCAACCCATGCATTTTCCCCCAAAAAATCTCACCAGAATATCCATTTAAAGGGTTATTTTTTACAGCCCCACTGCTACAAAAACATCGAGGGGAAACACTGGGTTAACCAATGGGAGGCAGTGGAACAAGAAGCAGACCGGAAGGAGAAGGCAAGAAATGAAGTAGAAGACACAGACAGGAAGCAGATCACATCGACAGGATGTACAACAATAGACAGGAAGTAGAGAACAAGACAGGGAGTAGAACAACATACCGAAAGTAAAGTATAGAAGAACAGAAAGGAAGCAGCAGATGCAGACAGGAAGTAGAGGACACAAACATTAAGTATAAGACAGACGGATAGAGGGCATCCACTTTAGTTGCTGCTTTTGGAAGTTTATCACTTTGACTTTTTACCGCCCGCACGTGTGCCTTCCCACAATCCCTTGCCCCACGAAATATCAACTCCAAAACAAAGTGACCGGCTCAGTATAACGAGCCGGGAGGAATGGAGTAACTGCCGTAAGTGCTGTCAATCTATCAAAAAATAATAATTATTAAATCTCACAATTTGCTGTGATTAATCATGATGAATCGCTCTAGCAAGGGGCCCCAGACTTCCCTTTCCCAGGCCACATTGACCAGCTCTGACGGGGGGGATCCGGAGGCGTTCCCAGGCCAGTGCAGAGATATAATCTCTCCACCTAGTCCTGGGTCTTCCCCGAGGCCTCCTCCCCGCTGGACGTGCCTGGAACAACTCCCAAGTGAGGCGCCCTTAGGGGGCATCTTTACCAGATGCCACCTCAACCACAACTCCTTTCTAAACAGAGGAGCAGCAGCTTTAATCCGAGTTCCTCAGGGATGGCTGAGCTTCTAAGGGCGCACTCACACTAGGCAAAGTTGCCCTGTACCATACTCAAGTACGATACATACATATACATACATACGTCATCACGTCGTAATACGTCATCACCAAGTGTCCACTGCTTAGTAGAACAACAAGGGAGAACAACACAGAGAACACAATTGGCACTTTACTGACTTTGTTGCTTATTGGGAACCGTTCTACTAAGATACAGCCCTCTCTCACTGAGCGTTTTTACACTGCCAAATATGCCGTTTTATGCACGCCTTTTTCGCAGCAAGGTCTGCGCGCGTTAACACTGCCCAAGGTTAATTGCCTGTGTCTGTGCTTTGCTTGCTCAAGGCATCAACCATACCTCTCGCCTTCACATTGAGTGTGTATTCTTGACACAATGGTTCCTCTCGAGGGTAAATTATAAGAGGTCAGCCGCCAAAGCAAGTAAACAAAATGTGTTAACAGCGTTAATTTTCTTTTTACACGTTAAATCTTTAAAGATTTACTAAAATAAACCCTATAATCCACAGAGTGAGTTGGTGGTTGAGATGGAAACGTGTGATAAGCTTCTCAGCCAGAGTGTGTGGCTGCATGGTGTTGAATGCTGATGAGAAGTCTGCAAACAGAAGTCTGGCTGTGGTCTTGGGGATTTCCAGATGCTTGTGGATGGTGTTTAAGATAAATATTTTTGCGTTATCGACCCCCCTACTAAACTGCAACGGGTCCATCATCAAGCCAGTTGCCTTGGTTATAAGATCCTTGATGATCCTCTCCATGGCCTTCATGACCAGAGAGGTGAGAGCCACAGGTCTGAGGTCATTCAGGACCTTAGTGGTGCCCTTCAACGGGATGGGAATCACTATTGAGGTTTTCCACATTGCAGGGACTGTGCTGCTCGTCAAAGAGCCCTGGAACAGATGCTGGAACACACCTTCCAGCTGCTCAACAAAGTGTCCTAGGGTCCACCAACAGATGTTTTCTGGTCCTCTGTGTTATTTTTTGTCCTTTTGAGGGCTCTCATCGCCTCTGATGCGTTGATCATGAGGACAGAGTCATCACGTCTGAGTGAGGAGATGATTGATTCCAGCTGGTTGCTGTCCTTTTCAAATCTAGCGAAAAAAGAGTTGAGAAAATTGCCTTGCCTTGCCTAAAGTGAAACTGATGCCTGCCATTTGGTTGGGCTTACGGTTGGTAGAGACAAAGTGCACTGCTGCCATGTTCTTGAGGCCCTGCCAGGCTGCGTGGAGGTTCCCCTTTTCCAAAGGTCTGCTCCACTTTGTTTTTATATTTCAGCTTGGCAATTTTGGCAACTCTATTTTTCTGATTCAGAATGTTTATCAGATCTTTAGTCAACCAGGGTTTATTTTCAGGGAAAACGGTGACCTTTTTAGAGGGGATGGTATTGTCCACACAGAAAGTGATGTATGCTGAGACTGTGTCCGCCGGCTCACTGATGTTGGTGGAGGAGGATGTGAGGGTATTCCAGTCCGTGGTTTCAAAACACCCTTGCAGCCTGTCGATACTATCTGGTGTCCACTGTTTGATGTCCTGTAGTGGGAAAATTCTATTTTCACATCGGTTTCTCTAGCTGCCTTTTGTTGGTTTTGGCCTGTTTTCTTGACTCACTGGGGAGCGTTGAGAAGCGAAGGGTTCCATCTGATAAGGCACGGTGTCGACCCCCTTTATGACATCCTGAGGAGGTTCATCGATAGTTTACCATCCAGTTAACCAATAATATAGTTTATTTGGGGGCACAGCTGCTCTCAGGGTTCTGACAGAAGTCTTCGCGTTTGTCAATGCGTCGCTCTTCAGCTTCTGCACCTCTTGGAGGGGCACAGGGTGATTTCCCATTCAGGGGTCTTCAGCCTGCGGAGCTCTTCGAGCAACAGGCTGATTTTCCATCCAGGAAGGACTTCTGCTCGTGGGGCACTCTTGGAGAGACGCAGGGTGATGTCACATCCAGGGGACTTCTCCTCCTCCACTCCTCTTGGAGAGATGCAGGGAGGACTCCCATCTAGGCCTCGGATGATTTTATGATAGGCCTCAAATCATTGTTTGTTTGTTTTATAAATTATTGTTAGTTGTCGTATGATTGTTTGTATGTTATGTACTGTTATTACCCAAATATATGACCATAATTGTTTTAAGTTCGGTATGACTCTATACTCTACCCAGTTTGTTCAGGATATGATTGACTTGGCTCAAAATTCCCACCACAGTCCCTGATGACTTTCTCTGACCTCTTTCCCACAGGTGTATAGGCAGGAGTGAGCAGTATGCTGCGGTGGTCAGCAGAGCCGAGAGGAGGGAGGGAGATGGCTCTGTAGGCGTCTGGGACTGAACCATAGCATTTATCCAGTATTTTACCCAGACGGGTGGTGCAGTTGATATACTGGGATAACCCTGATTTGTGTGATTTGTGATTTGTTGATTAAACAGTGGTTGAAGTCACCCATGATGAATTTGGGGGCGTCTGGGGATATCGGTTTGAGTTTGGATTTTTGGCTGTGGATGTGGATGCATTTGCTCTGGGGTGGATATTAACCAAAATCTTCCCAGGGAATTCCCTGGGAAGATAGAAGGGACGCAGGGAGACAGCCAAGAGGTCGATTTTAGAATTTTAGATTTTCGATTTTTTGCACAGTTCTTCGGTGACATCAACTGTCTTGCACCAGCGTGGGTTGATGTAAAGGCAGACACCACCGCCGTCAGTTCAGTTTTTCGGTCTAACCTTAGAGGAGACTCGAAGCCATCTATGTGCAGGCTATCACTGCTGTCATTCCCAGTCAGCCACGTTTCAGTAAAAGCAAGAATGGAAGCAGTCCGGTATTCATTCATATGAAAAACGTTGGCTTGCAGTTCATCAGTCTTGTTGCGCAATGAGCGCGAATTAGCAAGGATCACTGAGGGAAGTGCACAGTGTTTACTTGCTCCTCGCCTAAGTCTTAGTTTAATTCCACCATTATTCTTCCCCCGTCTCGTTACCTTCTTTTCTTTACTGTTGTGCTGGGTGTCTGTCCGGTCAGGTGGGTGTTTGCGTTGTAACTCCTCCGGCAGCTTGTCTGTGACAGCAGCTTGGTGAGAGTGGTATTGCAGCTGTAGCAAAAAGTCCCTGGAGTAAGTAATCCGCTGGTTGTCCCTAAGACTGTATCCATATGTTGCAGAGGACAGATGATCCAAGACGAATAGTAGAGGCACAAAAATCCATAAAGTCCATGTGAAGTCCATACTTCTGGAGGAGTGAACGCTAAAGCTAGCCGGGTAGTTAGAGTTAGCTCGTTAGTCCGGTGTGTATGGTGTGGTGACAACAACTGCACATCACACCACAAACTACTGGACTATACAGCAGCAGTTGGTCATCAGTCAATTCGCAATATAATCAAAACAAAACACTCAACAACGTACAAAGCTACTCTCTGCACCAATTGGTCGACCACACGAGCAGTGACCCGAAAGGAGGAGGCTTATACCGTTGGACTCCTTTGAGTCTCAGCTTTCATATGTCATATTGTTTCTGTAGATAGAAAGTGTTTCCAGATCGGATTGGCAATTTCCAGCCCAGCTATAGACTAAAAAACGCCCAATCAACCAAAACCCGCCAGGAAACGTGTATTGCCAGAAAACCGATAAATCATATACTCCTGCAATGGCACATACACAAATATACACCTAAACACAACCTAATTATTAACTATGACGTTATGTGGAGGAACCTCTCATCTATCTCTCACACACACACATACCTCACAAGGTTTGTGTGAAGAACACACTGATAGCAGCAGAAAATGGGTCTTCAATGAGATGGCATTAATACACAACACACAAAATAGCTATGTAAAAGACCAATAAAAAACACCTTAATGCGACCTAATTGACTTAATAACTTGTACGTTACACACACACATGCACTCTTGCGCGCGCACTCCGTGTGCAGGGACACAGCCACAGAAAATGTTTGGTACATGACCTAAAAATAAGACAACCCTCAAAATAGTCATGGATAAATTGATCATTCATTTATGTAGTAAATAATCTGACAAGAGCTTAAAGAACATAAACCGGAGAACTATGTTCAGTCAACGCCAGCTCCACTAAAAGATCATGAGTCAAATCTCCACTGGAACGGAGGTTTGAGTGACAGATCTAAGTGCCCTCCCTCGCCCCTAATTACTATTGGACAGGAAAGCATTGTTTTCATGTAGCAAGCACCTAACCTCTAGCCATAAGAACGCAATGGTTATCTTTCATATCCACCTTTGGCTATCGCTAACTACCCACCTTGTCACCTTGCCTTTGCCTAAGTGTGCCTGTCTCTCTGTATGCCTGAGTGCAAGTGTGTGTGCGTGTTTGGGTAAATAACAAAGACCATCCCCGGCAGGAAGCATAGATGCATCTAGGAGTAATGAATACATCCTTTATTCCCCTAAAAAAAAGGGTGGCCGCTGGGACAGGCGGTGCGTGGAAGACTATGAATACCTCTGGGGCTGCTTGCAATCCGAAATTTCTGGTTATTAGGGGTCATATGAAAAAAGTAGGAACACACGGATTTGTTAGTATTATTAGGCGTCCAACAAAAAACGTAGGAACCCTGTTGTATTCGTTAGATTTATTATAAGGGGTCCTACGAAAAACGTAGGAACCCTATTGTATAAGTAAGTATTATTATTATGGGTCCTACGAAAAACGTGGGAACCTTATTGTATTTTTTTGCATTATATGGGGTCCTACGAAAAACGTAGGAAACCTATTGTATTCGTTAGTATTAGTATAATTAGGGGTCCTACAAAGAACTTAGAAACCCTATTGTTTTCGTCAGTATTATTATAAGGGGTCCTACGAAAAACCGAGGAATACTATTGTATTCGTTAGTATTATTAGGGGTCCTAAGAAAAAAGTAGGAACCCTATTGTATTTGTTAGCATTATTAGGGATCCTACGAAAAACGTAGGATCCCTATTGTATTCGTTAGTATTATTATTTTATTCCTGACTTTTTGGCTCAAAGGTAATACAAATTGGCAGGCTTGTAGAACTCGTAAAATGAGTAAGAGAATCAAAGGATGTTATAGTATAAGCCAAGGTGGTGCTATAATAATGCTTTGAGGTTCAACATTTCAACAAGTCGACTTTACCACTAGGAAGGTGCAATTTGCATGAAACTTGCTACACATGCACCATTCATCATGATGAACAACTTTCTTTTTGCAATCCATTTGGTCCGACCATTTACACTTCAACTCAACCAAATACCCACACATAAACTGTTTTGATGCCGGAGGTGATCAGACGGAAGAGATATACATTTTGAAATCAATGAATACCTCCAATGTTTAAACAGGTGTAACGTTGCGCCATTTTCGTAGCCTCGGCTGTGTGACCTTGCTATTAAGAGGAGATCCATAGTATACCCATAACAAATGTCAAGTCTATATCTGAATATAAAAATGTAATACATTTGTTTGAAGTTGCATTTCTGAAGCGTGGCCTCTCTCCAACGCAGGCCGGGCCTTAAAGCGGTACACACGTAATTTCTCAAACGTCTGTTTTGACACTATATACTTTAGATACATATGATATATGATGATACATTGATATGCTTACTTCCGGTAAACAATTTTTTAAGGCAAACCGATGGCATTTCCCGATACCTCCAGGTATGGAAGAATCTCTCAAAATGTAATCTAATTTGCCCTTGCCCTTAGTGTAGTGGCATGGCGTCGCTGGTTCCTCGACCAACCATATTGTGAGACATGGCATGAAATCAAATAATGTTTATTATGATGCACACTTTAGGCCATATGTTGCTTGCAACTACATTGACACCTATTTTAGTGGAACTTGTACGATTACAAATACCAATATAGCTAATAATTATAATATTTATAGAAGAGGAGAAAGTAATCAGCGGTTATATGATGTAAAAGGGGCGGAATAGTTGCCATGATCAATTATAAAATAGTAAATAGGGTTAAACTCTTCCTCATTTTATTCATATTATGCATCAATCAATAACTGGTGGACTGCGGATTGTTACCAATCCAGTTATCCAATCACTTGCTTAATGGCATCCCATAACAACAGCTGTTCCTACCCTTTTGAAAGGGATCACCTATATCTATTGGAATAAAAAAGATTTCCTCACTTGAAAAATTTCATATCTTACCATCGACGAAACTGGGGAAGGCTGCGGCTTTCTTGGTCTGCAGGCAGGGAGAAACACAGAGGATGGGTTAGAAGGGTTAGGGAGATGTCCGCTGGGAGGTCGAATAGCATATTGTATTCTTATTTTTACAAGAACAACATGTGTGATTTATTATAGGCGTGTCTATTGTAATCGTGATTTATGTTGACAGGCGAAAGCCGTTTTATTTTTGCCGTTGTAATATTTCAGCTGGTCTGTTTTTTTTCTGTTTGTTTGATAATGTTTTGAACAGTTTTTAAAGTTTTTCTTAAATAAAGAGCCTATTATGCTGAAAAGTAACCATTGACAACAAATTTCCTCCATACGACACCAGATTGTTAATCACCAAGCAATTCTAGTTTTCACCGGTACACACATGAACAAAGCTATGGCCTCAATTTGCTTTGGCCATCTCAAGTTATGATATATTAGCATATAATAGGAATACATTTAACTTATTTCATGACTTAAGTTTCATCTTTTAAAGAAAAGCCTTAATACAGATTATTGTGCTACTTTGTTTGTTTTAGCTTTGAAAAATTGTGAATGGCTAGCAGGGGGGAAGGGACAACATTTTTAATGGTGTGATTGGAGGCCGACTCAGTATTAACTTCCTTCTGTTTACAAACTGTGTTTGTGCCAAGTAACAGCGATATGGTTATTCAAATGATATATATGGTGCATCGCTAGAAGGGTTGTGTCTAGCTTTTTGGGGGTTTGGGGGGCCCTAATTTGTGATAATATGGTTGGGGGATTCCAAACCCTCTCAGGTTCCGGGGGCATGCATTTTACCTTGAAATGCATCAATCAAATTCACTTTAAAGGATTTAGACGGTTTACCAAGAACCAGGTTAATTGTTGACTTAGATGGGACGTTCAACTCATAACCTCTTGCTTTGAATGCATGTTCCGAAATTGGGCTGTTAGCAAGCCATTTACATCCATTAAAGTATATGAGCATGCGTAGTGGCATGTAAAAACACAATCTAAACATGTGGATTTGTTGGTTTGTGGGAGAAACTACCTGGTCAGGGCAGCTTGTATGCACTAAAGTTGAACAAAAATCATGGCTGATTTACATCTCGACATAGACAAGAGCAAAAAAAAATATTAAGCAGGGCTCACATCCTTTGTGAGGAAAGAGCCTATTTTTATTTCAAATTCAAACCAAGCATCTAAAGTTGACCCCAGCAATTTAAACCCACATGAAATGATGATCAATGGAAAACACTGGGGCTCGCCTACATCAAGAACTTAGCCTTACAAATATATTTAAAAACTTGATCTGCCTAATAACATCTTTCATATGCGTGTAAATAAGATCAAGGGCCCTATCTTGCACCCAGCGCAATTTACTTTCTACACCGACGCATCATTGCTAGTTTGTACCCGGCGCAAAGCTGTTTTTCGCCCGCAGCAAATTGTGCCACTAAACTTGCGCCACTAAACTTGCGCCACTAAACTTGCGCCACTAAACTTGCGCTCTGAGAGGCGTGTTGGCGATAAGCAAAGAAGTGTTCCGGTGCAAATGATACATGGTGCTATCTTAACTAGAGCCCGACCGATTTATCGGCGGGCAGATATTATCGGCGGGCCGATATTATCGGCTGATATTAGGTTTTTTCCAAACTATCGGTATCTGCATTTATAATGGCCGATTAATGAATATTTTAAAAAAAGAGCACGAAAAAGTATGTCGTGAGCAAGAGAAAGTAGGCCTATCTTGTACGCATATCACTGGCAGTGTGTGTGTGTGTGTGTGTGTGTGTGTGTGTGTGTGTGTGAGTGACGTCAGCGAGTGAGTGGACGAGCGAGGAGAGCGAGTGGTAGCGTGTGCCAGTCTAGTGAAGTAATGAACGAGTCCGGTTGTGTGTAAGAATAAAGTACCCAGCCTGTCAAGAATCGGTGGCCGCTACATTCCGACCATATTCCGACCTCTAAGCAGAGCCACTGCCGGTCAAAGTGAAGGGTGTCCGACCTCTAAGCAGAGCCACTGCCGGTCAAAGTGAAGGGTGTCCGACCTCTAAGCAGAGCCACTGCCGGTCAAAGTGAAGGGTGTCCGACCTATAAGCAGAGCCACTGCCGGTCAAAGTGAAGGGTGTCCGACCTCTAAGCAGAGCCACTGCCGGTCAAAGTGAAGGGTGTCCGACCTATAAGCAGAGCCACTGCCGGTCAAAGTGAAGGGTGTCCGACCTCTAAGCAGAGCCACTGCCGGTCAAAGTGAAGGGTGTCCGACCTATAAGCAGAGCCACTGCCGGTCAAAGTGAAGGGTGTCCGACCTCTAAGCAGAGCCACTGCCGGTCAAAGTGAAGGGTGTCCGACCTATAAGCCCCTGAGAGAGCATCGGCGTCTCCCCTGTGCACCTCATACGGTCTGGGAGCCGACAGCAGGAAAGGTGTCACACTAACCATCTCATAGTTTGAAGCGGAACGCAAGAGGGTATACGTGCTCCAATAGTGCGAGTTGAATCAGTGAATCATTTTAGCTTGTGTGTGATTTATCACGGGCACGGGTCGGGTAACGGGCCAAATGTTAATGGGTCCGGGCGGGTGCGGATTTCATTTTAATATTATCACGGGTGACAGGGCAGATCTGGTGCTGAACTTTGCGGGGGCGGGTCTCGACCCGTGCAGGACTCTGGCCTAGGCTATTGGAAATAAACAAAATGTCAGAAAGCAGAGTTGGTTTGTTTTCGCTATTTTAATTAATAAAACAAAACATAATAATAAAGAAAAAGGCTGAAATGGAAGCTATGTCTTTGGGGGCTCTATGAAAAAGCATAGTCCGTATAGAGCAAGAAATGGCCCTGATCACTACTACACAATCGTGTGAGTATGTGTTTCACCTCAGGAACATTGTTGTTCTCCAGCGGAACGTTGAGGTCAGAACGCTGTTGTCTCCTCGGGCCCTCCCCCCTACTGCTCACCTGGAGATACAGACAGGTAGACAGGTAGAGGTATAGTTATATAAGTAGACCGGTAGAGTTAGTTAGACAGTATAGTACAGTATAGTGTATAGGTAGACTTACAGAGTAACATGTAGGTAGACATAAAGGATAAATTTGACTGAGCTGCTCTTTTTTTCCAGGGAAGGCATCTCCGTTCACAATTTCATCAATATGAAAACTCTGTTGTGTCTGCGGCAAGGAATCTTTGTTGACCAGATGTCCATCGGTGCGAAGACCCGCTCTTGCAGAGGAATGCTCAACATCTAAAGGATATGTCCGTTCCTCAATAAGAAGGCAACGCAGGTTTTGGTCCAGGCTCTCGTCATCTCACGTCTAGACTTCTGCAACTCCACTACGTTCTGCAACTTCCTAACCGCCCGATAATCCCCCACTACATGGGGACCCCAGCTTCCACCCATTTGGGGAATCAGCTTCCTACTGACTTCAGCACAACAGAAACCCTACACATCATCCATCGCAGGCCTTCAATACAACGGAGGACAACTTCCTGATGCCATGGACTTAACACAGGGAACAACAGCATGGAACGCCAGCATACAACAACACTGTGCAGCATTCTCAGCATTTTTTCTAATGCTCTTTTTTAATACCTTTGTATGGATAAATGAGTAGCAATTGAATGATTCAAGTGTGTGGGATTAAATATTTCATAGCGATCTTGATTAAATACACTGAGGAAAGTGTACTATTACGTAAGTTAGAATGTCGCTTCACCTTAGGATCCTACATAAGATCCTGGGGGGGGGGGGGGGGGCTCCTCACCTCTTCCTGGGACCACCTCTGCTGCTCCTCCGCTGGGCTGCGCTGGTTGGCCTTGAAGACACTCTGGACCTCTGCGTTGTTGTGACTATTGGGCGATAGGTTGAGGGACTTGGGACGGCCGTCCTGGTGGTGTGGGGGCGTGGCGGCCTGGTACTGGTATTCCTCAGGGCTGTGATCGGTGCTGCTGTTCAGGCTGCCCATGCTCATGCTCATCTTGATCTCCGCCACGATAAGGTCAATGTCTTCCTCGGCATCGTCGCCCCCCATCGGCCATGGCCTGTCCCCGTTCTCTTTCACCACCACCATGGCTCGCCGCCCGGCGTCCGGAGATGGGGGCAGGGAGTTACCGTTGACCTCCTCTTGGGCGTAGTAGTCGCCTTGATAACCGTCTTCCTTCTCTACTTCTTTGTTGGGGAGGCAGTAGTCCTGCTCTCCCTCCTCGACCCCCACGTTTAGTGGAGGAGGATGAGGATGATGATGGTGTTGGTGATGGCGGTCCAGAATGGGCTCTGGGCGACCCTCGTATATCTGCTCGTCGGGGTCTTGCTCAACAACCTCACAGCGGACCTCGCCCTCTGCCTCGCACCACTCCTCCCCCCCTTCTGCCCTGTGTCTCCCCTCCCCACCTCCCAACCGGACCTCTCTGGCCTGGCCGACTTCCTCTCTCCATCCCTCCTTCATCTCTGCCTCCCTCTCCACCTCCTCATCCTCTGCCCACGCTTTGTCTCCTACCCCCCCCTCCCCCCTCTCCACCTCCTCATCCTGGACCCACTCCACCACCCCCTCCGGGGTCGGTTGGTCCGTGTTTGGTCTATCCTGTTGGGCGGTCTGGGGGTATTTTCTCTTATTCCCCTGATCGAGGCTGGGCTTGTTCAGGCTGCTCTCTGGGGCCTCCAGGTAGCTGTCATCTTCGGGGCAGTAGCGGATGTAGTAGGTCACGCCCTCGTCCTCCTCCGCCAGGCCTGTCGCGAATAACAGAGAAGAATAACAAATAAACTGGGGGCAGGAAAGTACAGCTTAACACACACATACACAATGTTTCTGATAATATGTACAGCAGATGTTTATTTATTTTTCGGGGGGTTTGGAGCAGAGAGCAAAGCTTATTGTGTAATAAGAAATGTAACTGATATTTTTTGGCCTGTATTGTTTGTTTGCCTGTATTGATCCCTGAGATTGCATTAACTTGGTTCAATGTGAACCATGTGGTTCAATGTGAACCAAGTCAATTGATTGAAGTTGGTTCATGTGAAAAATAAATATAATTGATGTAGCAAGCCACTGTTGCCATGTTGCTGTAGCTCAGTTTGCTACATTTCTCTCGGGGTTAGTAGGGTATTATTGTAATGAAGCTTCATTTAATGTAGAGTAACTGGGAGTTTATCTCACACTAACTAGCTTGGGCACTGCCGTGTTGGGCAAAATAAAGAGAAGGAAGAGAGAGAGAGAGATTCGCCGCTGAGGGTTTCAAGAAGTCGAAGGTGATGCGCAGGTCTCTCTTTAGTATGAGGCTAGAAGGAGAGGTCTTTGTGGATGCATGTGGACTGCTGTGTTAATTTGGCAGAAAGCGGGGCAGTCTCTGATGTAGTGTTCCTTGCCGTTGTGATGTTTTGGGGTTTTTCTATGTTCCAGGGTCTGAAAGAATCCCTCAGCAGGACCGTTTGTTGCGGGTTGGTAGGGACCTATCTTAATGTGCTGCACTCCATTAGCTTGTAGAAATCCAGCCATTTCCTGTGAGAGAAGTTGAAGTCCATTGTCAGGGGCTAACTGTGGAGGAGATCAAAAGCGACTTTTCCCCTAGCTTCTCGATTGTCTTCTCTGTGGTGGTTGATCTCATGATACCACTACCGACACATACAGACCAGTATCTCTTCTTTCATTCCTTTCTAAAACCCTGGAACGTGCCATCTCTAACCAACTGTCCTATCGCTCACAAAACAATTTGCTTGACCCTCATCAGTCAGGCTTCAAAACTGCACACTCCACTGAGACAGCTCTCCTCGTGGTGACTGAGTCACTCCGTGCTTGCCAGAGCCTCCTCCCTCTCATTCTCAGAGCCTTCTCATTCTCCTGGAAATGCCTGTGGCGTTCGACACCATGAACTACCAGATCTTCCTTGCCACTCTCGCCAAACTTGGCATCGCTGACTCTGCGCTATCCCGGTTCATATCACACCAATCAGGTCACATGGAATGGCTCCTTTTCCAAACCCTGCGCTCTCGACACCGGAGTCCTCGAGGGTCTGTACTGAGGCCCCTTCGGTTCTCCCTATATACTAGATAATTGGGCTCTGTAATCACATCAAATAGTTTTTCCTATCACTGCAACTCTGACGACACACACACTATTCCTCTCTTTCCCCTTCTCGGATAGCACCCTGATTGCAACACGCATCTCAGAATGTTATCAGCACTTAGACGTCTGCCGATCACCTGAAGCTTAACCTATACAAGACTGAGATCCTCCTTGTGCCAGGGAAAGAATGCCCTCACATGGACTTACTGATCACTGTCAAGGACATTGCAGTATCTCAATCAACAACCCCGAGAAACCTTGTTTGGTACTGGACAATCATCCTGCAGATGGGCCTTCTACAACATCCGCAAGATCCGGCCCTTCCTCACGAGAGAAGCAGCTGACCACCTGGTCCAGGCGCTCCTCATCTCCCACCTCGACTACTGCAACTCGCACCTGGCTGGACTTCCTGCCTTAATGATTAAACCTTTGCAGAGTATCCAGAATGCTGATGCATGCTCGTGTTCAACCTACCTAAATTCTCCCATGAGGCCCTCCTTTTCAGGGATCTCCAATGGCTCCCTGTATCAGCTCGTATTAGATTCAAGAGAATGGCACTGACCTACAAGGCAGTCAATGGAACAGCCTCAGCTTACCTCTGTTTTGACCCCGCAGTAGTGATACGAGCTCCCTGCCAATGTCAGGACCGCAGAGTCGCTCACCAGCTTCCGCAGAAGACTTAGACTAACTTGTTCAGAGTTCACCTAGACTCTGCATATCCACCCCCACCCAACCCTCCAAGCACTTATTGTATGTTACACGTCCTGGCACTTAATGTACGCACTTATTGTATGTTGTACATCCTGGCACTTAAATATAGTACTTAGTTGTGTAGCATCTGATCCTAGCTAGCTTTGTTGTGAACGGGGAATGGGTTAACCTATCAACTGTTTGTGATTGGCACTTGGTTCTATGAACATCCTTATTGTACCGACAGCGATATATTGTTTGTCCTTCTTCTGACAATTGTACTTATTGCAAGGCGCTTTGGATAAAAACGTCTGCTGAATGCCCTAAATGTAAATGCAATGTAAATAGCCACCTTAGACCATTTACTGTGTCAATCAACAGCAACTAGGAACAGCCTGTTCTGAAATGATCAAGTAAAAAATATTATAAAACAATCTTCCCACGCTGCCGTGGTGGGTTGCTTCCGATTTTGTGGCAAGAGGAACAGCATTTGACCATCTCTTCAATTTGCTTATCCATGCTTGGCCATCAAAAATGTTTCCTGACTGAATTTGCTGCAATACCAGTGTGCGAAGTCACAGTGGAATAATCACCTTCCTTCCACACAGCGAACACCCAGACTGGATAGACAGCTCAAACCTCCTTTGGAGGAATGGCTTCAGGATTGAGTTATCAAATGCAGATTGGCCATTGGTGATGATGTCCATGACCGCAGATAACACAGGGTCATTGTGGTTCTGGCTTTGTAACAGGGATTGACATTCTGGATGAACCATCCGTTTAGCCATGAGAGCCTTCTTTGCAATACTTAATGTCATACTATTGTGCTGACTCTTTTTCCTATTGAGCATAATTAGTCTCTGCCTAGTTCAATGTCCTTGATGCGAAAGCAATTGGCATTTCCTCACCATACGGAAGTACATGAGAAATAACCTCTGGACCTCTGACGTAGTCAGTACCTCTTTTGCCTTTTCGAAAGCCTCCTGACAGCTTGGTATAGCAAAGCACCAGATTCCCCCATCCTTTTTCGGTACCGGAACGATGGGCTTGGCCCACTCACTGATTGTCACCGGCTCGAAAAAACCCATTCTTGATCAGATGGTCCACGTCAGCTTCCACCTTGGGTCTGACTGCGGCACTGGTTTGGCTTTCATGAACACAGTCTTCCTACCCAGGTGAAATGTAGTCTCACTGTGATATCTTTCATGCTGCCTAATTCGTCACACAAAACCAATTTTTTTTCCCTTGTTTTTTTCCAATATCACCTGCAGGTGAATGGAACCGTGTGACAGCTTCTTTACGGCTGGCCGGTCAAGCCGGAATTATTTTAGCCATATCCGCCTTTTTATAGCAGGACAATTTCCCCTGGTAACAAACTGGAAGCCTCGCAGTTCGGCCGTTGCATTGAACACTCACATCTTTCATCCCTTTCATGTGCACTTGATGTCCTATATACACAAAAATAATGCCCTGAAGGACGTAGTAGGTTCCTCATGCAATCCCTGTAGATTGTGTGCAACACTAGTGAGGCTTTTCGATCCAGTGCCTATCTGCAATTTCACAGAATTTCCCTCCAACTTGGTTTTAGCCCATTATATATAAACTCACCAATTGTGTGAGTAGTATGATGACGTTATTGCAGTACAACAAGTTTATTCATCGGTTTCCGGTCTTCAACAAGCTGACGTATCCAGTTTAGATTGGAATTTATTGAAGCTATTGTTTAGGGCAGGGTACTTTGTAATTCTACTATTCTGAGCAATAATAACCAAATAATGGCTCGATAGAGATGAGTAATGCTGCCGAGCGTCTCCTGTAATGCTGCCCAACACATTAATTTAAAGCGTGAATATCTGTCAAAGAGAAGGTAAAATCCCTGATGTCTTTTCTTGATTGTCATCATTATGGCTCATTGAGGCCACGTTATTAACTACCAGAAAGTACCTTTTAAGTTTGGTTTTAGTTCAATATCTTCTATGCTAGCTAGTGTTTGGTTAACTGAATCACTAGGAAATGTAAAATTGTAGTAGTTGCATTGGAATGGGCAGAAGACTAGTATGAGAAAATGGTCCGCCCTGAATGTCTAGTAATCACTTACTAATGGTGTTCATGTTTAGTAAATAGGTAGTGTTCATCTTAATTACAGTAACAGTATTAACTAAGGTA
The DNA here is from genome assembly GCF_949987615.1 of Pollachius pollachius. Taxonomy (NCBI): domain Eukaryota; kingdom Metazoa; phylum Chordata; class Actinopteri; order Gadiformes; family Gadidae; genus Pollachius; species Pollachius pollachius. The sequence goes on along the minus strand of NC_136938.1, from coordinate 14,590,221 downwards.
TTCATGTATAGATTATTTAATAGGGCTAGGGTAACCCTAACCCACTAACCCTATGCTTTTCCAATGTAATGTAATACTGCTTAGTACTGCATTAACTAAAGTTAATTAATAGAGGTTTTAGAGGTAGTTAAGATGAGACAGTATTTTATTGATCCTAGATGCAAAATACGGGTACCAGGTACAGGTAAGCAGTAGAAGTAAAAAGTACAATAGATATATTTTAAAACCAACCTACAGAAAATATGTCTATATACTCAACAGGAGAGTAATATAAATATAAAAAAAGAGTAGATGAAAATTTTTAAATCCATAATGGGAAAAGGGTTCTTACCTTCGTCATAGTCTTCCTCATCTTCTGAGGTGTTGTTCATGTAGTCTGAGCTGGAGTCATCGTCCAGGCTGTCGTCTGCAATGTTGAAAGTTGCGGGAAAGTCCTGCACTGGAAGCTTGTACACTGGAAGCTGATGCACAGGAAGTTCTCGAACAGGAAGATCTTGCATGGGAAGGTCACGAACATGAAGATCAGGCACCGGAAGGTCATTCAGAAGTTTGTGTTCCAGTGTGGGCAGTGTAAGCGGTCGGTATCCTTCGGGCTCTCGCTCTTGTTGATTGCAAGACTGAGGTTCAACCACATCCACCTGCACCTTCTCTTCTGGTTGGCCGCAATACTGAAGCTTCAATCTGTCCTCAACCTCCTGTTCTGGTTGGCCGCAATACTGAAGCTCCGCCTCTACCTCCTCCACATTCTGTTCTGGTTGGCTGTAGTAATGAGGGTCAACCTCGCCCACTTCCAACTCATCTTCTGGTGGGCTGTAGCAATTGGGTTTGACTACATCTTCTACCTCATTTTCTGGTTTTCTGTTGTACGGAGGGTCCACTCCTTCCTCCTCAAACTCCTGCTCTGATTGGCTGTAGTATTGAGGTTGTACTTCACCCACTTCCACCTCCTGTTCTGGTTGGTTTAAGTATTGCGGCTTGACCACATCCTGTTCCATCTTGTGTTCTGATTGGTTGTAGTACTGCAGCTTGACCATGCCAACTTCAACATCCTGTTCTGGTTGGCTTGGACTCACTTCCCGGCACTTCGGAAGAGAGTATTGGACCTTGGATGGCCTGGCGAGTGGCTTCTGACCATGTGACTCTTTGGGATAGCGAACTGGGCGGGGCCGAGAGGGCAGAGACTTTTGGTCTTGTCTCTCTGTAGAACGAAGGGCACGGCTAGGGGCGGGTGCTGCCATGTTGATTCCCCCGCTAGTTTCCGGCTTCTTCTTGTGGGCCATGATTGGCAGCTTACAGGCCATACATTGCTGCTGGCTGGATCCTGGAAGACAGGAAAAAATCATGTTAACATTAAAGTTAAACTCTGAATAATGGAAAATAATCATAGGTTAAAATATAGAATGGGGGACTATAATAAAATAGAGTGATATTATAATAAAAGTCCTGGATGAACATGAATCTCTCCTCCCACTCTCCTCCCTCACTCCCTACCATTCTGGGATGCAAATATGGAAATTAAGCACAGGTTCTGGCGCAGCCCACAGCCCACAATGCAATATCAGAAAAGAAAGAAAGAAAATACCCTGTACACTGCCCCACCTGAACCATGCAGTGGCTACTTAGCGGATATATGGTGAATTCATGCCGGTTCTATGGCTATTGATTAACAGATGATGTTACGACGAATCCAACTAGGCTGGGATTGGTGCAACCCAGTATCATGCGATTTTGTGCGCATGCTCACGAAATTTAATCTATTGCATTGTGTCCCAGATCTTGATTGTCCGACCTTTTTTGCGCTACACAGGACGAAATGTTAACCCATGCATTTTGAATGGGAGCATGCCCATCCATTTTCGTGCTGGACTAAACGAAACGAGAGAGAGAGAGAGAGAGAGAGAGAGAGAGAGAGAGAGAGGCTTCAGAAGGGGTGTGCGCAGACAGTACAATGCACCCTCTAGTTATGTATGCGTAAAAAAAAATTGTACTACACAAAACGAAATGTTAACCCATGCATTTTGAATGGGAGCATTTTTCTGACTATTTTCATGCTGGACTTAACGAAACGAGAGAGAGCGAGAGAGAGAGAAAGAGAGGGAGAGGGGGGGGGGGGGCTTCAAAAGGGGTGTGCGCAGATAGTGCAGTGCATCCTCTAGTTGGGTCGGGAATCACAGCCCACAGACGTGAGACGTCAGCAACTTGCCAGGCAAATCAGCGCAATCTTTGAAAACGCACTCCCTGAGGAGAGGATGGTTTGCCAAGTCTTCCAATGACGCAAGATAAGCCATTGCACTACATTTCAAACATTTCTCACAACTGTCTTTCATAGGGTTTGAAACCAATCAGTATGTTTAAAATTAAACAAAGGAGTAATTTATTTTTTCCAATTAAAGGAAACGTGTAGAAGTTGCTTAATGCATACTTTGACACTCTTAAATGCTTTGTTTTTTGCTAGTAATATCGCTATTCTACCACTAGATTCGGTTTGTACACATGGCCAGAGCTGTGCTTATGTTTACACACATTCATTCCTAAGTATAAGCACATTTTGGTTAATTCCATACTTTGCGTGGCAAAGTTCGTATGCACTCCTTACGCACAAATCTGTGCGCAAGTACGGTTGATAAATGAGGCCGGAGCTGAGCTCCCGGACTCCACCAGAGCTCCTCGAGTGTTCTAGAATATCTTATAGCACACGGTCAAAAGCGGTGTGCGCCTCTGGATGATATTATGAATGCTAAACGATGGTCTCTCCAACGTTTCTGGAAATTCAACAAGTAAAGCCTGGCCATGCTTGAGAATGAATTGGCAAACAAGAAACATGGCAGTCACAAAAGGAAGCCTCTACTCAAACATTCGCACAAGTAAATGCGTGTGTTCAAACTTGCACAAATTACTCTGCGACAGATTTGTGACTACTCGCGACTACTAAATACAGGCGACTAAATTTGCTTTTGGTTTGAATGTTAGACTGGATGCCCCAAGCCTGTTCTGCCGGCAATTTGAATTCGCCCAGTAGCAGGGGCTGGAGAGGAGCAATACTTTACTTCCTGTTTCCGATCCACTTTTACTGGAGCCAATCAACAAGCTTGCTTTTCCCCCTGGCGCGCTATTGGCTGGTTCAACACAATGACGACAGGGGAGCGACGGTAAGCAGCCAATTGCTTACAGAGTCATTTGAACTACGCCCGTTGATCAGCCTCTTCTTCTCTGAAGAAAATGAAAGCAGCGTGAACATGTGAACGTAGCATTAGTCTCAATATAATACTTTCAGGCCAATTTCATTTCTCCTCACCCTGGATGTTTAATACTGCTTTAATACTCTTGCATTCAATGATTTATCATGTCCTCAATTGATGACTTTATAACTATTAACAAAAATGATTCTGTCTTCTATAATGGGAATCACTCAAAGCTTATTTGCGTGGTCAAATTATTTTTACTCATTGCAATAGAACCCGTGAGGCCAAGTTAAATGAACTCCTAACTAAATTAAGGGATATTGATGGACAAAATGCTATTAACCCATCCCAGAGTTTAGTGAAACAGATATGATCTTCAGGTAGAGTTGGACCTCCTTACAACAACCGACGCTGAGCGACTTCTACTATGCTAATTCTCGTGCTACTTATTATGAACATGGCAATAAGCTGAGTAGGCTCCTGGCTCATCAATTGAAACGTCAAACTACTTCTCGAATGATTCCACAAAAGAAAGATTCCTCTAGCGAGCTTTTCTCTGAACCCACTGCTATAAATGACATCTTTAGGGATTTTTATTTCTCCCTTTATGAATCTGAATCATCATCAGACAGGACAGAAACTACTTCTTTCCTCCAGAATCTTGACATCCCCATAGTCGATCCCAATACTGCTAATGGGCTTGATGCACCTTTAAATTTGGAAGACTGTTAAAATGTTTCCCAACAACAAGCCCAGGGTAATCCCAGAACTAAAACAACTTCATAACCAAAAAAAGAGACAGGGAGGAAACAGAAGAGAAAAGGACTGTGCAGAAAAACATAAAAATGATTACTATGGACTGTAAAGCAGCATATAAACGTAAATTAGAGAACTATTTTAGAAATGATGCTAGGAGAGCATGGCAAGGGGTCCAGGCAATCACCGGATATAAGCCTAAGAAACATCTCATGGCAGTGGAAAACAAACTTGAAATGGCAAATGATTTGAATAATTTTCATTGCAGATTTGATTCTCATGATTTTACAGCAGAGCAGGAATTGGTTTACAAAGAAATCTGTAGTATGAAGTGTGCAGACATTGACATTTCTATACACGATGTTAAGTCCTACTTTAGACATGTGAACCCTCGTAAAGCTAGTGGGCATGATGGTATTAGTAGCAGGACATTAAGTGTGTGTGTGCAGACCAGGAGGCACAGCCCTTCCAAAGGCTGTCCCAGCTATCAATAGACACTGGTGTTGTTCCTTCTCTAAGGAAAAAATCTTTGATCGTGCCTGTACCCAAAAACAATAAACCTAGGGAACTTAATGACCTGCGCCCTGTTTTCCTAACAACTACACCAATGAAATGTTTTGAAAAAATAATAAGTGTGAGGTCACACCATCCTTAGACCCAAACCAATTTGCATATCGCACAGAGAGAGGGGTTGAAGATGCACTGCTGACCTTGATAAACAACATTTATGAGCACCTTGAACAAGCACAGAGTCTTGTCAAGATTGTGTTCATAGACTTCAGCAGTGCCTTCAACACAATCCAACCTCACTCTATGGTACAAAAATGTAGACACCTCTTGGTTAACCCAATTTTGTGGATTTATTACTTTTTGAGGAACCGTAGTCAACAAGTCAAATATAACTTATGTGTCTCACTGTTAAAAGCCATAAACACAGGGGCACCACAAGGGTGCGTTCTTTCCCCTATTCTATACACCTTATACCCCAATAACTGCCAAGCAACCTCCTCTGACTACACCTATTTTTAAATGCTGTACAGATAATTTTCTCGTGGTTAATGCAAAGAAAACAAAGGAGATGACCATAGATTTTAATAAAAAAGGAATTATAGTTCCACTCTCAAATATAAATGGTGTAGTGGTAGAGTGGGTCACAACATATACATATTTGGGTGTTGAAATAGACAACAAACTGACATTTAATGAATGTGCACAAAATAAGTCCAAAAAGTTGCAGAAAATGATGTTTTTTCTAAGGAAACTCAATCATTTTAGAATAGACAGCTGTATTCTTCAGATGTTTTACAAAGCTCTCCTGCAGAGTGTTTTATCATTTGGCTTTATTTGTGCCTTTGGTAGCATGTACATTAGGGACCAGAAGAAAATGCAATGAATAGTTAAACAGCCAGCAAGATCAACTGTAGCTCAACTGTACAATGACCACCGAAGACAGAACCAATTCTAAATGATTCAACCCACCCTCTTCATCAGAAATTCTGAAGAAGCAACAGGTCAAATATTCGTATTTTGAAGCTGAAAACCTAATTGCTCCTATCACACAACTCGAATGATGGACATGTCTATGGGAAAATCTCCAGGCCCCGACGGTATTCTGCCCGAGTTCGATCTAGCCTTTTGGTCCTTGCTTGGCCCTCTGCTCTTAGAGATGGTACATTTTTCAATTAAGGAAGGTTATTTTTCAAGAGATGTCAATACTGCTTTAATATCCCTGCTCCTTAAAAAAGGCAAAGACCCAGTAGAGTGCGCTAGTTACAGGCCCCTTGCCCTCCGGAACGGAGATTTAAAGATCTATGCCAAGGTGCTGGCTCGGCGTCTTCAGGGGCCTATGAAGAAACTAATACATAGCGATCAGACAGGCTTTATTAAATCGAGGCTGGCCTCTGATGATGTAAAGTGGCTCCTGCCTGTCATTGATTGTGCCAAAAACATGTCATCTCCAACTGCAGTTCTCTTGTTGGATGCAATGAAGGCATTTGATCGGCTCCAGTGGCCCTTTTTGTGGTCAGTTCTCAGTGCAATGGGCTTTGGTGCCCCTTTTATTGACATGATTAAGGTTATCTATAGCAATCCAACAAGAGAACTGCTCTCCTCTTTCTTTATATGTTGATTTTATATGCTGTTCTATTTTACATTGACAACGCTGTAGGATTAGGATGTGCATCACTAGAGGCTAATTGGTACTAAGTAGTACTACTTGGGTGACCCAAGTCCTCAAATAGTGTGTTTTGCCAGCCTCAGTTCGACCAGTTTCTTCTTTCCCCCACGTATTTCTAAACCCGGTATCACACGATTTTGGCTCATAGTCACGAAGATTATTCTATTGATTCGTGTCCCTGACTTTTTTCATGCTACACAGAATGAAATATAAACCCATGCATTTTGATTTGGAATGTTTCTCAGACTGGGGGATTACAAAATGACAAATGCAACAAATGGAAAATGCTGTGTGTTATGGATACTCCGATTTTTCTGAGTTTTGCAGCAGACCTCCTCAAAAACTGAAACTACCCACGTCCCTTCACCAAGTCTCACACCAAAATTTAGCATAACTACGTTGGTCCACAGCGGAAAACTTAGTAGTTTTACAATAACGGCTCTAAAAATTTGACATGTCTACATTTTTTATCGTTACTGGCTGTTATGAACGCTATGGCTGAAAACTATTTGAAATGAGCAAAATGCCCGAGACAGGAACAATAGTCAAAATTTCAGTGTCAACCACTCTATTTCATCCTAGACAAACCAGAAAGGGGGCTCAATGTTTTTTTTTTTTTTACAATCTACCGTAGTAGGCTCTAGCTCTATTGATTTCAATATGAATACCTTAAGTTACAGTATTTCTATTATAAAATGTATTGCACCATGAGCCATAACTGCGACCATTATATTGTACTTTTGTTAGCCTTAAGCCTAGCTCAGTCATTATGCCATACCATATCACCTCTTGCTGTGTAATGAGCTGCATTGAACACAGAAAGATCTATTGAGAACACCAAATCCATATTTCCTGTTATTTTGGTGAAAGTAATGCAAAAGTAATGTAAAAGTAGTGTAATGCCTTACAATTCAAAGATAGTAATATTGTAATGTAACTAATTACTTTGAAATGACAGTAACAAGTAATAAATAATAGATTACTCTTTTGAAGCAACTTGCCCAACACTGTATGTAAAGAACAACTTGAAATGCAATCAGATTGAATGCATTCAATTTGGTGTACACATCTCCCTTTTGAGAGAGATGTCTCTGACAGTTATCTGCATCTATCGCAAACCTACTGCTAATCTGGAATTTTATGACCAGCTCAAAGCACTCCTTACGTTATGTAATCATAAAAAAGAAATCCTCCTCTTTGGCGATTTCAACGTTGATTGGGATAACAAACAAGACAGAAAAACCCTCAAGCTTATAACAGATTACTTCAACCTCACTCAGTTAATAGAACAACCCACAAGAATTACAAACGGCACTCACTCCAGAATTGACTTAGTTTTCACCAATAAACGGGAAAGAATCACAAACACCCACAACCTGTTAACAGGTCTCTCAGACCACCAGTCATACTTCAACCAACCATACTACTAATATGACAATTCCCAAGAATCAATTAGAAAATGTGGATAGAGCTCTGAAATATATTGACTGGATTGGCCTTATGGAATGTGATGAAATGTGATGAAATTTGACATTGAATAAATCCCAGAACCAGAAGTTATTGATATCATTACGGCTTCAAACAACTCTAAAGCCAAGGATATTTATGGACTTGACGCTAGCTTTATAAAATCACATAAGGAGGCTATAGCGCCCCCAATCATGCACTTGGTTAATTTATCCTCAGTCACCCCAGTATTTTAAGCTGGGGACAAATCTGACATGAAAAACTATAGACCAATCAGCATTATACGTATAACTTCCAAAATAATTGAAAAATGGATTACTAAACAAATCATTGAATTCCTCAGCAATAGCCAAACACCTTTACATCCCATGCAGTTTGGGTTTCGGCCATACCACTCAAGCAAGACTGCCTTGGCCATTTTCATGGAAAAAGTCAGATGTCAGCTAGATAAAAATAGATGCGTTGGTGCCGTATTCCTAGATTTAAAAAGAGCTTTCGACACCGTCAATCACAAGGTACTGCTATCAAGGTACTGTCCCGTTTACATTTTTCTGCTCAAACTATTAATTGGTTTCACTAATTTTGGTCACACAAAGAACAATGCACTGTGGTGGGCGGGGCCAGTTCTGCTTACATGGGTTGTCCAGTAGGAGTCCCCCAAGGGTCCATACTGGGGCCCATTTTATTTTCATTATATATTAATAATTTACCGGAATACTGTTTACATGTTGATGTCCAGCTTTATGCCGACGACACTGTAATTTTTACTAAAGCAAAGAATCCTAAGGAGGCAGCCCGTGTGCTCTCAACAGCTCTAACACACATACAAACATGGCTCAATGGATCGTGTCTTATCTTAAATGCAAAAAAAAATGTTTGTTTATACTTGTCGAAGCAACCTTCTACTACTATGCTTTCTCAATCTGGGGTGTTCTCGGGCACATAAGAGATGGTAGTTGTTAATGAGTTTAAATACTTAGGCGTGACTATAGACTCCAGACTCTCCTTCAAAAACCATGTTAAAATGATATCCAAAAAAATTAAATTCAATCTTTGTCATTTTAAGCAAATCAGAGGATCCCTGTCAGATGCAGCTGCTCTGATGTTTCTGCACTCAATGATACTTTCATATCAGAACTACTGCATCACCAGCTGGTCTATGTCGGGTTCTACTATCCTAAAACCAGTTGAGCTTCTGTACTAAATGGCACTCAAAACGGTAGATATAAAAAATTACTCTCGTATCATCACTGCAACATCTTAGAGAAATATAACTTACTGAGCTTTGATAAATTCTGTAAATTTTCCTCTGTATGCTTAATTTATAAAGCACTACATGGCCTGGCGCCACCCCCACTGCAGGAGTTTATTAAATACAGACAGACTCGGATCACCAGAGCTGTTTAAATAGGGACTGTGAGGTTCCTTTTAGAAAACATCCTTCAGCCGTAACGCACTGCCTATTAAAGGTAGTGCATTATGGAACACACTACCCCCAACTATAAGGGAATGTCCCACTCTGGCCACCTTCAAGAGCCACCTTAAAGGTCTGGCTTAGAGCCAACCAAACGTGCAACCACCTCTAACTGTATGCTGTACCGTATTAGCTCAGTAGAGCATACTAATGAATCGTGTCTCCGTTTTAACACATACTAATGAATTGTCCTGTTTTTCCTTTCCTTTTATTCTGTCTCTCTCTGTTTTATATAGAAAATTTTACTATTGTATATTTTTTGTCATTTGTAATGTAACATCAACCTGCTTAATGGACTACAGATGGAAAATAGCATCTGGGCTACAATCTGGCACATTTACATGTACTGCTGGACATGTTTATTAATGTGCATTGTACTGAAATAAATAAATAAAATAAATAGCACATTGAGCCCCCTTTCTGGTTTGTCTCGGATGAAATATAGTGGTTGACACAGAAATGTTGACTATTGGTCCTGTCTTGGTTATTTGGCTCATTTTGAATCTCCCCTGCCTGCTTCACAATGGCTGGCTATGGGAATTCACAAACCTGTTCTTAAAACGACCCTAAAAGTTTATTTTCAGAAATGTGCAACTCACCGAGTGGTTAGTAGTGTTTGTTGATGTTCCTAATCAAGTATCGTAGCGAAATACAGTTTCTGTCGTATTTTTATTTGGCATTTTGAAAATCCCATTGAAACGGAGAGTGGACCGGAACCAGAAACAGACAGGGGCTGTTCATGTTTGGTTGAAGTCTTTTCCCTCGGTTCTCCATCTCAACCAGCCCTCCTTTATTTTTCCGGTCAACGAGTAATGAGTCTTCCAACAGAAATCAATGGATTTACAAAATGCCAAATAAAACACGACAGAAACTTTATTTCGCTACGACGAACTGCAGAAAAAAATAAATAATTTAAAGTTGTAAATCCAGGTCTGCTGTGCTTCCTTTGGACGCAGGTTATTTATTTTATTTACTATCGATGTTAAAAAGAAGAATGAATAATGCAGATTGCACTTTATATTGTTTGCCACTGTTCTTTTTTTGTAATGTTATAGGGGATAATTTTTATTCATTACTTGAAGGCTACATGCAAGTGGCACTGTTTTTTGTAATGTTCAAATGTTTTTAATAAATGAGTGTATGTTGAAGTACATGGGATTTATTGCTTTGTTTTTGTTTTTTACCATGGTATCGAATTGGGTATTGAGAATCATGGAATTTCACTAGTATTGATATCGACTACTTTATGTGTGGTATCGTGACAGGCTCTAGGTGGTAAAAAGTTTTGAAATTTGTCAGACCTATAGGTCTCCCGGAAACTTAGGTCTCGAATGATCCCTGATGGATGAAGAATTCCGATACTTTGTTTACATTCCAGATTGGTAATGCCTGTAATGCCTATATCTCAGCGGTGGACTTATCAAAGTTTAAACGATCGAAAGGAATGGCATTTCCGCCCCGATGGATAAAAAAATCAGAAACTTGTTATACATGCCTTGTTTCGCATGCAGAACATTTTTCATATATGTCCGTCAGGATAGATTTAGCTGTAGAGTGAAAGTTTGGTGAAAACGTCAAAAATCGGCAACTTCAGAACCATAGCCTAAAATGACAAACAGTTGGATATACATGATCTATTGACTTGCCTGATTAAAATTGGTTGAGTTGGTCATTTATTCTGTAAAAAATTGCCAATTTATGTCAAATTCAAAATATGCTAATTAGCTAACATTAGTCTATGAAGTATGTGTGTGAGTGTGTGTGTGTGTGTGTGTGTGTGTGTGTGTGATAAACAGTATTAAGTCTAAATTAATAAAATGTGCAGAGGAAGCGAGGGTCGTGGGCTGGAATCCTGTTTAGGCTGAGAAAATGTGAGAACCGGCCGCCTCTCCCCAGTATTGTTCTGGCGAAATTCCAGTCACTGGACAACAAGCTGGATGAACTCTGGAGCAGGATGGCGTTTCAACAGGACATTAAGAACTGTAACGTGATGGTTTTCACAGAGACTTGGCTAGACCCTTCGGCCCCGGACTGTTCCACAAAGACTCTCCATTCACTGCCAGGACAGGACAACAACATCGGGGAAGCGCAAGGGCGAAGTGTCTGCTTCATGATTAACAACAAGCGGTGTTGGTGACGTGGAGGTACTTTTATCAAACAGTTCACCCAACTTAGGGCAACCCATGATCGGATGCCGGCCCTATTATTTGCCATGGGAGTTAACATCGGTCGTGCTCGCAGTGGTGTACATCCAACCGGATGCCGACACTTAACAAGCGCTGGACGAGCTGTATGGAGTTATCGACAGGATGGAGACCTCATGGCCCGAGGCTACTTTCATTGTGGCCGGGGATTTTAATAAAGCCAACTTGAGGAAAGTCCTGCTGAGATATCATCATCACATCAGCTTTCCTACACGAGTTGGAAACACGCTCGACCATGTTTACTCTCCCTTCCGCAACGTATATAAGGCCCTCCTATGACCCCCATTCGGCAAATGAGACCACAACTCAGTACTGCTTCTGCCGTCCTATAGGCAGAGACTCAAACGAGACAGGCACTGGTCCAACCAATCAGACTCTTCATTACGGGACTGTTTCAGCACTATGGAATGGGATGTGTTGAAAGACTATTTAAACACACACACAGACTCTGTGATTTGCTACATCGGCAAATGCATTGATGACGTCGTGCCACGGATTACAATAGACCTTGTGAGTCCGCCCCTTCCGGTAGACCCCCATGGGACCTCTGAGATCGTAAAATATGAATGGGTTTCAATGGAGAGTAAGTAATTATTTTCTGGTCCCAGTCTTTATATGCCCTGGATTACACATGTTGTTTGTGGTTTTATATGATAGTTTTTCATGCAAAGAGATGAACCGTTTATTGTGCAATTGTTCAGTTAAAGGCTGTAGAGAAAACACAATGAGAAAGACTACATGTCTCGTGTGTGACGTCACACTCCCTGCGACTGGCGTGGACAAGACCGACAATCTCCCCATCGGCATAACTGAAAATCTACACATGCCCCGACTTATAATGGTTTATACCTCTTTCGATGCAGTTATCCTCCCCTTAGAAAAAAGCAGTGAAGTGGAGCAGAGAGATCGCCATGTCTGTACCAGAGTGGTGGTGACGTATATCATTCGTGGCGAGAGCAGCGAAGAGCTGTAGTTCACAAAGCGGCCTCACACAAAACCTAACATTATCAAACATCTTCGCAAATTTTTTTTGTTTTCTTTGCATGGAAATTTATAATTTAAATCCACAAACAACATAAGTGTAATCCAGGGCATATAAAGACTGGGACCAGAAAATAATTACTTTCTCTCCATTGAAACCCATTCATATATTACGATCTCAGAGGTCCCATGGGGGTCTACCAGAAGGGGCGGACTTACGAGCTCTATACGGACATTCCCGAATCAGAAGCCCTGGGTTAATGGAGAAGTCCGAGCCAAACTTAAAGCATAGACCGCCGCCTACAACTCAGGTGATTTGGAGGAGTAAAGCAAGCCCAGGTATGCGCTCCGGAGAGCTATTAACAGTGCTAAGAGACAATACAGGGACAGAGTGGAGTCTAACTTTCAGGGCCCCAACTCAAGACACATGTGGACCGGAATAAGAAGATAACAGACTGCTAAAGGACAATGAGCGGGGCTGAGGAAGTGTCTCCATCTCTTCCAGATGACCTTAACACCTTTGCACGCAGAAGGACCAGGACCCCTGCCAACTAGTAATAACAAGGGCAGATGTGTGCAAATCCTTCAAAAGGATTAATCCACACAAGGCCCCTGGACCTGATGGCATCCCTGGCCAAGCTCTTAGGGTGTGTGCAGATCAGCTGGCAGGTGTGTTTACAGACATTTTCAACACGTCGCTGCTCCAGTCTGTGGTCCCCACATGTCTCAAAAAGCCCATCATCGTTCCCATCCACGAGATGTCAAAAACATCCTGCCTTAACGACTACCGCCCAGTAGCACTCACCTCCATCGTCATGAAGTGCTTTGAGTGGTTAGTCAAATCATTCATCACCTCCTCTCTCCCTGACTCACTGGACCCCCTGCAGTTTGCATACAGGGCAAACAGGTCCATATCACCCTCACCCTCCACACTGCCTTCTCCTATCTGGATAAGAGGAACACATATGTGAGAATGCTGTTTATTGACTAAAGTTCATCTTGGTGCCAGGACCACAACCTCCATCTCAACCTCAGCAAAACCAAGGGGCTGATTGTGGACTACAGGAAGTGACAGGGAGTAGGACAAGCCCCCATCACCATCAACGGGACGAAAGTAGAGAGAGGCAGCAGCTTCAACTTCCTCGGGGTCCACATCAGCGAGGAACTGACCTGGACTCACCACACCAACACCATCACAAAGACGGCAAGACAGCAGCTCTTTTTCCTCCGCAGGCTGGGGAGGTTCAACATGGACTCCAGGATACACAGCAACTTCTACAGGTGAACCGTAGAGAGGATCCTGACTGGCTGCATCACCAGCTGGTACGGCAGTTGCTCCACCCTCAATCGTAAGCCCTTACAGAGGGTGGTGAAAACTGCCAAGCACATCACCAGGACGTAGCTGCCATCCATGGAGGGACTCTTCACTCAGCAGTGCAGGAAGAAGACCAACTGGATTATTAAAGACCCTCATCACCCCAGCTGCTGCCATCTGGTAGACGCTACCGCAGCAGCCGGTCCCGCACCACCTTTCATCCCACAGGCCATGAGACTGCTGAACTCCTGAGCTACTTAGCTCACCATTATGCCACTTTCTAACAGTCGACATCTGTATAAAAATGTCTGTTTACATTTCACACCTTTTTATCCTGCATCTATTTATACATTACAGGTATTATTATATATTAATTATTTTTATTTTTTTTATTTTATTCTAATTATTCATATCCAGTATTGTAGTTTATTTATTTATTTGTTTAATTAGGTCTCAGCTCTCTTACTTGTGTTTCTCTTTACTTTCACTTTTATTTTATATTGCACTGTTGAAGAAGCCTGAGACTGAATCTTGAAAAGATATGCCCACAAAATGATAACTATGGATTTGAAATCTAGTTTCAGTCTGATATCAGACTTTAAATGTACTGATATGTAATGACCCTCAATTAGAATGTTTGTAATGATGTTTTGAATATTTAGATATTCCTCCGTCTGATTTCATATTCCCAGTGATCGTTATAATAAATGTTTGGAAATAGCCCAGCCCCAGTTGAGAGGGAGAGTATTCCCCAGCAGTAAGTGCCAGGGCTTGTGCTCACTGATAATATAATATTATCATAGCCTGGCCAGGAAGATGCTCGACATGCCAATAGATTACGAATTTAACAGGCTTATGTCATCGCTGTGGAGAGACAGATAAAAGGCTCTGTATAACACCGCCCACACAAAATGAATACACACACATCATATCACCCCCACACACACACACATATATATACATATAATGTACTACAGAGCACAACATAAAACCCAACATGGCCAGTCAACAGATGACTAACAAACACACGAACAACCAGCAAATAAGATACATCCCAACACATAGAGAACCACACTCCCTAACCAAACACACTGACCCACCCATCCACCCCATCACACACACACACACACACACACACACACACACACACACACACACACACACACACACACACACACACACACACACACACACACAGTCACAGGAGCAGGTTGGTACCATAGAGGACAAAGGAGGACAGTCTGTCAGGCCGCCAGATGTGATGACGATATAAGAAAGCTCGGCTGATGTAGGCCTAGTCATATATTTCCTCACTTTGAGATATTATGTATTCAGTCAAAATGCTAGATGTCATATGTTGTAGGCTCGTTGCTATGGTCCAGTTGGCCACTGTGCTTATTGTGTGCAATATTGCGCTACAGCAGTTAGCACGCTGCCACTGTTAACATTTTCTACATTCATCTTAAAGGAAAATAAAATGTTTGAGCCGCGGGGGTTAAAATACAAAAATGTAAGTACGTAAACAAAGACCTCTGTAGATCACAGTAAAAAGATATATGCGAAGACTGTCTTAAAAAACACATCCCTTCCCACTTTGACACATTTCGCTGTCGCTCAGAATCGTTAACATTGCTAGTTCTCAGCGCTTGCAAATGCGGTCATTTAATGCGCAAAGATATTATTCGCATTATTCCTCCGTTGAAAAATAGCCCGGCAACACTGATTGCCCCCCCCCCCCCCCCCCCCCACCACCACCAACACCACCAACACCACTAGATCAGCGTCACAACCCTCTACAACCCCGAAACGCTTCGGCAAAAACAACGTCGTTTCATACAATTGTACACAATTAAATAGCCTTAATTAAAGCAACATCCAGAGTCCGGACATCTTACCTTGTACGAGTTCCGTTTGCTTCCCAGAAGCAACGGAGGATGCTAGATATACACCGAGACTAGGTACCGCGCATCATATACACTCACTCTCATCGCACACTCACTCACACATACACACAAAAGGCGTTTCAGCTGGCTCGCCCAGGAACATGAACTCGCAGAGCGTCACAGTAGGAGAGAGGGGCCCCGGAATGTGAATAAGCGGTCCCACTGCAGTTTGTCGGCCAGATCGGCCATGGTCATTTAAATGTAACAGCAGCACCCTAGACGGGATGCCACAATACGCCGGTTGTGGGCCTAAATTATATTTAGAAAACTATATTGAGCAAATGTGCTGTGGTGGTAAATTAATTAAGAGGAGCAATTCAATGATTGTTGGAATATGTTATGTTCAATTGAGTAAGGTATGTGGGCATGATATCAGGTAGGTAAATGTTAAAGCTGTATAATATATGTAATTTCTGCCGCTAGATGTCTTGTGGCAGAAACCTTTCCTTGAGACTTATGTAAATACCCGCTCCAGTGCAGTAACTTCCAATAGGTCCTTGATGATCAGCTAAATCATCAGGCAACTTCAACGGAAGTTGAAGTTGCTTCTAATGGGTGATCTCAGGATTAAAACAGTCCACCTGTACCTTCTGAAAGAGATGCATCTAGGTTGACTGATAATTGGCAACTTCTTCCAGATAGTCTTCCAGTGTTGTGTTGTGTAGGACCTGGAAACAGTTGCTGTCGATTTGGCGTCCATAGTCACATAGAGAAAGCAGAGTGATGCCCTTTTCAACCTTTCACTGGCGAGGTGAATCGCTAAAAGCTACTCTGGCCTCTGGTCTAGATGTCCGTGGAGGAACAGGGTTCCGTGGTGCCAGCGACTCTGAGCTTCAACTAGCCCCGCCCACATGACAATACCATCATATACACAGTACAATATTCAGCTTCCACAGACACAGAATATACTGGTTACCTATTCCATAGCGTAAATGCAGGGACACCATAATCAATACATTTTTACTTACACAACAATAAACATGCTGGTCATTGAACAGCACTGCTTATACATATTATGCATGAGAAAAACCATAACCAAATGGTTTAACTTGTCACGTGTCACGCATAACACCTTTATAAATCACCACCCATGGGTGCGTTCTCCCTTAACAAGAGCGCTAAGGAACGGACATTCCTATTTCTGACACTGGGTAAAGGCTAAAATATATATATTTACATTAATTAATAATTATACAGTTACACACCTATAGGCTATAGTGGCTATATAAAAGTCAGACGGCTTTCATGCCGAACACATACAACCCTTGATTGGGTGACGGCGCGATTAAAGTTCTGATTGCCGCCTCTGTCGCCTTCTCTACAGTCGAATACCTTTGTTCCCTTCTAAACAGCTTCATGTTGAGGCAGACAACAGGCCTCTGGTTCCCCTCCTCTCCCTGTAGCAGCATGGGTCCTAACCCCACTCCTGAGGCATCCTTCTGGACGGGGAAAGGTAGTCAAAAGTCCTGCAGTCATTTTGTATTTTTTCTCTCACATCTTGAGTACATAAGCCAAGATATTCACCTGTTGGCTGCTCACCTTCAAAGGTCTCCCTCAAGACATCCAATGGACCCCTCACATGTTGCCCATACAGCAACTCAAACGGTGAGAAGCCTGTGGACGCCTGGGGAACCTCTCCGTAGGCGAACAGCGATGGGGTAGCCATTCATCCCAGTCAACTCCAGTGTCTGAAACAAACCTCCTCAGCATATTCTTTGAAGTCTGATTGATCCTTTCAACCAACCCATTGGTCTGACGGTGGTAAGGTAGTGTCTTTAGGGCCCGTATTCCCAAGTACTGTTAGACATTGCATTTGCTACCTGCCGGGCTTCTATATTTTTAAGGGAAAAAGGCTTCTGGATACCTTGTGGCGTAGTCAGAGATGACAAGGAAATAGCGGTTCACTCTGCTACTCCTTTCCAGGGGACCCACAATGTCCATAGCAATTCTCTGAAACAGTACATCAATAATGGGCATCGTTATTAAAGGTTCTCTGTTCTATCTGGGGCTGTGAGCTGGCATTTGCGACATGCTTTACAAAAAGCTATATATAAAGCTATAAACACTGCACACATATTCGGCCAAGAAAATCTATCCCTCACCCCCACCCAAGATTTGGTTGGGGCCTAATCATCCTGCTCATGGACTGCAATGCCCCGAATCCAATAAAATACATCTTAGGGTACAACTAGGTACTACCAGTTGCTCTCCTTCTCCATACCGATACAAGATCATCTTTTTAAGTTTATATTTTGTCCCTATTGCATCCTCATTTGCTTCCTCATTTAAAAATGTACACCGGGTGGCCAGAGTGGCATCTGAATATTGATGCGGTTGTCTCCCGCAGGAGCCCCGCTAACTTCTGCCCGCTGCCGCGAGGCACCACCACCTCGGCGCTGCCCGCTGCCTGCTTCCGAGACAGTGGTGCTTCAGCAGCGGGCCTCCGGCGGGAGACAATCGCGGGCAACAATCCGTTTCTCCTCCATGTTGTGGTTCAGTCTACTTCAGATTGATGTGGAAGTGGAAGTGGAAGAACCAGAGACGTCTGAGAACCCGACGCAGTCGTTTGAAATTCATAATATCGTCTGGAGGCACGCACAGCTTTTGGCCGTGATAATATGTATTATATGATATAGATATCTATGTATATATATATGATATATATTAATATTAATTAGATATATACAGGGTGCGATTTGCCGGTGGGGATGGTGGGGATTATCCCCCCCTCTGGTTTACACGTCCTACCCTCTGCTGAATTATTTTTATCCTCGGTGGGGATAAAAATTATCCCCCCCACCCAAAGTATTTTCACCATTACATCGTAATAATTAACAACCAAAATACACAGGGTCCGTCTTCATTTTGAAACATTTTAAAATGTTTCTCAAAATTATTCCCCCCTCTGGTTTTTTCACAAATCGCACCCTGGATATATATATCATATATATATCATATTAATATATTAATTAGATATAGATCTCCAGGACTGTTACGCAAGTGTTGTACACTTCTTTATTATTTGGATAACCGTTCTGCTGTTGTTGTTATGGCGCATAACACGTCGGGTTCTCTGACGTCTCTGGTATTTCCACAACGAGACTCGTAGTGGGGGTTATCTCAGCCATGGTTGAGAAGGAATTGGGGGAAAAGGAACTTTGGCTTTGACTCCCTGAAGTACATGAACCGCGACAAGGAGGAGAAGGGTATTGTTGCCCGCGATTGTCTCCTGCCGGAGCCCAGCTCAGGTAAAGAGCTACGATGGCTGGGAGGAGATGTATCCCTGATCTTCCTCAATGGACTTTGAGCGCCGCCGAAAGAATCACTATAGGCGCGTTCGGACTGAGGGACTACTTGGAAAGCGGCTCAGTGTTTTGGCTACGCCCACTCACTTAGTTCCCCTCGGCGACGGTTCCAATACACAAACCTTTGTAGCAGCCAGGCCCGCCGACAGGGGGGGACAAACGGGTACGTTGTCCCGGGCCCTGGACTGGCCCTCGAATGGGGGGGGCCCATAACTGGACCCCCATAGAGCACAAGCTTGCAAAGAAGCTGGACTTCAATGACCTCATTGATGACTTTGCCACCACAAAAGTCCGGCGCATGGCATTTCGCACCTAAATAGTTGCACACAAAGTTAATGTTAAAATGTTCAAATAAATTGTTTGTTGAGTAATGAGTATTTTTTTGAATTTCCGTCATTTAAGGGTAGGGTAGGGACTGAGAAAGTAGAGGTGTGTGTGTTTTGTTTTTTTTTGGGGGGGGGGGGGGGGCCCATTGAGAGAATTTTGTCCCGGGCCCAGCCAAACCTGTCAGCGGCCCTGGTAGCAGCTACCCAAAGGAGTTCAAATGTGACGTAATTAGTTCTGCAATACTTTTTTGTCTTGCACGATTATTAAGTGTCAATTTTGACTGTCAGTCAAAATTGTAAAACAGTGACGCAACGCTCAATTATATTTTATCTATTTGATTATATCTATTTATTATATGAATTATTTATATCTACCCTACGTGAGTGGCTTCAAATCGGCGTAAACTAGTGAGGAGCGGCTCAGAAAGTATTCAAAAATAGAAAATCAAGAAAAATCCTACGCAAAATGATGGGCGAAAGATGCGACAGGATCGAAAACCACAAATGTAAGTGTTTTCTTTCTAATCATTAATAATCAGAAATAAATGATGATGACCACCAAATTATCATTATGCCGTTTCAATGTAGTATAGACATTTTCTTTATAACAAGCACAACAACCAAAATCGCTACTATGCGCTAATCACTAGTTAGCGAACTTGCTAAATAGCGAACTTTACAACATTGATAGTTCATGACCGTACTGGGCATATCTCCAGGTCCCATTTCCCCCCTTTGATGTCATTGTAATTTTTGTGTTTGATGTAGTATAGACATTTTCATTATAACATTGATAACAAGCAAAAAAACACAAAATCGCTAGTATGAGCTGCGAATCGCTAGTTAACGACTTTGCTAGCTAACATGGATGATAGTTCAGGACAGTACTGGACATATTTCCATGTCCCATATTGTTATGATATCCATATTTTCCATGTTCTAGGGACTCCTGGTTGAAGATAAGCTTTAATCCCCTGCTAAGTCATGCAATAGTTAGTTTTAAAAATGCCTGGAGAATGTGGATCAATGTTTTTTACAGAAGCCATTAGAAATATCTCTCTCTCTCTCTATATATATATAGATAGATAGATGATAGATAGATGATAGATAGATAGATAGATAGATAGATAGATAGATAGATATTGTACATAACATGTGGCCATATCAACCAGTTCTGCCATATAATCCAGTCTCATTTTTTAAGTTTTCTTTCAGGAGATCATTGAGGCCGCTGCCAGCACAGAGCCCACTCCTCTGCCTCAAGCACCTCTTCTGCATTGGTATCCCTAAGTCCCCCAACCTCCAGGAAGAAGGAAAGATGAACCATCCACTGATGGTTTAAAACCGACCGTTTTTTGGGCCCCTTTGAAGAAGTTATTGATAAATGCGATTGTTGATGCCTTTTTGTAATGTCCAATATTAGTGCCATTATATCACTGGTTCTTGTTTGTATGATATTCTTCTTTTACATTGATGGCATACTACCACAAATTCTATGTTTATTTATTATATATTATCTTTTGGTGCAATATTGCAGTTTCTAACAGATGAGAGCATGAATAATATTCTTATCTAATCACAACACGTTTTTCCATGTAGGTAAAGTTACATTCCTAAGGCATTCAAACTAAACAGTAAAACTCCAGCAACAAATATTGAAGTATCAAAAGATTTATTCTGAAATTAATGTGTTCAAAAATAACTCAACTAAAAAAAGACCATGCATGGCTCTTCTGCTGAGGTGGGAGTCCAAACGCAGGATGGCCACCTTTACGTTTAACTTGCAGTATGACGGACAATTGGTCTGGAAAATGAAATCAAATGCAATCATTTAGTCTGAATTAGAAGGACTTTCACTACTTGAAACCAGTTATATACAATACAAGGGGTTGATCGAGCAACATTAATGTTAGTTATACAAGCATGCTGTGTGGCTAGGCTAACTACAACAAAAATTTTGCAGTATATTCTACATACCTCGAACGGATCCACCAGCATTCCCAGGCGAATACAGCGTTGTACAAGTCTTTTGTTTCCCCACATTTGTCACACAGTAAAAATATGTTCAAATCCCATGCAAGAAAATACACCACAGGTGAAGCCGGTATTGTGAAACTCAAAACCGGCAACAAACTTGTCGCGTCTATTTACGGATACGCAGTCGACTGCTACTAATGACGTAACTGGGTCTTGAAGGGTTGTCCCATTTCGTAGAAGGTGTGAGGGGTAGGGTTAAGGGGTAGGCTTAAGGGGTAGGGGTAAGGGTTTGGGCGAAGGGGTGTAATGGGATTGGGCCTCACTAACAACAGAGAGTAAGAATTAGCTCTTCCAACTGAAAAGCTCACCAAACAAGTTTAATGTACTTGCTATACTCACCAATAGCAAGTTATCATGTAGCTCCTTCTTCTTAGAATTTTTTTGAACTGACTAAGATTCATACTTAAGGAGGCAGACTCATGCTTCTCCAAAGTCGTAGAAACGGTCCACCAGCATGTCCTCCTTATGGTCCAGTCAACAACAGAATCAGAACCTCTGCTCTCGTGGTGGGAGAGGAGACCCATTTAGCCGATGTGGGAAACCTTTAATTAAACCAAGTGCTGCACAACAGGTTGTTCGGTCAGTGGAACACAGCAGGTTTGGGTCCACTGATAATGGCTATATTATCTCTCTTCTTCTGACATGAATGTATGCATGGGGTTTCTACAAACAGAGGAACTAAATAATGCATGCAACAAATTCATTTACAAAGCATTCTTGTTCAATAAAAATTGGCTACTTAGATGGTCCAAGACGCACACAACCACGAAGAGGCTTCTAAATGAAAGTATGAGCACTAAAGTGATGAAGCGGTGTGGAAGACCTGTGGCAAAATCAGCGGCTGAGAACTTCTCAGAGATGAGCACATGCCTAATTTTGTTTGATCACTACCCCCGCATATACATTTAAAACACTAGCAGCAGTACAAGAGAGGGTAAAGAGCGACGAGCCCAGCGGCGCACCATGCGTCTCACTTGTTTTTATGTTTCACATTGAATGTCGTTCATGTTCTTGTATTGCTTTAATAAATCTTGGACTTATCTGACAATCAGACCTATGCTTTTTTTTTTCCTTTACATTGAAAAATGTAACGTTTTATGCCGGTATACTGGGTGGGTTAACACTGCATTACAATCCAATATATTTTTTGCTCATTAGAACCTATTGTTCTGCTATAATGGTAACTTTTGGGTCTTAAGACTTTGCCCGACAACCCCAGAAATCAACGTCCTGTTGACCTCTCTGATCACGGGTTCAGGATATGATTTATATATAATCACTACAATATGCATTTCCTGCAGAAAATGCAGTAGTGCAAGGTGAGATTGAAAATGTTTTAATAAAGCCACATAGTTTAAGGCGTAAAGAAATGTTGAATGGATTAAATAAAGTGCAAAGAATTGTACAGAGCTCAAAAGTCTAAATGGAGTAAACAATGTAAACATGCACACCATTTAAAAAATCTAAAATGGTTTGGCAACAAATAAACTAATTAATTTTGTGGTGACAGCAACGAGGGTTTGTTTTGGAATATGTTTCTATAAAATGATATATGTAATCTTCTCAATTTCTTCACTCTATATACTTTTTCTTTTTTTTTAATAGAATTTCCCAAATATTATTAGCATTATTTTCTCGTTTAATCGTTTACTACATAAACTTCTAAAATGCAGTATGATTTAATTTCTGACTAACATCATGCAGCTATTAGTTAAAGCATGTCCACGTAATACAAGTGTGCTTTACTAGATTACTTTTACCAATGATAGCACCACTGGTGCCTGATAGAGATGCATCATATTCCATTGATCAGAATCAGAATACACCTCATGACAGGAACCCTGGTATTTATATATTTTTAACATTACCAATTTACAAACTTAACCCATTAAAAATAGACATTTTAACAGCATTAAGTATGTAGTAAAAAGTACAATTATTATAACAAAGATCTAAAAGTTGCTGGCTTAAGTGGGATCAGGATAATTATGTAACTTCCAACCGTAACATCTTTATTCACCAAGAGCATCAAACTCTTATTGAATCACATTCAAGATGCATGGACCTTCAGAAAAGAAGCAGAGAGACAAATGACTTTCAGACAAATCATGTGAGAGTACCACATCCAAGTTGGTGTTGTGGGAGGACCAGTGGGTGGAGATCGGTACCAGGGGATTTCCCTGGTTTAGGGAGCTTCAGGCCTCTTCCAGCTCTACCAGTACCCCATCACAGTCCTTTGGGTGGAGGAAGATCACAGGTTTGCCGTGGGCGCCGATCTGTGGCATGGCTGAAAGGGTTCTGATGTTCTTGACCCTCAGGGCTGCTATTGCCGCATTTATATCTTCGACCTGCAACAACAGAGATGGAATTAAAACACTGATTTCACACTGAGTACTGGAACAGGAACTTTGCAATACATAACAATCATTTCTATCTATATAATTTTGACGGAACAGGATTCCGCACATAAACCTCCAGGTTCAAGGAAAGCTTCTTCCCCTAAACCACAAGACTATTGAACTCTTGCCTTTGATCACCCCACCACGAGAATGCACAAATATTTTAACTGTTTACTATAAATAAATAGATATACATTTGATTACTCTTGTTATTTTTACATTATTTCATTTTAAATTCATTTGTAATTATTACTACTTAGTGTCTGCACTGTCAAAGAGAGCTTGGAAAACTTGATTTTCACTGCTAGCAATAACTGCTACTGCATGTTTGTTGTGCATTTGACTTGGCCTTGACTTGAACTATGTTGTTATAGATAAGTTATATATTTTTTTTCCTTTTACTGGGCTGTGCTTTGTGGTGACACCCTATTTTCCCGTCTAGGATTAATAAAGTACATCTTATCTTAAATATTAGGCAATACATTATGCTAGGTCTGACAAAGGTTATCCGGAGAATTTATAGTAAATTAATGTATAAAAAGATATGACGCTGTCTGTAGCAGCCAAGATCACTTACCTCGATGCAGATGTGGTGCAATCCCCCCGACTTGTTCTTCTGTAGGAAGCCCGAAATCGGGCTCTTATCCCCCAGAGGATGGAGGAGTTCAAGCTTAGTGTTTCCGAGCTCCACGAAAACCGTGTAGACCCCGTGATCTGGCAAGGGCAGCTTGTCACTGACCGTCGCACCAAGGACGTCTCGGTACAGCGACGTAGCCTTCTCAATGTCTGGGACGGCAATGGCGATGTGGTTCAGTTTTCCCAACTTCCAAAGGGAGCCGGGAACCCTCGAGCGACGAGATGTTGAGGTTGTAAGCGCCCTGCTGGGCTGAGTGTGTCTGACCCACCGCGACAGACCTGCACAGTCAACAAACAAAACCACACACAATTCTAATTGAGTGGGTTCATAAGTATCATGGCGGAACGCCATTCGATTTTAAAGCAATCTGTGGTGGATTTACACCAATGCAGGACACCGGTTGAATGACAAGCACAACATTAACTGGTCAAAACTATCCGTGAAACTGATGTTTCACAGCATGGGTTACCATAAAAATCCATCTCCAATTTCGAATACATAAACGACTGCATTATATAAATATGATAATGGCATGACTACCTGCAACCTTCAACACGATCGACGCCATATTTCAAACGGTTTACAATGGTGTCGTCTGTGACCATGCCTGGAACCTTATCTGAACCTTATCTGAACACAGTTTCTCGGGGACCGTTTTGCGTGTTACACACAGATGTCCCCACGTGAATAGGAACATGGCTGCTGAAGATGTGTTGGGTCTACTGGGGGACTGTATAAACAAACTAAACGATGACACAGCACACCCAGATAAGTTTCTAAGGTAAGGTACAGTCTACAGTATACGTTTGGCAAGAATAGAAAAACGCTGCTTTATTTTAGACATAGTAGACATACAGAAAACAAACATGCGTTGAGGCTGCTAGTGTGCGCTATGGCTAGCTACTAGCTAGTTATAGCAGTTGCAGAACCCGTTGATATTATATATTATCTTATTAGTGTTTATGATTAAAGTCAAAATAGTTAATATCATGTGAGTTTACATTGGCAGCTGTAAAGAGAAGTTGAGACAGTATGTGCTATACACTGCTTCTGACGTCAACAATCCACCACTGAAATTCAGACCCTAAAACAAGACCGTTTCCTTTTCGCAGTATTCAAGATGGTGTGGCAGCAGACTTCACGTCGCTGGCCAAGATCCTGTATGATCTCAACAAGACAAACGAATCTGCCGACTGTAAAGGCAGCCCGCTTGTCGAACTGGTGGTTGACAGCTTCGACGAGGAGCAGATCTGGCAGGAGCTGGAGCTCCAGAACACCATTGTGTTAACGCACTTTGAGATAAAAATTCACAAAGCTGCTGAAGATGACATGTTAACTCTTATTGACGAGATAGAGGAGGGTGCAGGAGATCAAAAGGAAGAGGCAGCAGCAGAGGAGTTGGAGGATGATGATGAAGATGAGGAGGAGGAAGCAGAAGAGATAGCTGCGAAGAGGCCACGACGGAAAACTGTGAAGGGCCAAGACTCAGACTTGGAGGAGGACTCAGACTTTGATTTCAACACGGATGAATATGAGAAGCGGGAGCAGAATAAGAAACTGGCACTGGTGGCGAGGAAAAGATTTCCTCAACAGTTGTCCGAGGTAGACGACAGGTTCTTCAAGTTGTCGGAGATGGAATCCTTCCTTGACGACATGGATAAACAAGAGGGCAAGGAGAAAGAGGATGGCATAGACTATTTCCAAGACTTGGCTTCTGACAACGAAGGAGAAACTTTCAACTTTGAGGAACCAATCTCTGCAAAGAAACAAACCAAAAAAAGTTCTGTATGTATCATGGGTCCTTTGTCAATCATTCACCATTTCACTTTATACCTTGTATATTCCCCTACAATTTTGATTGTCTCGTTGTGATTATTAAATTATTGTTTTCCCTTTTGTACCATAAAGATGACACAAGTACAAGTAATATATGTTGCTTGCTTCCTAATTAGTAATTTATTGTCTAATTTTGCTTCCAGCTAAAGAGCTCCAGAAACCTCAAGTATAAAGACTTCTTTGATCCTGTGGATGGAGAGGCGCCTGCCACAGGAGATCACCATGTCGACAGCATGGATGAGTTGCAGGAGGACAATGAAGATTACGTTCGAGAAGAGGAATCAGATGAGGAAGAGAATGACTCTGAGTAAGTGATCTGAAAATGTATTGGAGTAAAGCTATCTATAATACCAAACCTATCGCATGGATGTTACCAGATCCATGTGAATGTATGGATGGTTAATGTAATTGTATCTTTCCTCACATCTCCACTGTGCTAGCCAGTATGTGTTGGGGTTGTGTTCTGTTTTATTCTGGTTATGCACTGTCAACAGTGCATCACCCAGGTTGGTGCTACACACTGTTAGTGGATTATGTGTGATATTACCACACATTCACTATTAGTGATGCGCCGATTTCTCTTTTTCTCAGACGAAGTACAAGCAATTACATTTGGGTACTTGCTGATACCACGTACAAATATGAATATTTAATGCTACCATAAGTTTCCAGTGAGCCAGTGGACTCACTGTTTCAGTGAGAATTCGAACATTATGAGATTGAAAGAAATGTGTTTTTGGTGAGGTCTAGCAAAGAGGGGTGTTATCGCCATGGTAATAGCCCATGCCAACTTTGTGATACTTTTTTAGTACTGTCGTTGGGTATGAGCGTTATAATGAGTGATTTTGTCTATGAATGCGACACCCACCATAGCGATATACTATAGGTGTCCAGTAAATCCTAACCCTCAGACGCGGGTATTAAATAAATCGTTGCTCAGACAGAGCTTCACCACCCAAACGCACCCTAGCAAAATACAATACTTTTCTGAAAAGCTTGACTTTCTCAGAGACCTAGCAGTCAACTGCTGGCCAGGCAGAGCTTCGCACATCCACCCTTGGTCCTGACATCGGAGTGCCTCAGAAAAGGCACTCAGACTCACAAAAACAACGCCACCTGCGTTCGCAGCAGAGTGGAACGTTGTTTTGTGGAGAATGGCCAATAGGATTTTACCCACTTTTTCTTTTAATGGGGACTTATTTTAGGTGATAAAATGGCATAGATTACTATGTTGCCAATCCTATGAGACATATTACCATGTTTTAAAAAAACAATAAACATTTTTGGGTTCAGTGGCTCTTCATGTTACGTTGCGTAAAGTGATATCTGGTCGTACGAGTACATGAGCACAGTATCGGGTCCGAGTACTGGTATCAGTGCATCCCAATTCACCATGTCCATACATGGAATGTTAGAACTTTATATATTCCCTAAATCCACGTTATTCATTGATTATCTAGGGATGCAGAGGCGAGCCAGTCCCCAGAGGGTCATAAAAAAGTGACCTTCAATCTTTCTGAGGAAGAGCAGAGCGAGGGAGAAGACATCGTCGACATCTTCGGTGGGAAGTCAAGCTTGGAAAAAGAGGAACCCAAGTCTTCGTTTGAGAAACGTCAGCAAAAGGTAAGAAGAGTTGGCTGTGTTTTACCCTTTGATCTATGAAAACAGGACATCATGAAGCACACATGTCCTCTTGTATCAGATATATTCAGATGACATAATTATCGTCTGTTGGTCAGTATTATTGTTTTGTACATTACATACTGAGAAGCAACATTAGTTGGCTGGCAGGGCCTCAGCAAAGGGGATAGGATCCTTCAAAATACTATTTTTCAAAAATGTATTTACTATCCTAGATGGCTGAGAAGATCAGTGAGTTGGAGAAGGTGGCATTGTCAGACAAACCTTGGCAGCTGGCAGGCGAGGCCACGGCTCAGACCCGCCCTGAGAACAGCATCCTGACAGAAAATGTAGACTTCGACCAAACTTCCAGGAGGGGTAGGTCCACACTTGCAGGATTTCAAGGAGGGGGCACCTACATCTTTTATTTTTTTAAAGGTCCCATGACCAGCCACCAGGTGTGACTGTGATTAGCCGCTACAAGCCGTTTTGAAAAAAGGGGCGTCACAAGTCTCTTGTGATGTCATAAGAGACAGCTCTTCAAAACGGCTTGTAGCGGCTAATCACGCTCACACCTGTGGCGATACTACAAACCTCGATTAGGGGGTTAGCGGCGCTCAAAGCCTGGGTTAGCTGTGATGCGAAAAGTTTCTGCGTGCGGGGATCGTCTCCCAAGTAATGCACATTTATGTGTAGCTTACAAAGTCCCAATTCTTATGTCATATGGAATACTTATTCACTAAAGGTTATGGCAGTGTTTCCCATACATAGACCAATGTGTTGCGCAGCGCTACAAAGTCAACACTGAGCGCTACAAAGTCAACACTGAGCGCCTTTTTCTTTCTTTTTTTTGACGATTTTTAAATATAAATATCGTTCCGTTCATTCATCTCCTCATAGCACTCTTTCTCCCAGACAATCTCATTCACACACGCATACGCACACGAACGTGCACACACATAGACAAGCGCGCATTCATGCCATTGGTGCGCGGGTACACTTATAAACAGCTGATTCGCCCGCTCCTCCTCTCAACGCGCCTATCAAAGGAAGCCCAGAAGCACCGGGATTTTTGGCACAGAGAAGAAGGTTGGCGACCGTTTTACCAAAGTTTAGTATGATATGCTGTGCTCAAACACACCTGCCCAAAATTATTGTTAACTCAGGAAAGATAATGTTAGCCCTTATGAACTCAACGTTATTGATATTGAACATCCCGCACCCTAAGTCAGCATGAATAACGTTGGTAATGCAGCAAACTATGCGATTAATATGAAATGCGGTGATAGTTGAGATAGGCTACGGTGTTAAACTGGGTACCCCCAGCTCGTTCTGCCGTGGTTTGAATTCGCTCTGCAGCAGGGGCTGGAGAGCAATATATTTCTTTCTGTTTCCGATCCGCTTTTACTGGAGCCAATCACCAAGCTGGTTTTTCCCCCTGGTGCACTATTGGCTGGTTTAACACAATGACGACAGGGAAGCGATTGTTGCGATCGAAGCAATCGTTGGTCTGATTGGTTGAAGGACTATTATTTTTATTATTACATTTATATTACATTTATATTACATTATACTATTGCTTTTCCTTTACACAAAAAGTTCAATACAAGAACCCCCCCCCTAAATTCAGAATAAGGCAGATTGGACGTTGCTTTTGCATTTTTAAATCATCACTCTATTGGGATTAATGGTGAACAATTCTGCATTTGGCCTAGTTCTTTTTTAGACAATATGCAGACTATTTTCACTTACAAATTTACACTATCGGCTGTTTTGGGCAAGCACGCCTCAATAGCATTAGGCATATTATATGCAACTATGTTTCCCCTAGCTGTTATCTGATTCTTGAACTCCTCATAGGAGATATCTAGCTATCTATAGCTATCTGTTCCTCTTGAGTGAAATAGACTGCTCTTCAAAGAATACACGGTGCTTGTTTTCACTGGGCCATTCTACGTCCACGTGGTCATCCCACACTGGTGGTCCTTTCCTTGTTGGGAGTTTAATATTAAATCTTTCCATCCTTTAGCTCCTGCTATCACAGAGGAGACCACACTGAAGCTGGAGGATATCATCAAACAGAGGATAAAAGATCAGGTGAGAACTGTTATATCATATATACATTGTGTTGTTCTGTAGTCACATATGGAAGTAAATCGGTGTCATTGGATTATGAAAATAAAAAGCCATTGATTTTTAAGCACTGAATATTTATGCATTGAAATAACGTATCTGGATTTTTGCCTCTGAATTTAATTCTAAAATTATTCAATAAATCATTTTCAGCTTTATTTTTCAAGTTAAAAAAAATCATCAAATGTTCAACGTTAAATATTGCAACTTCATTTTTTTTTTTTTCAACATGACAGTCACCTGCAAAATTCAATGTATGAAATTCAACGTAATTGGGGGACCCAAGGATGAGTAATCGGTCCTAGGTGCTTCATCGCGGTAAAGCAAGGAGAGTGAGCGGGTGTTACACAGAATTATGCGACCCCCACCGAAAAGTGTGACCCCAGGGGGCGCTGTTGCAAGTTTTCTGCAACATGCACAAGTTTGAAGCGTAGACAGGCATGAAGTCGTTCACCGTCGGAAACATGCATGAGCTTAAAACTTAACGTTTGTATCGTCATCGATCACTCGGATTGGGGGTGTTTGTTTTGTGACACCGGGTGCACGTTAAGTGGCTGGAGCAAAACGCCTCTGTGGTGGCATTACAAGAGCGGGCAGAGCCAACACTATTCCGCACCGAGTGGCATGATATAAATATGAGGATGACAAATAAAAAGCAGGTTGCTGTCGGGCGCTTCTTACCAAGGCACGCCGTGCTTCCACTGGAACTACAAGCTGCTGCCGCTTCAGTTGCGCAATACTGTCGGCTCTGCGCTCTCGTTCCACAGTGGGCAGCGGGCTTCAGATCGCACCAGCATCACACCAAACGTAGGCAAAGGGACCTAGGATCGCCCCAAATTGGTGCCCTAATAAATTGGGCTCCTTAACCCACTACAATTACCCTTACGCTGCATGAAAATCCAGCCAAGTTACTGCAATCACACACACACTTCACATACAGGCATAAGTTCATTGTTTATTTCATACTGCAGTAGAAAAATTTAAAAAACGGTGTGCATTATAAGAAACATAAATAAGACATAAGGTCCCCTTCTTGCCTCACCTTGTTATTAAATGTGCTTAATAAATACATTTGATTTTATTTGATTAGTATTTAACAGACCGATACAATGGATAGGGCGTTTAGTAAGGTCCACCAACGTTGCTCCTCTCCCCATAAAAAGCTACAGTCGGTGTTTAATGACGTTGATTTAGCTTTGAGCATTTCCTATTATAGGCTACTGTGTAAAATGCTGTTTAGAATTAACGTTTGCATCAAGAAAGAAAGAACCAGCGACTGACGCTCTTATTCCCGCTCTCCTAGCATCTAGGCTCGATTGCTCTTCCTTGGGTCCCCGGATGTTAAAACTGAATTTCATACGTTAAATTTTGCAGGTGTCTTTGGCATGTTGAATTTGGAGACGTTGAAAATATTGAAGTTACATTTTTTAACGTTGAATATTTGATTTTGAATTTTTTCACATTGAAAAATAAAGTTGAAAAGGATTTGATAAATTTAAAGAGTGAATCAAACAACGTAAAACATTGTAAAACATTGAATTTTGCAGGTGACTTTGGCATCTTGAATTTGGGACCTTGAAAATATTTAAGTTTAATTTTTTAACGTTGAATATTTGATTTAGAATTTATTAACATTGAAAAATAAAGGTAAAAATGATTTATTGAATTCAAATAGTTAAATTCAGAGGCAAAAAATCGTTATTTCAATGCATTAATATTCAGTTCTTGAAATTCAATGGCTTTTTTTTTATTTTATCCAATGACACAGATTTACTTCCATAGTCACAGCTCTTATCGAAAAGGACTTACAAAGTAGGGCTGGGAGACAAAATAAATTTAGATACCCGAATTTATGGCTTAAAGGGTAATTCCGGTGTAAAATTGATTTGGGATATGTTTTGTATGATAACGAGTTGAAGCGTTCGTTTTGGAGTACAAAATCCGGATATAGACGCATTCTTCAGTTGGCTGTTTTTAGCCGATTCTATCAAAACGCACTGGTTATGGTAAAAACGAAATCGCTATTTTAAACTACTTAAAAAACCGACACTTCTTTGGTAGTATAATAGGGGTCTTAACATATAAAACGAGGCATTGAGAACTTTGTAAGTGTACATATTGTTTATTAAAAAGGACATTTTATAAACACAATACCATTATTAGATCACCCGTTGACGCCATTTTGTTTTTAAGACTCGATAGGTAGA
Organism: Pollachius pollachius; assembly: GCF_949987615.1. Classification (NCBI taxonomy): domain Eukaryota; kingdom Metazoa; phylum Chordata; class Actinopteri; order Gadiformes; family Gadidae; genus Pollachius; species Pollachius pollachius. Next base: position 14,558,223 of record NC_136938.1, on the reverse strand, counting down.
TTGACGAACACAGAGATTGTGACATCCGTCAGCAACACGCAAACTCTGTGTTCGCCATTGTGTTATTGCACAATTCCAATGTGTGTGAATGCTGAAGCTTCGTCTGAGCAGCAATTTATTTAGATACCCGTGTCCGAGGGTAAGGCTTTCCGTAAAAAATATAGTATAACGCTATTGGGTGTGTGTATTTTTTATTTTATTTTTTTCAATTCTTAAGTTTATTTTTAGGGCATAATGCCCAGCACTACCTACAAGTGACACTGAGAACAAGCAAAGCATAAAACCAACATTGGAGTAGCCACAATAAAAGGAAAAGAGCTGCACAAAATAGTTAAAAAACAACAAGTGCATAGTAACCATAAGAATCAGAGATGCGATGTTAGTTTTCTTTTTTTTTATGAAAACATTGTTGGTAGAAGAATGAAAACATGCTATTTGAACGTGCTGATCTTCATGTGGTTATAATGCTCCTGATGGAATCCCTCTGATTTGGACTACTCAGGTGTTTGACGATGTTGTGAGGAAGGAGAAGCCGAAGGAGGAGGCGTTCCGATACAAGAAGAGGTTGACTCTTGACCATGAGAAGAGCAAGCTGAGCCTGGCGCAGATCTATGAACAAGAGTTCATCAAGCAGACGCAGGTGGTTCCCTCAACCCCTTATTGGTCCAGAAATGGCAGATAATAATAAATGAATATCATTTTGCATTATCGAGGTGTGTGCGTGTGTGTGTGTGTGTGCGTGTGTGTGTGTGTGTGTGTGTTTAAAAATGGTATATGTGAAGTTTGAAATGGAAGTCCAGTGTGTGTGTCATATACAATGTCAACAGTAATCTGGGTTCTTTGCAAACAAATATTCCATTTCACTGCCATCTCCCTTTTTTCACCATGCCTCGTATAATAATTAATAATCAAATGCCTTTTGTTGTTTTCTGTTTTCAGAAAAATACCGTGGTGGAGGAGAACCCAGCCAATGTTGAAATTAAGAAGATGATGGACACGCTCTTCCTGAAACTGGACGCCCTCTCCAACTTCCACTTCACTCCTAAACCTGTAAGTACAACAGTTTCCCACAAAACAATGTTTAGCAGAGGGGGATATGCTTCGAGAATGGAGGCAACAATAGTGTAGCGTTTGACCCTAAAATTGTATTCGATGAATCATCGTAATGAGTTGACTCAAACTCGTAAAAATCGTGGTTTTCAAACTATGTAAAATCATTTTCATTATAATAACCAAATCAAATGGTTAAGGATGCTGATTTTGAAGATAAGAGATTTAAGAGCTGGAGAAAGTGCAGAGGCTATGTTTGAAATTAAACCCCCAACCGAAGTTTCTCTGCCATTGAAAAGTTGTCCACCACAGGTTCAGGCACCTTCAGTGGACCTTAGCTACATGCAATTGACAGACTGGATGGATTCCCTAAACCAAATCCAAGATGGCCTGTTTAATGTGAAATTTGGTGGGAGGTCTAAAAACAAAATGGCTCCTAAAGTACAGTCAAGTATATACGGATGTTCTTATGGCGCATTTCCACCGTCGGGTGCTGTAAGGCCCAGTACGACTAGGTCTGCTAGTCTAGGTGCGGTAAGACGTAGCTCAGTTACGCCGCGTTTCCACCGCCGACCGTACCCTTATGCTAGGGCGGGGTTTAAGCCGGACAGCGATAGCCGCGGCAACTAATTAGGCATTGTGACCTCATAGCAGACACATAAACAAAGAGCAGCAATGCAGGACGTCCAAGAAGGATGGCAAACCTTGGCGCAACATTTTCGAAGCTTTGGCCATTGTCCAGAAATACCATGCGGGTACTTTGTTTGTTATTATCCCCCTGTCGCACAGGAGTGATAATTCTGATTCGATAGCATTCTGATGTTTGGGCCATGGTTCACTATTATTGCGATTCATGTCCCAAATTATTCGAAGGCATTGCAAAAAAAAGAATAAAATAAGACTGCTCAACTCACTTCAATTGTCACATTTAATTCTGTGAACAATGGTATCTTTTACACATTAACTGAAGTGCTAAAACTTGGGATGATGGGTTTACAGATGAGATTTGAAAGTGGTTATGGAACTGGAGTGTTGGATGTCATGAGGCAGAGAGTTCCAGAGGTGGGGGGCTGAGCGACTGAATGCTCTTGACCCCATGGTAACCAGTAGAGCAGGTGGGAGGATAATCTGGATGAAGGAAGAGGATCTGAGAGTACGGCTGGGTGTCTTGATATGGAGGAGCTCAGTAAGATACTGAGGGGCAAGATTGTTGATCGCCTTGAAAGTGAGAAGCAGGATCTTGTAGATGATGCGATCTTTGATGGGAAGCCAATGGAGTTGCTGCAGGACAGGTGTTATGTGACTGATGGGAGGGGTTGTAATAATGACACAGGCAGCAGCGTTTTGTACCAGTTGTAGTATATGGATGGACTTGGCAGGTAAACCAAAGAGGAGAGAGTTACAGTTGTCCAAACGCGATGCGATCATGGTGTGAACCAGAACCGTTTTAATGAGCGACGTTGTATGTGAAATGCGCCACACCCGTTGGCGATATACTGTAGGAGTAAGGGAAACTGTAACCCTCACTCGGACGGGTGTATTAAATAAATCGCTGCTCAGACAGAGCTTCACCTTCCACCAACACCGTAGCATTATACTATAGGTGTCCGAAAAGCTCCACTTTCTCTTGGACTCCGCAGTCCGCTGCGTGCCAGACAGAGCTCCACACGCCTACACACCCTCTGGTCACGAAAAGAAAGGCAGTTTGCAGAAGAGTGGACGTAGTGTTTTGGGGATGTCAAAAAGGATATTATACTTTTTTTCCCCTCTAAATTGGGGACTTATTTCCGTCAACGTGATGAAAAGGCATTGATACCTATGTTGACAATCATATAAGACAAATGACCACGTTTAAAACAAAAACGGTTTTAGTTGGCTATTGCACTTCTCTATTGACCTGCACTGCAGATACTAGTGTTTATGAGCCGTGTTGCCTGTAGGGCTGGTTAGTGTAACTGCTAATTGGTATGAACAAGTTTAAAAGAGTGTTATTTTTTCTAAACTTAACTGTATTGATATCAGGAGAATTAATTATTAAATGAAACTAGGTTATCAGTGAGATATTATGATGTTTAGATAGTTAACTCTATTTGCTGGTGTAAACATTGCTCTTTCTGCCCTTAATATATAAATCACTATATATATACTATATATTAAATAGAGCAAAGCAGGAGGACTGCTGACACTTATGTCTGCTGTACTGACATCACTTATTTTTAATATATTTGACTTCTTATTAATTATTTATCATCAGCTTATCTCGATTAACTAGATGTGAAAGAATAACAACACTTTTCCAAGTTACTACAAATGCACACACCTATACATCTCCTACACTTACTTGACTGTAACACTGACTTGGTTCAACCATTTCAAACTTTATCAGTACAGCTCAGCTATTCTATATTTTATCTAAATCTATTCAAACTTTATCACTGAAGCCATTTGTTTAACTCTTACACTTAATTTGTTTGCAGCCATTTTATATTTTTAAATGCTGTGCATTTTTACTTTGTTTACTACAATTAAAATGTTAACTTCTGAACTATGTTCAAATCTTTTCACTTGATTTGAACTATTCTTTGCATAAACATAATCACTTTAGCTATTTGTTTAAATCTTACATTTTATTTGTTTCCAACCATTTAACATTTTTTAAAAGGTCAGCATGTTTATGTTGTTTACTTTTGAACACGGTTTGTATCTTTTCACTTGATTTATTTTAAGATTTTGTATGGCTTTATTAAAACATATTTTCAGCCACATTTTGCACTGCAGTACTCACCGCATTTTCTGCAGGAAATTCATTTTCTAGTAATTGTAAATATTCTTGTCAGAAAATAAATTAATAATGCGTCAATGAATGTAGTTGTGGTGAAGCCCAAATATCTTCCAGGCCTCTGGTGTTAATGAGATGCCCCACCCACGCTTCACTTCCTATTTTCTCCCAGGCTGTTCCAGAGGTCAAGGTGGTGTCCAACCTCCCCTCCATCTCCATGGAGGAGGTAGCTCCCGTTGGTGTTAGCGACACTACACTCCTTGCCCCAGAGGAAGTCAAAGTAGGTTGCTCCCTGGCTCGGTCAGTGTTTCCCAACCCAGGGTCATATGCATATGGGGTTACAGGACATAGTTATAAGCTGTAGATATTTGATGAGGCACCCTTGATTCAGAAGATTATTAAAAACGTTTGAGGGCAGGCCATGAGGCCCTGCGCAGTAGGCAATAGACCTAGTAGCGATCCTGGTTTGATTACCTCCAGTGGTCCTATGTTACATGACATTCACCCTCTTCTTCAACCTAGTGTCCTTTCTCTATCAACTCTCCAGTCCATTAAGGCACAAAAGGCCCTAAAAAGAAAGGATTGAGAGTTCTCATTAAGGACTCTTACTGGGAAGCACTAGTGCGATGCGACACTCAATGAAAATGACCTTCTCCTTTGACCTCAGGAGAAGAACAAAGCAGGAGATGTGCTGGGAGACTTGGAGAAGACGACGACTGACAAGAAACGGCAGAGACGTAAGATGAAGAAGGTGAAGCAGGTGAGGATCAAGGAGAAGGAGAGAAAACAGAAGCTGAAAGACGACAGCGGCATTGAGGGGAACAAGAAGCTGTCCAAGACCCAGGTGGCCGACAAGCTTAAGAAGATCACCATGGGTGGAAAAGCAACCATACTCAAGGTCAGTTGGTTTTTGACGGTGGTTGTACTAACTCTGAGCGGGTTTGTTTGGTGGTGGTTATATTATTTTTGGTGTGTGTGTGTGTGTGTGTGTGATAAATGCTAAGCTACGTTTAGTCCACTGGCAGTGTATGGCAAGAGAGCTAAATGTTACTGTTGTGCGTTCCAGGATGAGGGGAAGGACAAGGCGTTGCGATCCTCCCAGGCTTTCTTCTCGCAGTTGCAGGACCAGGTGAGGAGTCAGATCAAAGACTCCAAGGGACAGACAGCCAAGAAGAAGAAGAAGACACTGTCTGCCAGCAAACTCAAGTTGTGAACAGAGCAGATGGACAGCATATCTCACTGTATAGATTTGTTTAACGGAAATCTTTTACCTAGTCAGTGCTTGTTTATGGGTTCTTAAGAATAATTAAATGCTTTGTTTTATTCTTCGGTTTAAAGTTCTTCATTAAATTGACAAGATATTGGATATTCAGATACTCACGCTCTGCATTGCAGCGATGACGCGATCGTATGTCCGTTCCTTCTAGCGGACGCGGGGGAGACGGTCAGGCAGCGGCACTCAACTCTATAATAAAGCCATTGTTTGGTCAATGTTTCTACATAATTAAAGTTCCCACAATTAACGTACTCTCACCCTAACAATTGCCTTACAACAATGCAATTAAACGGGCGACATCTTGCGTTTCAAAATATTCCCAATGGGTTAAGATCGCCCTTTTGAATTGTTGTCCAACAGTAATGGCATGTTCGAGATGCCTCGTACACCACCCACACGAGTTGCATAGTGGGAAGTCTCCCAGCTTTCTTGCGTCATTTCACTGAGGCACACTTTGGTCAGTCCCACTAGGGATTCTGAGAGTCAACCAAGTTCATTAAGGTGGACCATACGACTCGATAAACAAAAATGGCTGTGTAAAGAGATGTATTTTCTTTGTATTTGTACGACGTTGGTAATTTTAATGTATATTTTAAAAGCTCTTACACACCTGATTACATTACTGCTTTAATCCGGTCAACAATTTATTAGGGCTGTGCCGTTAATCGAATTTTGTTCGCGATTTTAGTGTCAAACGATCACAAAACTAATATTGTCGAGCTTTCGATTTTTTAATTTTTTTATTTTTTATAGAAAGTGCAGAACAGCTTGATACATATCTACATTTATTATTTTAGATTTTAACATTTTATTTTTTACCATTTTGTGTATCCCTTTATGGACCCTCCTTGCGTCCACCGCAAGGTCCTGACGTCTGCCTCCCAAAAATCGCCTGCGTGGTAAATTAAACAATTAAATAAATAAATGTAGGCCTACTAGAAGGATTTCAAGGAATGTTTTATTCGCAAAGACTGCAATATTTTTAGAACGTTGTCATGCGCATGAAATGGAAAATTCGTCTTTGTGAATAAAACATTGCACGAAATCTTTCTGGTAGGGCTAAACATTTATTTAACCATGGGCGAACATAGCATAGCCTACACTGATTTAAAAAAAAAAATAGAAACAGCAGAGGAGATTGAGGCAATTACATCTGTCGCAGACGTTCAAATGAGGCTCTTGATTTTCTGTTTACAAAGGTGTCTGACTTGATTATTTATGAAAAATTGACATTTTGAAATTAAAGATACATTTTGAATCGTTTTTTTAGCTTACATAATACTGTTCATGCTGAGACTGCTTTGCTTTTTGTGCGGGGTTTGCGTCAACATCAAGGTAAAGAGGCGGTGGTTGTAAAAAGTCTATAGACCGCTCATTAAGTTCACTCGTTGCTTATAATGGTTTATTCGTTTCCCAGTATCATTTCTTTAATTTTGAATATTTTTGTTCATTTTTGAATTGTAAAATAAATACAATAATTTTTTGAAGTTGCGAGTTTTTCAAATTATTGGAAGCGAGTCGAGCTGACCCCGCCTGCTGTACCGTATATGTACCGTATTTGTGAAACACAACACTGCAAATGTGGCAGTTCCATGCGCAAAGGGGATTTCTAAAAGTTACTTTACAGTAGCGGCAACTAGCGTCAAGACTAAAGAACTTAAAGTAGAGGTTACTACTGACGTAGTGTTAAGCACTAGCGGCGCCAGGATTTTGATTGTGGGTGGGCCTCAAGAAAACTGGATGGGCCAGTTAAAATAAGCCACAAAAAAAACGGGTTCCCCTTCATCTCCGTTTCAGCGCTTTTCTGCGGCACTGAGGACAGCGACTCAGTAGCCTACCTGTGTGGCTCTTGTGTCGCTGTCCTCAGCTCAGTGCTGAAGCGGACAAAGACACACCTTGGCAGTAAGCCTTACTTCATTTATCTCTTTTGAACGTTCAATACACAAAAAGACTGAAATGGAATTATATCTTTGTAGGGTCTGTTTCTCTCTCCATTTATGTACCCAGCACGGCGGGCGGGGAACTGTCCAAAATTATTTAACTGTTTCTTATAAATTCAGAATGACAGAAGAACTGTATGGACATGAAATAACAGCAGCATTGAATCTGCTGCTGAACACAAACAGCAGGAAATCGATCAAAAATGATTTATCCTGTAGCTTATTTCTTAAAAATAATTAAGTGAATAATATATCTAACCATATAAACAACAGCATAACAATCCGATATAACTAATAAATAATCGAGCAGGGTGCTAACTCGTCACTTGTAACCGCGTTACTTAAAACGGCAGGAGTTTCCTCCTCCTGCTCCTCGCAGCGTTTCTTGCTGAATTTAAATGAAAACAAGCTGCTTTGCTTTGCTTTGCGTTTATTAGCTCTTGGAGAGACGTAGGGCGAACTCCCATCTGGGGACTTCTCCTTGCAGAGCTCTTGGAGGGACACAAAGCGAACTCCCATCTGAGGCCTTGTATGATTGTGTGTTAGGTCTCGGATTATTGTATGTTTATTGTTTGTTTGTTGCATGATTGTTGTATGTTATTGTACCTTTATTACTTACTTAAATTAGCCTCATTGTTATAAATTCGGATTACTCTTTATTCCTACTCAGTTTTGGCAGAAACTATTAATGTGGGCCAAATTCCCAGCACAGTGGTCATTGGTTACATGCGAATATTTTTTTTCTCTCATGTCAGAGGCTTTACAATTTACGTTTGTCCAACCAAATATCTTCCAGGATTTTGCCTTAAATAAAAATACTAAATGTCTTTGTTCTTAACTAACCCAACGTTACTAAGGGCGAAAACCGAGGTCTCTGTCATTGCAACGTTTATCACTGACCATTCAACTATGTACACTCGTGCTGAACTTCCATCATTATACTGTAAATGATCATGCATGTTTGTATACTTGACAATAATAGGCATGACTCAACTAAAGCTTCTGAAATCACACTGTGAAAATGAAACCAGAGGGCCACAAGTCAGGGGGCTTGCAATGCACTCCCCGACCTTGTAGTGGCAGGGGGGAAGTGGCTGTATTGTAAGGCACCTTACCTCACGGCCCTCCAGTTTGATTTTCAGCAGGGTGATTAATGGTTCATGTGTGTTTGTCTTGTTAAATCATGTCAGAGTAGCCCTAGTTGAATGTTTAAGCTCTAGTGAACAACGGTTCTTGTGTGTTTGTGTTGTTCAAAGGGTTCTCCATCTCTTCCTGGGTCACTGCTGGTGAAATTAAGGGTTGAGCCCTCCTGTGTCAGTTGAATGAATTGTGAATAAAGTGCCTTTTATAATCTTTTGGTTTGAAATCAAAAAAGTTGTTTTATTAAAAACACTTGCTGCCTGAACCTATTGTCTGTTGATACTTATTTACATTTACTTTGACCTGTTATTGTATTGCTATGACCTAAAATTAATGAAGTTTCTAATCCTGTACTCTGAACATGGAGAATATACTGTTTTTCTGGTAAATCACACACACTCATCCATCTCTAATGGGTCTACTAATCTCTAGTGAGTTGGTGCAAAGATAACACATTTATTGTCAATCATACAAACATGCATGATCATTTATAGTTTAATGATGGAAGTTCAGCACCATTGTACATAGTTGAATATGACGATGAAATGCTGGGTGAGACTAGGCATATCGTTAGGCCATAGCAGGGTTCACTTGCAGCATTGGGCCATAGTGATTACAATGTTACAATGATTACAATGTTACCGTGGACATCAGTAACAATGAAAACACAGGAAAATAAAAAAAGACAGTTATGATGCACACAGAGATGGAGAGAGATGAACGAATGCACGAACAACACCGGATGGGTGATGTCGGCGGAAGTCCCAGATGAGAGAGGCATCCAGGATACGACTCCGGGGAACCCAGGGGCGCTCCTCAGGAATGTAACCCTCCCAGTCAACGAGGTACTGGTGTCCCTGGCCGCGGCGCCGCACATCTATAAGGCGATGGACTGTCCACGCCGGGTGGTTGTCGATGATCCTGGGTGGAGCGGGGGGAGTCAGCGGGCTGGTGGACAGGCTTGACCTGGGAGACGTGAAAGGTCGGATGTGCACGGAGGGATGGGGGGAGTCTGAGACGGACAGCACAGGGTTTGATAACAGTCTCGATCTCAAAAGGTCCAATAAAACGGGGGGAGAGTTTGGGAGGGGACTCCCTTCAAGGGAAGGTCCTTAGCACAGAGCCAAACCCTTTGTCCGGGAGAGTACTGGGGAGCCGGTAAGCGACGCTTGTTGGCCTGCAATTGAGAACGGGAGGATGCGCGAAGCAGAGCTTCCAAGTGCGCTGGCACCTGCGCAGGTGGGCCTGGACCCATAATCTCGTCCTCTTATTCAGGGAACAAGGGTGGCTGGTATCCCAGCGACGCCATGAAAGGGGAAAAACCAGAGGATGCGGTCCACACGATGAACGGGGACAGCTGGTGGGAGAAGAAGGCACAGGGGTGGAGCTTGTGATAAAATTTGGATCAGAATTATTCAGACTTAGACATCGGATATCTGAGTTTGATATATTTTAAATATTGATTATAATTTAATTTAACATGTGTGGACAAGTTTTTAATGCCTGATCTGCATTCATTGTAAACATTCCACAAAGTGGTGCTATATCCCTCTGCTTTGACACTGAGATCACTATTTTGGATCTTTGTATACAATGTGTCCAAGTGTAAATACAGCTCTTTTCACTTGTTCATCATGTATCACCTTTTTAGTTGTAGCACAATAAAAACTAAGCAGGCAATGAACAATGAACTTCCATGCAAAAATATAATTGACAAAAAATATATTAAAATAGAAAAGCTTTTACAAACCAGGTTTCTTTCAATTATAACACTGCAGAGGACTCCTGAACTGTCCTTTGTAACATTAGTGCAAATCTTAGTAAACAATATTTTTAGAAAGAGATGCTGCTGCGCTTTCTTTGGCTCATAGTTGCAGTACACTGCCTCCCGCAGACGCACTCACGTGAACCCATCGTTCATGTTAAAGAGCCGTTCAATAGATTCGGTTCGTTCCTTAACGTCACAACTCTAGTTCTGCGTTCGCCGGTGTGTGCGTCCCGGGGAACCTGTTGTGTGTGTATTTTTGGCGTTGGTTACGGCGTTACATTGGCCAGGTTTGTACCATTAAAGGTTCGTACAAATACTTATGACTGGACATTCCTATGTCATTACAATATATTCATTCAAATATATAATTATTTGACCGTGATACCAAGTGGTGTCAAGGACTGCCATCTACTGCTCATATCATCACAATGCACCCGGGGAAATCCCCTCTTTAGTGACGCACATTAGATCGCCAACACGGAAGAAGGTGAACCAGCTAACGGCAACAAACAATTCTCGCTCAAATTTTGCTCTATCCCGATCAATACAGGTACGGTCCTAGTCGATACCTACACGCTTTTATTTGATGTGAGTGTTCTCTTTGTTGTTTATCCGTATTGGGTGTTTATTCGTTTATTTATTTAGTTAGCTAACACATGCTAGGGAAATTGTAATAGCTCCTTAACTGGGAATGGGAGAAGACACCAGACTTTCGTCTAATCGTTTGTTAGAATCCTTGACCCATCCCAACAGCTTTCCATTTTCATTTTAGTTTAGGAAGACTTTTCTCTCCTCAAGCCCTGTCTTGGGACATTTGTTTTTTGTTTGGATGTTTATGGTGGTACGGTCACGATCACATGATGACACCGGTGATCAAGATCTGTGGGTTTCGACATCCTCTCATGTCTCTATTAACACACAGATCTCAGACATGCTGGGAGGAGGATTTAAAGCTGAGAGACTTAAAGTCAACCTGCGACTTGTCATCAACCGACTCAAGCTCCTGGAGAAAAAGAAAAGTGAGTGATTTCGTTAAATCCAATACTCCTACACTTTTTCGATCGTCGCATAGTTCATATTTTGTTCTCCCGGTAACCCTTTCCTCTTTAACTCGTACAGCAGTTTGAGATGCTGTTAAATAATGTATTATTTTTTTCGAACATAGCCGAGCTTGCCCAGAAAGCCAGGAAGGAGATTGCCGACTATCTGTCGGGGGGCAAGGATGAACGTGCACGTATCCGCGTCGAACACATCATCCGGGAGGACTACCTGGTTGAGGCCATGGAGATCCTCGAGCTCCACTGTGACCTGCTGCTCGCACGGTTCGGCCTCATCCAATCTATGAAGTAAGGGGCTGGAGAATGGTAGATGAAATGCTGCCTTGTTTGATAGTGGCTGGATTCCAAAAGTCTGTCCATCACAATTCACCTTGTGCTTCCTGCTTAATTGTCAGTTGTTTTCCTGGATTACCAATGTCTCCTAACAGGACGTGTTTAAGACCAGACATTGCCACTATAAAATGTTTTTCACACTACCTATGGACGCAAATTCCGGCAGCTCAGAAAAAAGTATGAAAACTTCTCAATAAACTAAGACAAGACATTGATGTATTTATAAGAAATTAATACACAGCGCCATCACCGATACACAGCAGTGTCACCATTGGGGAGCATGTGCATTGTTATGTCACTAAACCAGAGCATTTGCATTACTCATGGATGTATAAGACTTCCTGGTCACCAAGCTGGAGCATGCCTATTATTAAGTATTAATTGAGCATGAAGTGCTGAAAATAGTGCCACATGCTCAGAGTGGTGATCCTGGTTCAGTTCATTGTGGCCAGAAGCAGGTGGGGGTTCTGTCACTGTGGCCATGAGGAGGAGTGTAGGGGTGGAGAGAACAATACTAACATTCTCTACTCGTGGCACAAGCTTCTTATTTGGTTGCAGCCTTTTATTAGCCACTATGTCACAGTATTGTTAGGTTTCGCAGTCTGTGTTCAATTCATTGAACACATTCACAGATTCAGAGACAGAGACAGAGACACAGACACACAGAGGCAGTTTTCAAGTTTTGTGTATTTTCTATCAGGGAGCTGGACCCCGGTCTTCAGGAATCTGTGTCAACACTCATCTGGGCCGCTCCGCGACTCCAGTCAGAGGTGGCTGAACTCAAAATTGTAAGTTCCTTATTGTATTTCTTAGTTATCATAACGATAATTACCACTTTAAACCATCTAGTCTTTCGGCTGTAAAGAGTGCTAGCACTGTTGTTGTCTCGACAACTGCACTAATCCCGTTGTCATGACGTCACAAAACTCATGGCTAGAAGATGATTACGTCATGTGTTATGAATACCAGGCACTCCTCTCTCTCCAGGTGTCCGATCAGCTGTGTGCTAAATACAGCAAGGAGTATGGCAAGCTGTGCAGGACAAACCAGATCGGCACTGTCAATGACCGGGTAGACAATTCAAACTATTCTTGTACCGTGCCTTGAACATTGAACAGAAATTTTGTCTTGATCACAATGTTATGTTCCTCAGCTTATGCACAAGCTTAGTGTGGAGGCCCCCCCTAAGATTCTGGTTGAGCGTTACCTCATAGAGATCGCCAAGAACTACAACGTGCCCTATGAGCCCGACGCCATGGTTCGGGTAAGAGCCCAACATGCCACTGTATCCAAGGGGTTATATCAGATTGTGCAATTTCACATGCCAATAATACAATAATAAACCCTTTGACTGAGAACATGCATTTTCCCTGTGGGAAGCCTGAAGTCTCTCCTGGTGAGGAGGCCGACCTGATCGACGTTGACAGTGACAATAAGCCCCGCGGTGGTGGTGGTGGTGGAGGAGGAGGGGGCTTCACTGCCCCGGTTATGGGTATGCCCATGCCCATGGGTATGCCCATGCCCATGGGTATGCCCATGCACATGCCCTCAGCCTTCAACTACCCATCTAAAGGAGCAGTAAGTCCAGACAAACCTCCTCTGAGTTCTGGTACTTATGTCGTTTGTGGTGTGGGTAACAGAAGCACTTTTTTTTTATTAATCTTTGGACTCATTGTTAAAGCATAACGATGCTCACAAGATGGATGACAATTTGTTTCCTGCAACAATCATGGTGCACTAATAGTTTATGTTTCTACTCGTTGAAGTATTGTCTCCTCTCTACCCATCTATATGTCCCTCATCCTCTCTCCCTTTCTCTATCCATCTTCTCCTCTTGGTTCCTCTTTTTCCCTCCTTCCTCCTCGCTCTCCTACAGGAACCCTACGGCCCCCCTGTTGGAACCTATGCTGACCATTTCCCTGTGGGAGGGGGGCAGCCCCCCCAGCTGCCTACTTGCCCCCCCACATACGAGTCTGTAAGTAACTGAACTGTCCAGAACCCATGCCCATACCCCCTACCCTCACCCTTCTATTCCCCAATCCATACAGACAGAAGAAGAATGAAGGCAGAAGCAAGCAAGGAAAGACCTCAGGAAAGAGATACCTCTCTCACCTTTCGAACACTAATTTCTCGCTCTTGCTCTCTCTCCACAAGTTACCGATTGGTTGTTAATGCTGAGCTTCTCATTGCTGTTTATGTTAAGATCCTCATTGGCTGCACAGATGTCCTCTCTCACCCTGCAGTGCCCTGGCAAACATATGCCACTTGCTCTGATAGTGACCCTGCACACTTGCTGCTTCTATTAACCTGCCCTACCTTTTGAATATAAAAGACGGACAACCGTCTTTGAAGTAATGCTGATTCTATCTTCCAGATCGATGACTTACCTGTCACCCCTTCTGTCCCCTCCCAGTCAATCGGTAAGTTTTGAGATGATATGTTAGCATTGCGAACTGCTAACATAGCAACCAAGCAAGACCTATCTATGTTGTAGTGTGTTGGTGTGAGAAGGTTTTCTGTCTGCTGACAGATACAGATATGGCAAAAGTAGTTCCCCACCTCAGTTTCATAATTTGGCTGAAATTGACAAAGAAATAATATCCAAAGTTGGCCTGATTATTGTAGTAACCTAAATGATTTAATAATTATAAAATTACAGAAGAGTAGGCATAAATACATCATTCCGTTTACGATCGCAGTGTTTTGAGAGGGGGGCGGAGGATTGTCACCTCACAACTTGTCACTGCTTTGAGAAACATGTCAAAGATGCGCTTGATGACAATTTAGTCTTAAATTCATGTGAAGAACAAGGAACAGCTCTGTAACCAGAGCATGCCTCCTCAAACCAACATCACTGGTGCAAGCCATCCTCAGATTCAAGAAGAGAATCTATTCAGGACTTTGTGGCGCAGAGTCTGACGTCCCATAAGAAAAAATAGGAAAGCTTGTTTCTAGTGAGGCATTGCGAACAGGGGGAGTGTTGAGCGAAAATGGGAGCAGCCTCTGACAAACTCACCTGCCCCGTGTGTTTGACCAACAGATAACTGTTCTTCAGAAGATCAATCTAACTATCGTCATTGCTGCGCTGTCTGCATATATATTATTATATTTTTAAAAAAAAAGCTATCATGGGGAAATATTGCGACACTGTCAGAAGCTGTTGTCTCTCCGTCTAGCTCATGTTCCATGGTTCCAAATAGTGCAATGTTGTGTGCATCATTAAAATGTACTTAAAACTCATTAAAACTGTTATATATTTTGTGATTCATTTATTCACAAAAGTATCTGATGATAAAATTGCCCAAAAAATAAATAAATTAAGATTTTTTTGGGGTAGGCTTTATTTCTAAATCTCTGCGGCCCAGTGGCCAATGCTCCGCGGCCCAGTACCGGTCCGCAGCCCAGTGGTTGAGATCCCCTGCTGTAGGGTATCAAGAAGTTGTTGATTTGTAAACTATAAATAATTAGGCGAGCGCTGCAATCAGCACTCAACTATTGTCATTCTTAGGCTTTATTCTTTCTTTCTTTTCTTCCTTCTCATTCTCTACAAGTGTTAGGACCTAAGTATTTCCCCAATTTTTCACCTAGAGACTAGAAGTCATTGGGAGAACGGCGAATTCTCTGACACTTACACAAGTTCAGACTAAGCAACTTGGTCAATTTAACTTTGTCGAAACATTTAACAGATCAACCCACTGTGATCTTCAAATATATCTACATATATATCAGTTTTCAAATAGAGCATACCACCCGCTCTAGCAGGTGGTAACCAGAACTTGAAACTATTTATCACCCTTAACAATCTGATTTGTTGTTTTCCCTGCAGCTATGCCGCACGCTTCCATGCAGTTCTACGACAACAACGCTCTGCCAGAGCTGCCCTCTGTCCCTGATACAATGCCAAACAGTTCGGTGGGTGGACACACCACCTCTTCCTCCGACGACATCGACTTTGACGACCTCTCGCGGCGCTTTGAGGAGCTCAAGAAGAAGACTTAAGCTCCTCAGCTGTTTCTGAATCACACTGAAGCTGAGTTAGACTCTGTGCGCTCTCCCTCACTTTTCCTCCAAGCCAAGTAATGTCTTCTCAAACTTCACCTTCGACCTTGCTATTAGATCTGTGACCCAAGTCGTCCTCTTATAAACATACACACACACTTTCATTTCTAAAGCAGTTCATTTGATTGAGTTGTGCTCTCAGCAGAACTTTGAATGTACACAGTTGTTTAACAAACCCAATTTCCCATATTGTACTTTGACTAGAAGGTTATGCTTCTCTATTGTTTTTAATGTCTCTTTGGCCTTAGCTCACATTTGGCAAAAAGTCTCCAAACCAGTCTAACCAGTCCTTCCACCCTTGCTAGTTTATTTTGGTATTTGCAATAGAGCTGATGTAAGTACTAGGTTGGCTGGCCGGGTCTGACTCCGGTGCTCTGTAGTTTTATATCCAGCTGGAAGAATGGGCTCAGCGCAGTTGGCTTAATAAACTGGCCATCAGGTCAACAACACCGTGAACATGTCTAGAATTACTTATGGCTGGAGAATTTCCTTTTACACAAACATTATTTATCGTGGGATAGCTGCTTTCCCTAAATCTAGGAATATATATAGTCTAATAAATATATATAAACTGGTGAAAAATATGTGGGATATAACAAGATAATGGTCTGCTGGATATGCAGAACACTCCTAGTGAAGTTAATCTTTAACTATTTTAAACTGTTGCGAGATTATAGAGTGAACTGTAAACGAAGTATAAAACAATTTCAAATGACTATCCTTCACAAAATGATTTCCTGTGAGTGCTGTAGGCCTCCATTATCTGATGGGGTATGAGTGCCTCATTTGCATGCTTGTCATTTCCTTTACCTACATGCTCGCCTTATGTGGCCACTCCCTCCAGTGGCCTTGCTCATAGGTCGACAGATATTGACGCTAAACCTGAAAGGGTATTTTTCCACTTCTGTATCCACACACTAAAAAGGTTGTGATGCGTCATTTGTTCAGCCTTCTACACCCGACTGTATGAGGTATGTAAGGCGTGTTTAACCTGACCGGGACACTACCAGTTCTTAAGTCAATGAGGTTTTTTTTTCTGTTCTTTGTGGAGGGCTTACTCAAATCATTATTTAATAAAAATGTTTTGAAATAAAATAAAGAGTTTTCTGCAGTAATTCTTCATTGACAGTGTCCCAAATGTAATTGATTTGAATCAAGCCAAGCCTTGCCCCCTGGGTCTGAGATGTATTTTTTGTTTCACCAGCAAACCTTCAGAACTAGCAAATAGGCTATATTTGTGTTAAAGGTATCATAAGCAAGATTTCATGATTAAATATTACATTTTCTTGTGTACTTACATTATCCTTAATGTTTTCAACGATTTCTTAACTCAGAGAAATCCTTACTTTTATAATGGTAACGTCCTGGGCAATTTTGTCAAGTGTCACCGGCGTCATCTGCCCTTTAACCTCCGGGATATGAGGGAAACAGTGAGGAAGAAAGTTGGCCAAGGTTTTGTTCATTCTATGGTGTTTATTGCTAACTCGTGATGGATCGAGGTTATTCCGTCCCGTTTGCAGCGACTTCTGTTGCTGAGGCTGTCTATGTAAAGCTCAAACATATGGGTGAATCAAACGACCCGAGAAGATTATCTGAGTTAATATCGGTGCGACCTTCCCAAGATGGAGAGCTTCGCAACAAGCTAGGACTATAGAGACTCCAATCTTGCACGTGTTATACTAGACTGGTAGGAACCCATTTGGCTCACGTTCTCGGAATAATTCTATCTTAAACATAGTTAAAAGCATCGAAGAAACATCAACTACTTACTAAAGTCCAACTCGGATTGAGTGCGTTAGCACTGTAAATCGGCATTTTGTAAATTAAACGGAAACCGGACCGAAAGTGGAAATGGAAAGGGTGAGGGTGGTTGTAGTCTTTTCGCTCGGTTCTTCGTATCAACAGAAGGGCTAGAACCATTAATAGGTCCATGTCTAGAACCGAGCGAAAATACTACAAGCACTCCCCCTTTCCGTTTCCAGTCTGGTTTCTGTTTCATTTACAAAATGCAGATTTGCAAAATGCGAAATAAAACACGACAGAAACTGTATTTCGCTACGATACTTGATAATGAACACCACTAACCACTCGATGAGTTTCACATTTCTGAAAACGAACGTTAGGGGTGTTTTGTGAATGCACATAGCCAGCCATGTGAAGCAGGCAGGGGTGATTCGAAATTAGCCAAATACTCGAAACAGGACCAATATTCGAAATTACGGTGTTAACCACTCTATTTCATCCTAGACAAACCAGAAAGGGGGCTCAATGTTAAAAATACCGCAATTGTGCTTTAAGTTTCATTCTTTCTTCATATCTTTCCTCTTTATTATTCTCCACAAACTTTGGGACCTATCTCCTTCCTCAATTTTTCACCTAGAGACTCACCTACAGAAATTTTAAAATTTTTCATAATATCTTCCTCTGGTACTTCAACTGTTTAAGTCGTAACTAAATCAATTTTCAACCGTTTATCTTCGTTCAAACCTTTTTACAAACCTAATATATTTCGATATCGTTTAAACTTTCTTGTGAATCACAGTTTTAGTTTCATACCGGCTTCGTTTTCAGCTGCTTTTATTGAAGACGTCTGCCCATTCTGACACTCCTACTTCTTAACACATCATAACTCAATCATTTTTCTACCGTTTACCTTCGTTCAAACCATTTAACAAATCTACACACTTGTATCTGTTGTGATATGTAAATGGAACTAGATTATAGCTATGCGGAGTGATACGTCACTACACGAGCAGCGTAGGAATACCGGTGTGGTATTGTTCCTGAACCTAACCTGAAGTAAAGATACGTTGGATCTTATCCTCAAGTCTTCTTCCTTATCTCTAAATATCACTTCAGTATCTTCAATAATACCCAAACGGAATTTCGATATAATTTATACTTTCTTCAGAATCACCGTTTTAGTTTCATACCGGCTTTGTTTTCAATTGGTCTTGATTGATTAACGTTGACGCTGGAGCGTCAGGACGTTCAGCAGTGTTGCCAGATTGGGCGGGGTTTCCCGCCAGATTGGCTACTTTTGGAGGATGTACAGGTAGTGTTGCCAGATTGGGCGTATTGTCCCGCTATATTTGGCTACTTTTAATCACGCACCGGCTCGCTATTCTCTTAAAGACAGACAAACGGACACACACACACACACACACACACACACACACACACACACACACACACACACACACACACACTCTCTCTCTCTCTCTGCAGGGCAATACATTTGACCTTTCAGATTCTTCAGTTCAATTCATTTTACATTTCTGCATTTTTAGCAATGCTTTGCACTTTTCATTCAGCTGTCACTTTATTTGTTTCCAACCATTTACATTTTCTTAAATGGTGTGCATGTTTACATTGTTTACTCCATTTAGACTTTTGAACTTTTGTTCAAATCCCTCCACTTGATTTAAAGGGGACATATTATGAAAACAGCAAACTCGCGGCCCGGGGCCCAATTGAGGCCCACGGGATGATATTTTGTGGCCCCCCCCCTAAAGTTTAATGTTAGTGCAGCCCACGCTTTGTTGTCAAATGCACATATTTGCTAAGTGGCTTGCCACGCTTTTTTATCACTTGTGATAGGGTGACCAGATGTCCCGGTTTTGCTGGGACAGTCCCAATTTTGAGTTGCGTGTCCTGAGTCCCGACAAAACGCTAAAATGTCCCGGTTACCACCAACCACTATGAAATGTCCCCTGTTGTCAGTGATTACATAGCTAACGTGATCTAATGATAGCCCGATCATCATCTTAGATTGGTTCAGTTGTGCTCCTTTTTTCTGTGGAATAATTTATGCGGCCCAGCCTGACCCAGACTCTACCTCCGGCGGCCCCCAGGTAAGATGAGTTTGAGACCCCTGATCTAGAATGTCTAGCCGGTCATGGCATTGTAGTTACAAATACCGTTTGTCGCCACATGAGTGGAGTGATTTCCTGTTTATAAGCACTGTTCTAACATTGAAAATGGATTGTTCTTATTTGTAGGCTGTATGTCAGATTGAAATAGTAATTGTATATATTGTTTGTTTGTGTTTATTAGTTTTTCGTAACACACTATATGCTCACCATAATTGTGGTCATCCCAATACAGAATATTAATCAGTGGTTTTACAGCTTCCATGTTCACAATGTGATGGATTGGTAATAATAAGGTGGAGGTCATCTATTGGTTGTATTGAGATGGGGATCTGTGTGTGTGCCACAGAATATGAGTGTCATTAACTTACATTGGAGCAAATTCGGTGGGCATATGACGGAAATATCAGTGATTCTGTGAGGCCACCACGGATTTTGAGTTAAGTGTCAGTGGTCATTTCACGGATTCCTGTGAGACCAGGTTGGTCTCATGGTGTATCCATCCTCAGAGATTACCGATAGGCCACTGTAGTGATGTGTTTAATAATATACCTGCCTGCAGGGACTTGCTCTGATTAAGTCAGCAATATGAAATCATGTCAATGCATATTTAACTCTAAGTGTTTCTTCCTTAAATATTGAGCCATTAAGTGAAGTTAAAAACTTTTGCTGATGTCCTCACTTGCAAATACCGTAGCCAACTGTTACCATCTGTGGTTCTGAGTTAGATAGAAGGCAATTGCCACCTACTGACTTTTCTTGGTATTGCTAGCTGTATGCTAAAATCAATTGGTTGTGTGCTACTTCAAGAAGAGAATGCTCTACTTGCCAACAGTGTGAAGTTTAAGTGATTCAAACTGGTAATTGCAAGTTCAAAGGGGGCCCTAATATGGACAGTGATTTTCATTAATTGTTCATTGCATTAAACAAGTTATTTTTTTAATATAAAACAAATATCAAAGAACCTGGAATAAACCCAGTCAATTTATGAACTAATTTTACATAAAAAATCAATAGTAAAAGTATAAAATAACTATATAGTAAAAAAATTCTATAGCAAAAAAAACTAAATTATTAAATTGCCATATTACAACACGTTAAAAAAAACAACTACAGCTCTTCGTAGTAAGGTTCTATAGACATGTTGGGGTACGGCTCTTCGGGATAGAGAAATTGTCGAAAGCTTGAGGTGTTGAATGATGGTGGTGGTGGTGCTTGTTGCCAATGTTGTGCTTGAATGGAATTGGGGTGTTTTGTGTTGCCTTTTTCAAGGTTGTGCAAGGTATTTAAAAGAGGTTTGCTTGTTGCCTCCTGTCGGTGTCAAGCCTGTACAGCATTGGGACCAAGCTTAGAGCAAAGTGATGATATTTCTCAAGTTCTGGTGGTTTTGATGATGGCTCCTGCAGAATTGACAACAGCTGCTCTTGAACATCAGTGCTGTTCTGCCTCTTCTTATTGCAACGCTGTCTAGACTAATTCCCCTCTCCAGTGGTCTGCTGTTGCTTGTCGTCTTTGCTGCATCCAGCCTCAGATGTTTGCTGGGTATCACATGCCTCTGTCTCTTCAGTGTTTCATTCACTCAAGTTGCCCTTAGAACTAGAGGATATGAGGACAAACAACAGAAAGAAATATAGTTACTCTAGGCTAAGGGCTATTGGAAATATACATAGCATAGGGATTCTTAAACAGTTATAAATGTATGCATGGAGGATCTGTCCACCTATGCATTAACCAGTGAAATTATGTTGGTCAGGATTTAGATACTGTGATTGAAACATACATGCTGAAATGTTGAAACAAACTTTCTCTGTTGTAAGTGAGGCAGGAGGAAAGACATGATCTCCGTGTATTTCCATCCCCTTTGAGTCCCACCAGATGATCCTCTTGGCGTGGTTTTCTTACGGCTCTTCACAAATGATTCTCGCAGAATTGCCCATCTCTGCTTAGAAACTCCAGCTGAAAAACATAAGAATAGCATATGAATAAACTGTGTAATTAACCTTTGCTTTTATTTCCCTCACAGGTAACTTGCTTCTGGTGACTCTCTGGTCAGCCTGGCATTCGGTACATAAGGTGTGTGCTGCCATTGTCAAAGTGATGATTAATCGATTTCTGCCCAGACCAACACAATAAATGGGGGAAGAGGTTGCAGAGGGCTATTGGAGGAAATAACAATTTCCAAACTGCATCGGGGCAATTGACGGGAAACACGTCACAATTCAAGCACCACCACTCTCCGGTAGTCAGTATTTAAAAACTTTCTCAATAGTACTCTTTGCACTAGTGGATGCCTACTGCCGGTTAAGGGTGATTCAAGTGGGGGATTTTGGATGCACAAGTGATGGTGGGGTATATGCCAATTCAGATTTAGGAAGGGGAATGGAAAGCAAAACCCTTCATGTGCCACTTAGTGTCTCTCTGACAGGGGCTGCTCAATTGGGCAATGTACCATTCGCCATGGTTGGTGACGCAGCATTGCCACTGAAGCCATACCTCATGAGACCCTACCCTGGGCAGAATCTGACACATCCCAAGATAATCTACAATTATAGACTGTCCAGGCCAAGGAGGACTGTGGAGGACGCTTTTGGCATCCTGGCTGCCAGATGGCGGAGATTCCACCGTAAAATCAACTTGCACCCAAACAAGGTTGACAATGTAGTGCTGCTGCTTGCATCCTGCACAACTTTTTGCTGAGTCAGAGCAGCAGGGGAGAAATACCACCAGTTCCAAACATAGGAGGGAATAGGGCAACAGAGGCCCACCAATTAAGGGAGGTTTTCTGCACATTTTTCAGTTCTCCAGAGGGCAGCGTCTATTGGCAGGACAGGATGGTGTAACGTCAGTGTCCTTGTTCCCTAACCTATAGCCTATCTGTGCCAAAAAAAATAAAATACCCTCTTTATATTGTTTAGATCCTGTCTTTTTTTTCCTGCTTTGGAATTGCAGACAGGTGTCGTCAAAATTGGCCCGTGTAACAAGCAAGCTTTAAGGTGGGAACGGTTATGTGGTTCTTCTCGTCAGTAGGTCCTACAAGTATTGTTCATTATGGGAAAGATCAGCTCAATGGGAGCATTTGTGCCAGGCAGACACAAGGCAAAATGACAAATCATACATGTATTTTTGTACGGAATGTCCCTGGTTCTGAAATACACGAACATCTTCGCCCAGCGCTCCTCCGCTGGTTTTACGTCAGCATTCCACTGTGACCATCCTTGGTGCATATGCCCTCACACATTGTTGAAATCATATGCTGCAGGATTTAAACTTTCTATGTGTTTTTTAGTTAATGATCGGGCTATGATAAGACTACGTTGGCTTAGCTATGTAATCGCAGATAACAAGGGACATTTCATAATGGTTGGTGGAAAACTCGGGACACGCAACTCAAAATCAGGACTGTCCCATCTGGTGACCACACTGACATTTGGTCACCCTGAGCTATTAGTGCATAGTGCTAGTCGCTAGTTCTATGACAGCTGGAAGTGTTGATAAATTACAAGATTACTCACCGTCCACTATCATCACTCCATCGATGTTGATCCATGCTCTTTCCCTCTTTGTGTTGTCATGATAAGAGGTGTCATACAGGACACAGTGTTTTTCCACCTCGAGGATCAACAATTCATCATCCATGTTTCACTCTTTGACTTCTGACTGAAGTCGTATCAATCGGCGGGAAGTGTAAAATCTTCATAGACTATGCTACGTGATTATGTTAGACTGTTTTCAAAACGGGGAGGCTTTTATTCAACCATATTCAACCTTTAGCAAGGTGCCACTGATTAGCTTTTGATACCAAAGATAGACTGTATTATAGTACCCTGTTAGAGAATTGCATAAGGGTCATGTGAGCTCATGAATATTCATGAGCAAATGCAAACTGATTGGCTGTAGAAGTGTTCTGAGATACGGCTGCGACCTTCAAAAATATAAGAGGCAAGTATCGTAAACGAAGTGCCGGTTTGGGGACGGTTCCGTGCCGTTCCGTGACCGTATCCAGTAGAATGGCCTACATTGACTATAATGGTTTCTATTGTCTTCGGCGAACGTTTTACTGCTGTGACGCTTCCGATACGTTTCTGGGGGAAATTGGCGTATCTTTTCCTATATCGTTCGAAAGGTAGGGGTGAGGGGAGGTGGTAGGGCCTATTCAGTTGTAAACATCTACAACGTCACCTCTAGATGCCACTTAATCTTACACAATGCACCTTTAAGCATATTCAGATAGAGTTTAGACCGCTTTATTCAGATTCACACAGGTAATACAGATTAAATGCATAAAATGACTAAAGCAAGAAATTTGATTGAATAAGATATGTCCTATGTTGATTAACATAGGACATTTATTAACATATTGCAGAGCTCATGTTGCCTACCACATACTTGATAGTTTTCTGAACAAAAAAATAAGTTTAGGGAATAGCCAGTGTCATTAAAATCATTAAAAACTAGGTTGAAACATGTTCAACTGAAACTGAAAGTTATGCTGACAAAAACTAACTTTCTGGCAAGGAATGTTTATTTAAGAAATGTGCTATAATTTGTCTAAATCCGAGCTCCTCATAATTTCTTGCAATACTTAAAAGCATATATCTAACACGTCAAATTGTATGCAGTAAGGAGTAGGTGTTAAAATCTCACACATTGCTTGGCAAATCATGTCAAATTTATTATGTTCTAGTCATATTTAGATCAAACTATATTTCAAATGAATTAGCAGCAGCAAAACGACATCATCTGCTTACACATTACCAATCATATTAAATCATCTACTCCCTAAACCTCAGATTTAGCAGCCAAAACCACAGTTAAATTAAACCCTGATTAGCCAGGCATCCACATGTCATCTCATCAGATATTCATATTTTCCTAAATAACATCTGTGTGAATGTGAGTGTACGTGTGTGTGTGTGTGTGTGTGTGTGTGTGTGTGTGTGTGTGAGTGAGAGTCTTCAGTCCCCCTGTCTGCCAGTGTACCGCCTGCACCTGTCTTGTTGCTCTGTGGAAAGGAGGGGAGATGTTTTTGTCAATCATCAAGAGGGCAACTAACTTGCTTGATTGCACCTCAGTAACATTAACTTGAGGTGGCGCAATATCGTGGATATTTTCACAGCTGTGATGCTGCATAGGCGCGATGCACATTCCCTTAAGTATGGTTTTGCTTGAATATAAAATTTGGACAAAATATCATGCTATTACAATGTCAGTGAAGCTAAACAATCCTAAACAAACAAATACACTTAACATTTATAAAACAAAAGATTAAGGCAAAAGTTAAATCTATAATGATGGGCACAGATCTTTGATGTAATTGATTGTGATCCATTATTTAGATGCCAAAGGAGACCGAAAGCATCGACTACGTAGGTCACATAATGATCCCATTGGTCACATGATGATACCGTAGGTCACATGATGATACCGTAGGTCACATGATGATACCGTAGGTCGGGGAGGGGCAACTGCCGCATCCTTGCTCAGTGCGAACCGCAGATAATTTAAAATATAATAAAAGTTTTTTTCTTTTTAAAAAAAAGCAGACCTGTCAAGATGAGAAGCAGAGTATCTGTTCATAGAACTCAAAGGCAAACCAATATGTCTGTATGTTTGCTTAGAAACTATCAGTCATGAACGATTTCAACTTAAGTCGCCACTACAACTACTACAAATGCACTGAATATAATGCTAGTTCCTACACTTAATGTTAGGCCACTGTTTTTCAGTTTTGTGCCGTCACTGAATGATGATGTATGTGAGCCCTGTGCACTGAATTTCTTTTGCTGTTTCTTTAAAACGAACTTGTTGTATTTGTCATTTACCAAGAGTATAGCCATGTAAAAAATGCATTTGAGCATGGAAAATATGAAAGGAATGTATGTTTGTTCAATTAATATACATATCCTATGAATCTAAACTATTTTTTAGGTAGTAGCCATCCCCAAAATGCACTAAAATACAGGAACCAAATTCTAAATTTTCTGGGGGAGGAACCCCAGATTAGTCCATGTCTTATCCCACCCACAAATTTAATCCCCAGCCACCATATGTATACATATTGTTTGTTATTATTTTTTATTATTTTGTAGCTTCTCTCATATACGATAAGTTGAAGTGCACGGTCATGTGGCCCTCTTTATCATGAAAGTTGCCCATCCCTGCTGTAGGTCACAAACATCTGGTTCTTACCGAAAATCACTGTCTCTACCTCCTCGGTCTCCTCAACAGCGACGGGCCTCAGTAACAGAGCGAAGAACACAGCCACACCGATCACCTACACACACACACACACACACACACACACATGGTTCTTGTCCAACAATATCATGGTGTTATGGTGGAAGGACTTGTGGACACCTTAAAGGAGAACCAAACCCTACATCAACTTATTTTAAGCAAAGAGTGATGTGATGTAGTGGGTTGCATAGTAGTGATATGGATTGATCCTTGGATCGATCCTTGGATTGATCCAAGGATCAATGGACTTGGACTCAAATTGCCCATTGTTACCAGGAAAAGTAAATCATTCATCATCAAAATTCGGGCTGCATCCCACAAATCGGATTGTAGGAATGCCTTGTTCAAAGATAGTGAGCCTGAACGACAACAAAGCCACTCCCCTACAAAAAACAATTATACCAGAAATGGGCCAGAAGGTTTTTTGTTTTTATTCATTGTCGGAGACCATGGATGTATTGGCTTGAACTTGCTCAAACAGGGTACCTGGTTTTCCTTTCAGAAGTTAATTTGCATTATTTCCAATGCAAATTAACCTCTAAAGGAGACATTTCTCAGGTTATAAAGTCTTCTTAGAGCAACCAAACTTTTTGTCTATAGCCCCATCAGTACATTCCATCAATTCAGAAATGTTTCTGCAAAATGGTGCGGAGTGTATACCTTAAAACTATTATTTTATACCAATTGCAAATTTAGTAGAAGTGGCTGTTAAGGGGGCATGGGAGTTTAGGGGTGGATTAGTTTTATTGGATATTATATTGTAAGCCGATCTCTTTCTCCCTGTAACCTGAATGCATCAGTTAACAAGCATGGTAAAGGTCAACAGGTCACCCGAGGCCCCTCTGTCAACTTGCCACTGACTTCACTGGAAGCCACCTGCTTACCTTCAAGGGCTGCAGGATAAAGATGCTCTGGAAGAGTGACAGGCCCAGGGAGATGACCCACTGGATGGACTTCTCTCTGCCGTATTTGAGTCCATAGAGGAGGGTGAAGAAGGTGGAAATGCCGCTGATGGAGAGCAGAAGGAACCAGGCGATGAAGACGAACCACCAGGGCAGCGAGCATCCGCCAGAGATCTTTTTCTTTTTTCTATACACTGGAGTAGGGCTGTTGGACACACACACACACACACACACACACACACATACACACAAACAACCACAAATACACACAAAACACACAGAGAAACACACCAAGGCTTAAACACATTTAATGATCAACCTTATTTTCCTGAATGAATGATGAATGAATAAGATATGATTTACTTTATCTGATGTTATCCTTTAATTTTTATAATAATTGAAGAGGTCACTTTGGAAAAAAATGTCTGTTGTTATTTTTGTGACATCAGACTACCTTTTCCGAGGTTGTCTGATGTAACGACCATGGGGCAACGGCTGCGCGGTGTGTGTGTGTGTGTGTGTGTGTGTGCGTGCGTGCGTGTGTGTGTGTGTGTGTGTGTGTGAGAGAGTCAGAGTAAGGGTTAGGCTTCCGGGACACCTATAGTATAACCCTACGGTGTGGGTCACATTTCATTTATAACATTACTTATTATAACGCTTATAAGCGCATCAAAACGACGGTAGTATGAAAGTATCTTAAAGATGGCATGGGTCGTAACCATTGGGATAACTCAAAACTCCCCAAAAATATATTTTTAAATCACCTAGGGAATTCCATTTGAATGAGTGGGCTAACTGGCTCTTAAAGGTCTTACTTCTTTAAGGCTCAGTTATGGTTCCACGCCGACGCGACGCAATGACCGCGCAGACGCTTCAACGCAGTTGGAACCTGTTTTGGTTCTGCATCAGGTTTTAGTGAGTGGACCAATCACAGCCCTTGCCGCTGCGTTGCCTCGACGCAAGGTTACAATTTTTGGAAGGCGCACCTCAGGCCCTTGCGGTGGACGCAAGGAGGGTCCGCAAGGACGTAATGGGTCCGTAAACCCCCTTGCGTTGCGTCAACGTGGAACCATAACTTTGTGGATAAAAGCACCTACAGAATGACTGACACCAAGACTGTACATATTATGTAAATCTCTCTCTTAATTGTGGCAGGTGCCTGTACGCAGAAAGAGGTAGATATATCGTATATGATCTGCTTAGTTGTGGCAGATTTGTAGTTACATACAGATAAAGATATACATATATTGTACTATGCTCCATTGTGGCAGATGTGTGTGTATTTATATAAAGATCTAGAGCAGGGGTCTCCAACACGTTGTTCGTGAGCTACAAGTAGCTCGCTAAAGTTCAAAGAATATTTACCGGTAAATCAATTAGGTCACTTGGTAAACCTTTTTAAATTTCCATCCATCAAATTTACAGACATCACGCCCCCTTCTGACACAAAATGACTATTTGCCAGACAGCGGTCAATTAAGCGGGTTACGCTGATAACGGTCTACTGAGGCAATGCTTGCAAACAAGCATGCAGGCACACACCAGCTTTGACAATGGAAAATAGCCATGCAAATAAAAGGCAAAAAGCTAATTATTTTTATGAAGAATGGGAAACAATGAGGTTCTTTTCACAAATGTGAATGACAAGTGTTTGTGTGTGATTTGCGGTACGAGCTGTCAGTCGGTAAACGATGTAATGTCGAGCGCGACTTCCCCAAAGTGAACGTCCAGAGAAGGTAAAGGAGTCTCTGTTTACCAAACCGATGAAGAAGGCCAACCAGCTTCGTTTAAAGTGGCACGCACATCCTAACTCAGCACAGAAAGCCCTTCACTGAGGGCAGGATTGTAAAAGAGGCGATGACTGCGGTGGCTGACACGTTATTCAAGGACCATCAAAGTAAGGCAGAAATTATGTCTGCTATTACCGATGTACAACTTGGTGCCAATACTGTGGCAAAGAGTGTCTGGCTGTCTGCGGATGCAGCTTATGCAGGGGCAGCCAACGTATTGTGACCTACTGTCCAAGCTTGGGCGTTAGTTTGCAGACAGATTCAGTGACTTCGAGAGACTTGGGCCCTGTGTGACATTTGTTTCAAACCCCTTCATGACGGTGGACATAGGTGAGATTTCAGGATAGATGGCTGAACTATTCTGTGCCGTTCCTGTGCAGATAGACCTCCAAAAGGATGTCCAGCTAAAATCTCAACAGCATTTCTGGAACCTAGTAGAACCAGATAAATATGAGAACCTTCACCAAGCAGCTATTAAATTGTCTGTTTTGTTTGGGTCAACATACCGTGTGAAGCAGGTTTTTCTGACATGAATGTCATGCAATCTAAGCTCAGAACAAGACAGATGAACATGTAAATGACTACATAAGAGTGAAGCTGAGTGGATACACTCCAGCATACACCTCTCTTGTTGACTCCATGCAGTGCCAGTCGTCTCACTGACAATAGAAAATGAATGTGAACTGCAGCGAATAAAAAAATAAGCAAAGTGATGATGTTATGTTAAGTGTTATTTTTTTGTTAAGATGATGTAATGTTATGCTGAAGTTAATGTTTTGATACAAAATGTGAGTGATGGATAAACATTTTGTAAATTCACACAAAATAAGCTAATTCAACTGGTTTGGTTGGAGATCAGCTATGTGAATACATGTTACTAAATATAAAAAACACAAATATCTCTCGGCCACCTTCATTTTATCAGATTAGCTCTCAGAGGAAAAGAGACCACTGATCTAGAGTATACAGATAACAAATCATGCTGCCGTGTGGCAGGTGTGTACATAGATATAGCTAGAGTATATAAAGAACACACCATGATGCCTTTTATATACAAATGTAGAATATGTATATAATGTATATAATGCACCATGCTCCCTTGTGACAGGGTTTTGTGCGTAAATATACTATATAGATATAGAGCATATAGATTGTGTACCAAGCTGCCTTGTGGCAGGTGTAGACCATCTCTGCCTTGCGCAGCAGCTGGTTAGTGATGTCGAAGAGCTGCTGGGAGTCTGCAGGGCTGTGGAAGTTCTTCACGTCCAACTTCTCCAGACACTGCAAGAGGTGGGCCAGGCACAGCAGGAGGTAGCGGCTGCAGAACACCCAGTGGGGGGTGCTTTCACCCTCTCCTTGAGGACCATAGTAGTATATGAATAAAAATCATAAAATAAGTCAGATATAATACAACATAGCATAACATCCATCTAACATCTATATATATATCATAGTATTTACCCAGTAGGGAATTCTTTCATCCTCTTCTTTAGGAACATATAAGTATGTATATCTTATCATATTATAAATATCCTTTTACAAATACTAATGTTTATAGAACAGCCTGGCCCGAAAATTAGCTTTTTGCCTCACCTCTGAGAAATCAAAACAAAGCCCATTACATACAGATCCACATCACACAGAACAATGGGGTTTTGTTTGATTGCATCAGCTCTTATACATCAGTAGTGGTGCCAAGAATTATGATGCGGGAGCTACGGGGGGACTGCATTGTTTATAGCAGGTGCTAATACATTTTGTCGTAGCAAACTAACAAATAATACGACTAGAGAAAGAGAAGATTCAATGATCCCGGGCTAATAGGCTAAATAATTGAAATGCACGTCACTAAATGTTGCGTTTTACAACAATGCAAGCACAATTAGAATGATCCGCCTGTTGTGGTTTGCAGTGAAGCAGTCAATCACTGCATTGCTGTCCAATGCTTTGGTCCTTCTGGAACTGATCGCCTGCACACCCAGATTGCTGGTTTGAGCGTCTCCCCCTTCTATTCCTCGGATAGGTTTTTAACCGGCGTACGCAAGAAACGCTCCTCTCGCACGCAGCTGATGTGACGGGAAGTGTCATTGAGATGCACACAAGTTTATATAAATCAACACTTTTGCTCCTAGACTGTTGCAATCACACTATAATATGGTACGAATCAACCAATTAAATCACATAAAAAGCAGCAATGGGCAACGGTCACCTTCACTTACGCAAAGCAAAAATATGATTACCGTTTTGTTACATATAAGTCAGTCCAATCTCTTCATATATATATATAATTTTTAGCTCTGGACTTCCTCCACACACCCACCCATTACAACAATGCTGAAACGTGTGTTTGAGTGTTGAGGGTGTAGGAGGGTCTGCCCACAGGGTCAGTGTATGTGTATGCTCACACCTTGCATGAGCAGCAGGACCTGGTGGATCTTGTCGAGGGCCAGGGGCAGTTGGTAGGTGGACTCCAGTCTCTCCTCCAGACAGCACACATTGTTCTTGGGGCTCTGACACAAAGACATCACCACCTTCTCTGTTTCCTGCAGAACCACAATTTCAGCCGTTATGAAGTTGTATTTGAATTATGAATTACAATTGTAGGAACTTCCTGATAAGGAGAAAACTGATAATTGAGGTGAGTGATTAAGTGGTAATTGGCACCTCAGCAACATCCAGCGAAGTTTTTGGAGTCCCAGCAGTTATGAGTAAAACCGATTTTCAACCACCACCACAACCACAAACACTACCACACAATCAAAGCTTTGATTTAGGCATTTGGAACATTTGGAATATATGAGCGTCAATGCGATGGATCTCTGGAACTGTATAAAGGTGCTTTGAAATACTACTATTACTTCTCCTGCGAAAATGGCTTTGAATGTCATTTCGAAAGGAACAGCCATTGCAGTAATGGAAGGGAATGTAAACTGATGTCATGTAATGTGATGTAATATAATCTGTTGTTATCCGACCTGCAGTACTAGGGGTATGGTAATGGTCGGCGGTTGCATTTCCTGCTTGCTCTTCTTCTTCCCTCCGATGGAGAGACGGGGCTTGATGCTCCGGAATATGGTTATGATGAGAATGTTGATGGGGAACATGAGGAGACCACTCTGTACGCCCACCATGATCTCCTGCCACGTAATGTGCAGGGAGCCTGTAAGCCACACGCAAACACGTATGCATGTATACACATATGCACAAACAAATATAGTGCCCCCCACCTCTCTCTCTCTTTCCCTCCCCCCTACTCACCGAAGGAGAAGAGAACGGGGGAGTTGGGGTCTGCAGGAATGTTCCAGAAGGCAATGTTAATTGCCATGGTGCACAGCAGCAGGCTCATGCAGCAGGACACTCTCTGAGCGCGGGTGAAGGGACTTCGCCAGGGGGGGTCAACGATGGACACCCAGATGTGTTCGTCCCTGAAGCCCGTGGAGGTCCGGTTGTGGAAAATGTTCCTGTCACAGGACAAAGTCTTGCCCTCACACAACTGCAATGCCCCCAAATAAACGACTCAGTGTATTTTATACACACTATTACACCAAATCTCTTCTCTGTTTTTGCATCTGTAAGGCTATCAGTGTTGTATCTGATAGCTGTTTAAGTACTTTTCGACATGTTGGACAGCTGTGGTATATTATAATCCAGTCAAATGTGCTCAATTCCCACTCTAAACGTACTGCTTTTTTCCCCCAATGTAGTATGCAGTCTACCTGTTGGCATCCCTGGGCAAGACGCACTAACCATCATCTGCTCCACGATGAATTGCATATGTATTCACTGTTAGTCTCTTTGTATAAAAGCTGCTTGTTAGTGAAAATATAGTCTTGTAAGTCCGACCAATAACCAAAGTAAACATCCTTAAGATTGGCTATCTGTATTCACTGAAAGTATCTTTAGAATAAAGCCCCTCCCTTTAGTTTTTACTAATGACAAAATATTAAAAGGTAAAATGGGAATGTGCACTGACTGCAGATTATTATGGTCTGTCGTGGGTCTCTAACCTGAAGCTGGCGATCTCGTTGTTCTTGGCAGCGTTGAAAACCTTCTTGGTGGTGCCGTCGCCGCGCTCGGAGCTCAGCCAGCAGTCACACAGAAACTGACAAACCTGGCGTGACTGCATGTCCTGCACCATCACCTTGTTGATGTACCTGACACACACACACAAATATGCACACGCACATGCACACACACACACACACACACACAGGCACACACACACACACACACACACACACACATGCACAGTGGCATATTATTATAAATGATTATCGATTATTGATCAGTGCTCTACGTATTTATTATAAGTAGTGCTTTATATTATTATCAATGTGTTATTGATTATAGATGATTGATTATTGAGGGCTACCAGGAGGGGTGTCCTCCGGAGCTGTCATGCTGGAGGCGGAGGTTGCGTAGTTCGCCCAGGGGGAAGGGGGTTGAGAGCAGGAACATGTCCACCGCTCCTCTCTCAAAGACCGGCTTGTCTGGGTCCACCAGGTTCTGCGTCTCGCTCTCTGAGTCCGCGCCTATGAGCCGCACCGTCACCTGATGGAGGAGGAGGAGTAAACAAGTCCACATTCAGAGAGAAAGCCACAGAACACATATCAACACTGAGGTCGTCACATTCACAGAGATGGGGAAAACACACTAAAGACATCATATTCAGAGAGATGGATAGAGAACACATATCAACACTGAGGTCGTCACATTCACAGAGATGGGGAAAACACACTAAAGACATCATATTCAGAGAGATGGATAGAGAACACATATCAACACTGAGGTCGTCACATTCCCAGAGATGGGGAAAACACAGTAATGACATCGTATTCAGAGAGATGGATAGAAAAAACATATAAACACCACCATCAACTGAGAGACTGACGTTTGTTGTTGTAAGCGTGGTTGTCAGGTCAATTTTAACGTATAGCCCTTAATTACACTTCCAGTCTCAAACGGCTTCACAGGCCACATGTTATGACTCCCACCCCTTCCTAACCCTAGCTCCCCAAAGAGAAAGGAAAAGATGATGATTTTCTGTCAATCCTGGTGAACAATAAAACAATTAGAATCCATGGGTTGGTACTGGTAGGATAGGCGCTTTATTACTCTTTGTATATTTTGTCTGTATGTCATAGTTAAAGATGCTTAGTCTGTTGTTTTCTGAATAGTGAGGTTGAGTGTTAAGGTCTGAGTGGAGGGGCCAGGTGTCTTACGTTGGAGGAGGTGCCAGCGTTCTTGCGGTGGCCCGTATGCATACTCAGCAGGTAGTTGTAGGAGGCACATGGATGGTTGTCCTCTAAGACAGTGATCTTCCTCTGAAGTTTCACAGCATGAATAAAGGAAATACATGAATATGTGAATGGATGAAAACATGAAATATGTCAGTTTAAAAAAACAAAAAATGAACCACTTTTGTAAATGGGTTTATCAGAATAATAGGAATATGTTTATATATATTTATATATTTTTTACACATATTTTACATCTCATTTTTGTTTTTGCATTCCACAGCTCCATTTCCCCTGGTTAGTTGCTCTGCTCAAAAAAAATTAAAACCCAAGAAGACGAAATCCAAGGAGCATCGCACAAAGTCCTACAGAGCAAGCACACAGAAGCCAGGCAGTAGGTATAGGCTCTGACCCTGACGAGTGCTCTGCGGTCCGAGTACCAGGCCCAGAGGACGGTGGCCAGGTAGAGGCCAAAGAAGGCACAGAGCAGTGCCAGAACCACGTAGTTCTCCGTTATGGTCTGGAACAGGCTGGCTGTCTCGGACAGGTCCAGGGCATTGGGCATGACGAAGAAGGAGTTCCCAAACAGGGTGAGGTGGTTACACAGACACTGGGTGAGCACTGGGGTGCTCTGCAGTCCCACCTGAAAGAACCAACGCTCTTGTTACGACCACAAACTACTCATTAAGCACCCCTAACCCCCCTCCTTTAGGACCCGATTTCGTACATCTACCTGCTCCTTAAGGACCCACTGTCTGACCCCTATCTGCTAGGTACGGATCCACTATCTAACCCCTGCTCCTTTAGGAACCACTGTCTAACCCCTACACGCTCATGAAGGACTCACTGCCTTACCCCTACCTGCTCCTTAATAACCCCCTGTCCAACACCTTGCTGTTCCTTAATGATTGACCTGTCTGACCTCTACCTTCTCCTCACTGATGAACTGTATAAGCCAACCTGCCCTCTAATGACAACATGCCTAATCCCCTATCTGCAATTGAATGACTACTGATTAGTCGTTTTAACTTTTGGACCATGTAGAAATTAGCCCTCATATCTATTGGATGAATCTGATGGCAATGAAAACCGCCATGCATCATAGTATTTAGTACAGAAATAAGTATGCATCAGTTGTGCACTTATTTCGGGTATAAAGCAGTGCACTATGTAAGGAACCAGATTTGTGCACTCAAATCACATAACTTTTTAGGTTATGCCCTAAATGGTGTACTATATAGGGCCAGTGGTCTTTTCCCAACACGGCAGTGGTGTCTGAGCAAGGCAGCAGTCTGACCTGGCAGCCCTCGGTGCTCCACTCCTCCCGCAACATGTCCCAGAACAGGCACTTGGTGATGAAGGAGACGAATTGTACGTTCAGGCGCTCATCGTCGCTGGCGTTGAAGAGGACCGCCTTGAGGAACCACACACCCACCGTCTCTTCTAGCATGTCGGGCGTCAACAGCCAGCGGTACCCCACTGTCACAGGAGGACATGGGTTGAATATTCAGACTGATACTTTGCTGGCTTACAAATCAGATAAAACACACTAAAATAATAAAAGTGGAAAAATGTGGATTGAACAGGTATTGTATCAAATGTGATAAAGGCCTAAAGTAAATTCAGATACATGTCTTTATCGATCAGGTAGGGGAAGCGCATCACACGCAATGGTCACTTCAGTTAACCAAACAAGCCACTACACTCTCTTTTGAATGAGCTTACCTAGGCGTTTGACTTATAGTCTGTTTTTAACTATCATTTGCATATGGGTTGGTCAAGTATGACACAAACACACACTGGCAGAAGGCAGCAGGCAGAGCAAACCAGTAGAAGTAAGTCATGCTAGCTTCTGCTTAACCACATAACCTCATTCCCAGGCACACTGATCACACAAACAGATAGTGTTTGGAGAGATTTCCGATGCAGGGAAATCGATTGCCTTTTTAAATGATTTGTCAAACTCTATATTTCTTCGACTTGTCTTTGTCGTTCTTCTTCTCCTCTTCTTCTCCTTCTTGCTTGTCTGTATTATTTTTTCCAGAAAGTAAGAGCTCACATATTGCATCTTGAAGGAGAAGGAGAGTACAGTCCTGACCAGAAGCTAGCCGATGATACCCAGCATCTACCCTAGATTAATCGCTACCTGATTGGTTTAAGATGACGCTACTGCTGGCATTGGTAGCGTTTGGAGGACTCCCTGCAGCCAGGAGCAGCAACAACGACACATTGGCGCTTGGCTGAGCATTGAAGACAATGGTGGCATTGGTGTCGGTGACGTTGAATGAGGTCAAGACAACCGTGCTGTTCTTCATCTCAACAGTTTCATTCTGAAGTCCTGAAGCGTTGTTGGGGATGAAGATCTGACAAGACAATAGGTGACATTAGTATCATTAATGTAGCTTGAGGAAATAAGCATTAGCACCTGTGAGTTAGCAGCATTGAATGGCATGCTGAAAGACTCAAAAAAAGAGCTGGATCCGGGGAGTATGGATGGCACCAGGAGTTGCATCCCAGTGTGATTCTGTACCTGTATCATTTCTGACAGGTTGCCCAGGTGGATTGGTGTCAGCCCGTCAGACAGTGAGAAGCTGCATACATTATCCACGATGGTCTCATTGGTCTGGTGGGGTAGCTTGTTGAAGAAGCCCAACTGTGAGGAGGAAAAGGCCATTCATTACAGGCTTCCTCTCAAGTAGCAACAATAATCAACCAGGTTTTATCTTTTGGAATCTTTGGGTCATATGACCCAAAGATAAGACAAATCCAAAAACACATTGTTGCCTATAAACACATTCCCATCAAGGAGCTGCCCTGTCACTTAGGTTCTGATGTCCACATTTTCTCTCATTTGGAGTTTTCCACATTATCCTAAAACACCAGTATAAGCAACAAAGGGCAGATGCAGAGGAAGAATATATACTTCCTTTCACCTCATACAGGAGAATAACTGAGAAATAGAATGGGGCTGAGACACAAATCCTCACAGTCAGCTTCTGTGACCTCTCCCACCAGGAACTACATGAGAACCACCAGGAGGCAAACACATACCCTAATACAAACTCTTGAGCACACACATACTCTTGAGAACAAACAAACAAACAAACACACAGGTATATTTGACATATATACCTGGGCGATGACCTTGGAATACTGTGCGATGTGAGGTTTCAATTCTGAGAACGAAGGGAGTTTAACAGACGGCCCATTGGGCTCAGAGGTAAATTTCGCATTGCCCATTTCTTCTGGTTTGAGCCTGTGAATAACCAATTATGAGAATCACTTTATTTTTCAAGGAATTTCAAACGGAGAAAAACATTTATAAATTAAAACAATTTACTTTTACTTAAAACACAAATACAAGCTACTGAAATCTCTCATATATATATATATATATATATATATATATATATATATATATATATATATATATATATATATATGTATATATATGTATATAGGTAACAACTATTTAAAAGTCCTTAATAATAGTCTCAATAAAAATGACAGTATGTATCTTGTCACAGCTACAGTCTCTACTTTATCATAGCTACAGTCAGTCCATCATCCAGTTTCAGTCTTGGCTTTATCAATCTGTCCCCAATGACATCTTAAGTCTGTCCTTTATCACAGCTACAGCCTGTCCTTTATCACAGTGACAGTCTGTCCTTTATAATAGCTACAGTCTAAAAGTCCTTTATCACATTCTCAAAGTACTTTATCGAGGCAAACTCTGTCCTTTATCAGAGCAAGTCTTTCCTTTACCACAGGTACATTATATCCTTTCAGCTAACCATGGTCTAGTTTCCCTACAGCCTATTGTCTTACACAGCCAAACTCAAAATAAGGAGAGTAAGAACGATATTGTTTGGACCCAACTTCTACCTGATCTGGTAGATGATGCCTGAATCATGGTGAACTATCAGGGGTTCATCCGAAACCAGCAGAATGCTGATGATGGAGTAGATCTCAAAGATCTGCTCAAACATGTCCTAAAAGAGCATAGTTAGACATCTGTCAGATACTTATTACAATTTATTAAGAGGATTTGTGTGTGCAATTAATACAATTAATGAATGCATTTTCAGTCAGGTTTTCAACCAAGGAAATTATTGCTCCAAACCAAGGACCTTCCTCCTGCAAAACAACAACTTCCTTTCTGCAAAGCAAGGACCTTTTACTACCAACCCAAGGAAATTCTAACCATGAGGAAGCTCAGCACCTAGACCTGCAGGCGTCTCCGAGGCCCTGGGACAAGCCTAATAATTAGCACCTGACCTGGGGGTTAGGGTTTGTGTCGATATCACACTTCTTCTCTGACAGGCGTCTGATGGCCTTGCAACAGTTAATAATGTGGCTGATGGTCAGATTGTGACTGGTCGCATATTCTGGCTCCATCCTCCTCACAGCTTCTGCTAGTCTGGTGATGAAGGTGCTCTGAGGGAAAGAGGACCTTCCTAAAGTTATTTTTCATCCAACATAAAGCAGACATTAGGCGGTTGAGTTATGATTTGGAAAGGTATTCAGTCATTAGTGTCTACATCAATAGTATACTCTGTCAGTAGGATAAGACTTAAATGATACTGACCCTCATATTATTGTTCCACTCATTTGTTTCCATAAAATATAGATCCTTATCAGATTCCTGAATATGTAAATAAAAAAAGAATTGTTTACTTGATAAATCATAAACATACGTATAGATACAGTGGGGCAAAAAAGTATTTAGTCAGCCACCAATTGTGCAAGTTCTCCCACTTAAAAAGACGAGAGAGGCCTGTAATTTTCATCATAGGTAAACCTCAGCTATGAGAGACAAAATGAAAAAAGAAAATGCAGAAAATCACATTGTCTGATTTTTTAAGAATTTATTTGCAAATTATGGTGGAAAATAAGTATTTGGTCACCTACAAACCAGCAAGATTTCTGGCTGTCACAGACCTGTAACTTATTCTTTAAGAGGCTCCTCTGTCCTCCACTCGTTACCTGTATTAATGGCACCTGTTTGAACTCCTTATCAGTATAAAAGACACCTGTCCACAACCTCAAACAGTCACACTCCAAACTCCACTATGGCCAAGACCAAAGAGCTGTCAAAGGACACCAGAAACACAATTGTAGACCTGCACCAGGCTGGGAAGTCTGAATCTGCAATAGGTAAGCAGCTTGGTGTGAAGAAATCAACTGTGGGAGCAAATATTAGGAAATGGAATACATACAAGACCACTGATAATCTCCCTCGATCTGGGGCTCCACGCAAGATCTCACCCTGTGGGGTCAAAATGATCACAAGAACGGTGAACAAAAATCCCAGAACCACACGGGGGGACCTAGTGAATGACCAAAGTAACAAAGGCTACCATCACTAACACACTACGCCGCCAGGGACTCAAATCCTGCAGTGCCAGACGTGTCCCCCTGCTAAAGCCAGTGCATGTCCGGGCCCGTTTGAAGTTTGCTAGAGAGCATTTGGATGATCCAGAACAGGACTGGGAGAATGTCATATGGTCAGATGAAACCAAAATATAACTTTTTGGTAAAAACTCAACTCGTCGTGTTTGGAGGAGAAAGAATGCTGAGTTGCATCCAAAGAACACCATACCTACAGTGAAGCATGGGGGTGGAAACATCATGCTTTGGGGCTGTTTTTCTGCCAAGGGACCAGGACGTCTGATCCGTGTGACGGAAAGAATGAATGGGGCCATGTATCGTGAGATTTTGAGTGAAAACCTCCTTCCATCAGCAAGGGCACTGAAGATGAAACGTGGCTGGGTCTTTCAGCATGACAATGACCCCAAACACACCGCCCAGGCAACGAAGGAGTGGCTTCGTAAGAAGCATTTCAAGGTCCTGGAGTGGCCTAGCCAGTCTCCAGATCTCAACCCCATAGAAAATCTTTGGAGGGAGTTGAAAGTCCGTGTTGCCCAGCGAAGGCCCAAAAACATCACTGCTCTAGAGGAGATCTGCATGGAGGAATGGGCCAAAATACCAGCAGCAGTGTGTGAAAACCTTGTAAAGACTTACAGAAAACGTTTGACCTCTGTCACTGCCAACAAAGGGCATGTAATAAAGTATTGAGATGACCTTTTGTTATTGACTAAATACTTTTTTTCCACCATAATTTGCAAATAAATTCTTTAAAAATCAGACAATGTGATTTTCTAGATTATTTTTTTTTCATTTTGTCTCTCATAGCTGAGGTATACCTATGATGAAAATTACAGGCCTCTCATCTTTTTAAGTGGGAGAACTTGCACAATTGGTGGCTGACTAAATACTTTTTTGCCCCACTGTAAATACATAACATTAACTAAAAAAATTAACATCTCTGACCTCAAGAACTCTTTCAATCTGTACTACAGCTCTTGCAAAACCTGTGGGGAAAAAGGTTAACATTCTTACCGTAAATAATGATTATTAAAAATCATTCCATTATTAAAAATTGAGAGGATGTGTGTTTGGCCTATATTGGACTGATCCGTAGAGAGTCTGACTTACGAGTTTTTTGTGGGCCAGTGGAAGACTCTTCATCCTGTGAAAAAAATAGAAATCAAAACCAATTTAATAAAAATATATTTTCAGACGGCATTTCTGTTGGTCTTGTTATTAAACTATCAGGAATAAACGGCCTTTGGCAAGATACAAGTGTATACTCATTGCCATATAGAGATATATCTCAAACCAAACAAAAACGATTGTTGACTCATGAGCTATTTCTGATTTAATAATATTCTCTTCTTA